>NW_019724597.1:196404-196974 GCF_002891405.2 Cryptotermes secundus | reverse complement strand
CTGCATGTGAAGCATGCAGTGCAACGTGGAATTTGGGTACCACCTCAGCATTTGCTCTGGGACCAAGGAAAACAACGGAAAACCTTGATCGAATTGGCCGGTCACAAGACCTCCCAGATACACTGGTTTCTAGCAGCACCACTCCCACCGCCTCGGCTCCATATCCCATAGTCCCTGCTGTGTTTTCTCCAGCACATGGCGTCCTGTTTCCTGCAAGAAGAGAGTTACGCAGTATACACTCCTAGTGTGTGTTAAGCTAAGCTCAATTTTAAATTAGTATATGATCCTAATGTGAACTAAGTCTTGTCCACATAGGAGAGGAACTCACCTATGCTAAAAAAAAAGAATGTTTTAATAGAAATGTTTTCAAAGTAATTTTAAATTTACATAATGCTGGTATCTCTTTAATGTATTGCGGTAGGTGGTTTAGAAGAGGAAGACCAAGATTATTGAAATTGTTTTTACACAAGCTTGTGTTGCATGGAACAATGTATAAGTCCTCTTTCCTTCTTGTATTATATGAGTGTACATTTGCATTGGTTATGAAGGTATTTGAGTTGGATTTCATGT
>NW_019724597.1:180203-196321 GCF_002891405.2 Cryptotermes secundus | reverse complement strand
CTGATGGTGATGGGAGGATATTGCTACCGTTTTCTCTATATTAATAATTAACTTATTCCTTTCGAACCACTCTGTGAGTGTATTTATTGTTTCACTTATTTCCTTTTGGACAACATCGACCATATTCCCTGACATAAAAAGACTGGTATCGTCGGCAAAGAACGTTGGTTTTCCCTGCTGAATACCTGCTTCTAAATCATTGATATATAGCAGAAACAAAACTGGTCCAAGAACAGAACCTTGCGGGACTCCATGACTTACGGGTCTTTGTTGTGATAGCCAGTTAATGCTTTCCTTGGTTTCTCTATCCCTATATGTAATTTCTACTTTTTGTTCTCTTCCTTCCAGATATGTTTGAAACCATTTAAGCGCAACCCCTCGTATTCCCATTCGTTCCAGCTTCCTTAACAGTATATCATGATCGACTAGGTCAAAAGCTTTAGATAGATCCAAAAATAATCCTATACCTATTTCCCTCTCATCCAATGAGTCATATACGTTCCCTAAAAAATCAGCGATTGCAGTCTTTGTTGTTTTCCCATTACAGAAGCCATGCTGCTTGTCATTGATTATGCTGTAAATATTTAAGAATGATAAAAAGTCTTTTATACACGACTTTTTCCATAATTTTTGAAAATACAGAAATTAGTGATATAGGTCTATAGTTAGCGACTTCTGTTTCGCTTCCTTTCTTATACAAGGGTTTGACTTTTGCAATTTTAAGCTGGTCTGGGAAGTGTCCGGTTACAAGTGACAAATTTATTACATATGTCAAAGCAGTTATAATCTTGGGATAGCATTTTTTGACAACATACTCTGGGATATCATCTATACCTGCAAATTTTTTTGTTACACTAGGAGTAACTTCTACCGTAGAAAATCCTGCTTTTTCGAAACTCTTTGTCACAGTTTCTCGTAACAACTTCTTTACTGCTTGACTTATCCAAATAACCGCATCTAGAACCGAGACAGTTCTTGCAAGTTCAGAAGCGGATGATGTAGGATGTAGAATCTATATTGACGAGCAAAGATTGCATTAACGGCCTTCAATGGTAGAATTAAAATGCAAAACCGGCATGTTTTGTTGTTCTTGGATAACGCAACATGCCATTCCCATATCGAACTTTCCAACGTGCGACTTGCTTGGTTCCCTACAAACCAAACACCACCAGGGTTTCTTAACCAATGGATGAGTGCATCATTCGGATTGTTAAGGTCCACTATCGTCAATTACAGTATTAAAATGCAGTGCCAAGATAAATACGTTTTGAGGTCCAAATATACCTGAGAGGTGAACGGGTGCAAAAGGTGTCGCCTTCAGTAACATTCAATGACAAAATATGTGTTAAGTAGGATCAAATATGCATAGTGTGGGCCATGCAGAGTAACTAACGGTGTCCAGTGTTGATCCGTGGTCTCCGTGGTCCTTTCCTTTCGATTGCTTTCGATGCTTGACTAGTCTGGCTAATCGGTGAGGTCGGTGAGGTCGGTGAGGTCCGCGATTTGCTGCAAGCGAAACGCCTGAATTAGAAATGGAGGTGACCATGTGCTGTGATTATTAGTATTTTTAAATAACTAAAAATGTTTGTTCCGGACGTAGAAATAATTGTTGGAACTTACGAGGAGTTTCTGTTGGGATATAAAACTATTAAAAAGGAAGACGCGGTAAGTTGGAAGAAGAAAGTTTCGCTTCAAAAATTTATGTAAGGTTAAGAGTGACAGTATGCCTGTTTTCTTCAAATTTCAGAAATGTTATTTAGTTCAGAGTTTTGCTGACCATTCCCATCGAGCAAGTATTCGAAGTGTGTGCGCAAATGGTAAATTTCTGGCATCAGGGAGCGCAGATGAAACCATTCATGTTTATGATATGAACGCTCGCAAAGAATCGGGAATCCTTGTTCACCATATCGGTAAGGTAAAAGAAGACGAAACATACAATATGTAGCATAGAACTAAACTCAAGGGATTATGTGATGTATATTCAGCTGGTAGCAAAGAAGAATTTCTGTAGGCAAACGGATTTTGTGTTCTCATTGCATGAGGTATAGTTGTTGTTTTATGTCACGTTAAAAGTAGTGCAGTTGTTCAATTTGTTTCCGTTACGTAAATCCAGATACAGGAAGACACCATAGGATATGGAACAAGTCAAATACAATATAAATACCATGACATCTATCAAGTAGAGCACACTACAGATTGCTGACAAATGCAATCTCCATTTGTTGACTTCATTACTAGAGAATGGAAAACATAGAGTGTTAGCAAATAAAACTGATCAGCTGTAACCTGTCTTATATTGGCTGTTATAATGCTGTAACTTAGTGGCAACTGAAGCAGAAGTACATGGAGCGGCTATAAAATAACAGGACTGATGCTCTAAGATCTGTTATTCAACTAATCATACAATGGAAATGTTATCACCTTCAAAGTGGTCTGCTCCCCAACCCCTACACTGCTCCATGCGAATTCACCAATGTTGGAACCAATGCTGCAGGTCCTTTTCTGATAGCTTCTTCACTACCTCTGTTGCCTTTGCCTACACTGCATCTGTGGACTCGAAATGGGTTCCTTTTAATGCAGACTTGTTCTTTGGCAGTAAAAAGAGGTAACATGAGGCTAGGTCAGGTGATTAGGGTGGATGTTCCAATATGGCAATCTTGTGCTTTGCCAGAAATTGACAGACAGTGTGTTGTGTGCCAGCTTGTCATGGTGAAGAATCCGCAAGCCCTTCCTCCACATTACAGGTGTTTTTATTCACACCCATTCATGAAGAATTGTCAAAACCTCCTTATAGCTGATCTGGTTAAAGGTCTGACCTTCAGGCACGCAACTAATGTGAACAGTTCCCCAGATACCGGAAAAAGAAGATATCATTGCTTTGAAATTTGACTTCCTCTTCCATGCTTTTCTTTTCTTTCTCCCCCCCACCTGGGACTCTTCCAGTGCATGGTTTGGCACTTAGTTTCCAGGTCATACTGAAAAAACCTTGATTCATCACAAGTTATTACATTTCCTAAGAAGTTTGGATCATTTTCAGTGTTTTGAAGGATGTCAGCACAAATTTTCATTTGAGTTTTCTTTTGCTCAGGAGTGAGGATTATCGGCACCATTTTTGAGCACACTTTTTTCATGTTAAAATGATCATGTAAAATCTGCTGAACACTTTCTTTATCAAGTGTTAGCTAATACAGCAACTGCTCGAATGCCCAAGCAACGATTTTTTCAAACAGTTTCACCTACTTTTTCAATGTTAACATCTGCTTTTGATGTGCAAGCCCGACCAGGATGCGGATCAACTTCAGTCTCTCCTCTTCTCTCTTTAAATATTTTGGACCACTTGAGAACTTGAGTACAAGATAAACATTCATCACTATAAACTTCCATCAACAAACTGTATGTTTCTTTAGCTGATTTTCCAAGTTTTGCAAGGAATTTCACATTGACATGTTGCTCTACTGTAACACTTAGCATAATTCTGATGGATCTCAGATACACAATACACTTCAAACAAAGGCTGGTACCACACTTTTGGCTGTATGGTCTTGGAAGTTGTAGAGTTGATGGAGAGGAGAGGGCAGGCTAATATGCCACCCCACTCACTGTTGCCAAGGCCACAGGGATTCAGCAAAAAAATCAATCCAGTTATTTTATAGCTACTCAGTGCAGTGATTATGTTGTGAAAATAGGTGCAAAAATGGTACAAAATAGTTGTCTAATTAATAACATTTTTTTTTCTCTCCATATGGCTGTCCAACCCTTTGGATCTTGGCTGTTTTTTTTTTTCAGTTTCTTAATCTATACACAGTCGGTAGGACTGTTTCAACAGGGGATTAGCCCGTAGCAGGGCTGCTGCTTACAGAAAGAACAGCACAAACACAGAATAAACGCACACAGACATCCATGCCTTCAGTGGGATTTGAACTCAGAGTCTCAGTGTTTGAGCAGGCAAAGACATTTCATGCCCTAAACTGCTCATCCACTATGATCTGCAGTTAACAGGGTTTGCAGCTGGAGCTTAATGTGTGACTTTGGCTCTCAGGAGTAGGCTACATCGCATGCTGAGGGTTTCCAGCATTGTGGTAAAACTTACAGTTGCCATCTGCAGGGTTGGGGGAGGAGGTGAAACTGATGCTGGATGAACAGAGTAGCAGGATGCTAACCAGTAGGGAGTGGCCTTAGTGATGAAAACTGTGTCAGTGACTACATGGTTAATAAAAAGAGGTGATAAAAAATGTTGTGGCAATGAGGTTGTCCTGAGAAGAGCCCCAAGTTTAGGATAAGAAGTGATGGAAGATTGTTTTTTTCCCTGCTTCCTTCCTCATCTTTCTCCTTCTCCCCATGTGGATAGGAAGGGGAGTTCAGTGATTACTGGATGAAGGTTGTTAACTGGAGAGATGTGATACCAGGCTTTACTCAGTCTGCATCCATTTTCACAGTTAATTTAGGGGTGATGTTTTGTTATTTTGATGGCTGTTTAACCATGAAGGCAGATGCCACTTGAGTGAAGCCTGGCTCCAACTCTTTCCCCCTGAAACCCACCAGTGAACCAGCTTCATGGAACAGTCACAGAACTCCATTTCCTGTTTGCATAGACAGAAGGAGAGAAAAAGAAAATGGAAAAAATAAAATATGAAATCTTTCATCGCTTCCTGTCCTAAACATGGGGTTGCTGAAACTTCTTGTCAAGACCAACTGGTTGCCAGAACGTTTTGCATCACCTCTTTTTAAGTTCACCTGAACTCTGGAACATTTTTATTGCCTCTTTTCACTAACCACATGGTTGTTTCTTGTTGGTTAGCATCCCTCTGTTTTGTTCATCCAGTCATAATTTCACCTCTGACATGCTGTGTAATGTAGGATCTACGAGGGGGTACCCAAAAGAAACCGAACTTATTTTTTTTTAAACTTATTTATTGAAATTTTAAGCACAAACCTTCAATCCCCTTCAAAGTACTCTCCACTTACACTAATACACTTGTCTAGTCTTTTATTCCATTTTTCAAAACATTGTCTAAATTCATCTTTTGAGATGCTTGACAGCGCCTCCGTTGTTTTTTCCTTTCATGTCTCTTTTCATTCGAGGAAACAAAAAAAAGTCGCACAGGGCAAGGTCGGGTGATTATGGAGGGTTAGGAACAGGGGTCATACCATTTTTGGTCAAGAATTGTTGTACAGACAGGGCTGTGTGAGCAGGGGCATTGTCATGATGGAAAAACCAATCACCCGACTGCCACAAATCTGGCCCCTGAGCTCCAAGTCACTCCTGACAGCTCCACAATTCNTTGCAAAAACGACGATCAAACAAAACAGTTGTCACTATAAACTCTGCTGAAACTAGTCCTTACCTTCTGAAGCAATGGTAGTCGGCTTATCGACTCAGGAATGTTAGCTCTATGCGCTCATAGCGGCAAAACGCGGTACTACAAAAGCTCTGCCCACAAAAAAATTAGTTCGGTTTCTTTTGGGTACCCCATCGTATATAACAGCCGTCACAGACACACATACACACACACACACACACACACACACACACACGTGTGTGTGGAGGGCTGAAAGTGATGACTGAACATGGCAACGGCATATCCCTGGAAGATATCAGCCAGGATTATGAATTGTGGCATCCTGTTGTATATGACATTAAATAAAATTTCTCTGTGGGGTAGAAGTCCACAACTGAAAAGACAGAAATATTGTGTAATGCTATATTGATGGTTTTATATAATAAAATATTAGTCAGCACCTGCTGATTGTAAGTATGCAGTGTTACTACTGCACCAACTTATCTGGTCCATGTTCTGCTTGTTCTATTAGCATGCCATTCTCTCTCTGAGATGCCAGCACCTGAATGAGTTGAATGAAAAACAGAAATAAAGTGTTCTCGCAATCATTTTTCTCTGCAGAGCGAGGGAGGAGTTTGAGGTAGGTGAGCTGAGGAGTTGCCCACATACAGAAGTTCCTGCCGCAAACATGGGCCTGCTTTTATTTTACTATGCTGGTGTGAAGATGACTAGCATATACGAGGGTTGGAACTTTATTAGTGGCAACACTGCTGTAGAGATGCCATGCAATGGAACCAAATAATGTCGCTTATACCACACGTTAGTTACATACCTACCTTACCTCAGAGCAAATGGACTCTCCCTTCCCACATCACGTGCATGCGCAGTGATGAGAAGAACAGCCTCGTGTTAGCTGGTGGTCTAATGTAGTATTGTCACAATGTTTTTGAAACAGGAACAACGGAGCTGGATAAAGATTGAATGTGCCAGAGGCTGTAAAGCACGACAGTGTCATCAAGGTCTTCAAGAGGCTTGCAGGGAATCTGCATTGCCTTACAGAACAGTGGCAAGGTGCGTAAAAGCCTTCAACGAGGGATGCCAAAATGTGGCAGACATGCGTCAGCCAGGTCGTCCTAGTGTCAGTGAAGAAGTGCGTTACTGAAGAGTGATCGACACCATACAATTCGTGAGCTGGCCCGAGAGACAGGATTAGCACATACGACTGTGCTTCACATTCTGAAGGTACGCCTGGGCATAAGAAAAATTGCATCACGATGGGTTCCACATGATTCGACAGAAATGCAGAAATGGCTACAATACGATGCTGCTGGTAACCATGTGGAGCACTCCGAGCATGAAGGAAAGGCTTTCTTACGCCATATCATTATGCTGGATGAGACATGGACAAAATCATACGAGCCACAAATGAAACACCAATTGAACGAATGGCATCATTATGGGTCACCGCGAAAATCAAAAGTTCATCAGAATCCCAGCAATATGAAAGTTATGGTGATTCTTGTGTATGACTGTGATGGTGTTATCCTAACACATACCGTTGCCTAACAGCAGACTGTCACTGCACAGTATTACTGTTCATTTTTGGAACACAACCTGCAACGAGCTTTAAGAAAGAAGCGGCGACACTTTCTGCAGAAGTAACCCATCATTTTGCAGGACATTGCTCAGCCGCATGCAGCACAAGCTGTGGCTGATTTGTTCAATCAATGGGGCTGGGAAGTGCTGTACCATCTGCCATACTCCCCGGACTTAAGCCCTTGTGACTTTAACTTGATTCCTAAGATGAAGGAGCATTCGCTTCAGAACTGTTTCAGAGATCCTTAAGGCAGTAGACTGCTCCATTCGAACGATCAACACAACAGGCGCTGCTAAAGGTATCCTACAACTTCCACATCACTGGCAGCGGGTTGTACACAATGCTGGTGACTACATTGAAGGACAGTAAAACTTCGAAACATGCATCTGTTTTGTATCAGTTGTAAATAAATAGTTGCCACTATTAAAGTTCCAACCGTCATATCTTAAGGACATAACAAAATGCTGAACAGGACCTCATTTTGTGAGAGTGACTCTGGTGAAGCAGTTACTCTGGTAGTGAAAGTGAGCTTGAAGATGACATTGTAATGGCAAATGATGGCAACATTAGTGGAAGCCAATGTGACTGATAGCTGTTGAGCCTGTAGGAGGGCATGGAAGTGGGCAAAACGTTTTTTCACCCCTGCATTTAGTAACTACATCATTCTGTCATCTTGTGGCTGCAGAATACATAACCAAAAGTTTCATTTGACATTGATTCAGAATGACTTGGAAATTTGTGGAAGGTAGTCACATCCTCAGTTCACATGAAGAGGAACACTAAACCCATAAACCAATCAGATATCTTGACATAGATTTCAGCATACTGAACACTGGCCACCTGTAAGATCATTCTTGTGGTGTTGTGTGTGCTCAGTGAAGGAGAAAGAAAGGGCTGCAAAATGTCAGTGTGTTGACCAGCATTTTTGCATTTAATGTAAAAATTAATTTCTAAATCAAGATTCTTGCTCAGTGTGGGAAGGAAAGCAATTGAAGTACAGGGTGGTTCATATAGAACTGTCCCGACGAAATGAGCTGTAATATAAAATATACCATACAGATATTAAAGTAATTTACACATATCTTATCTTGGATTGTGTGCTGTGATCAGAGCAGGTGTTGAAAGTGTCTGCCTTTTTCAAGTAGGCACGCCTCAACCCGCGTTTGCATATTTGCCATGACTCGCTGCAGTGTTTCTTCAGTGATGTTCCTGATTTCAGCTGAAATGTTGTCCTTTAAATCCTGTAACATACGCGGTTTGTTTGCATACACCCTGTCCTTCAGTAAACCCCAGAGAAAAAAATCCGGGCTGGTAAGGTCAGGGGATTTTGGGGGCCACATCTTTTTAGAGATGACGCAATTGGGGAAGAAGCTCTCAATCAGTTCCATGGACATGTTGGACATGTGGCACGTCGCTGAATCCTGCTGAAAATAACCCTGTGTAAGTTCCACATCATTCAGCTGCTGCACAAAATCGTAAAAAATACGGCAGTATAAGGTGCTGTCCACGGTTGTGTCGAAGAAGGTCGGTCCAGTGATTCGTAAACCAGAAATGGCGCACCACACACCCACTTTTTGTGGGTGTAGTGGTGATTCAGCAATCTCATGTGGATTTTCAGACGCCCAGATCCTGGAATTTTGTGCGTTTACATATCCTGAGAGGTGGAACCATGCTTCATCACTAAACCAAGTGATATCCAAAATTCTGGGGTTATCGTGCACAAATTCCCAAAACCATAAACCCGTTTATCTTTATCAACATCACCCAATTCCTGAACACTGGTGATCTTGTAGGAATGAAGATTCGCTTTCTTTGCAGCCCGTTGACACGTTGAATAAGAATACCTGGTTTCCTGGCTTAGATGTCATAATGATTTCTTTGGAGACTGCAGTAACCTGTCCCACACAATTGCAATCATTTCTTCTGGCATTTCTGGGTGGTTTTTACCACGTTCACTTAAAAGTGTCCCTGTCCTTTCCAATTTCTGAGCCAAGGACTGTATAGTCGATTTCACTGGCTTCTTGAGAACTCCAAACTTCCTCTTGAATTCCAATTGTGTGTTCACAATCAAGTCTGTCACCCAGTACGTGTGCACGAGAAACACTTGTTGTTCAACAGTGTACTCCATGACTGTCGCCTGCACACTGCAGACACATTTTGAGATTGTCCTTGACCTTGCAGCATAAGGGCTGCCACTTGCCGGATCATGCGCACACCATTCGACTCAGCACAGCCCACAGATTATTATGTTGTAATTGTGAGCGGTTATATGCATCACCTGCGGAATTATTAGCAAATTCATCGGGCCAGTTCTATACAATTCATCCTGTATATTCAGATCATACTAATTATATTTTCTTCTATTTCAATAAGGGTCACATGGTAGCATAGTTGATTGAGGCACTATGCTGCAGGCCGGAAGGTCATGGGTTCAATTCCTGATGAGGTCATAGGATTTTTCAGCTGACTTAATCCTGCCAACCGTACTGTGGCTCTGGGTTCCACTCAGCCTGTAACAGAAATGAGTACCAGGAATCTTCCTGGGGTTAAAGGGCTGACAACTCACCACCATCTGTGAGCCAGTTATCTAGAAAATGAGGGTCTTGACATCTCACAACCCTGTGGGCCCCTTTGGCTGTTAGAAACAATGATGTTCATAGTAGTAAAAAAAAGCACTGTCACTTGACAATTTACTATTTTTGAAATAGTTTTCACTAGAATTAGCAGTTGCATTTGTAGTTTCTTCAACGCTGGCATGCTTACAATTTAAACCCCCCTTGTTAAGATTCAGCCATCAGCACCAGTATTTAAGCCTTTAATTCCAGATGCTAAAGATTAAGTAAAATTCCTTGGTGTAATTCAGGTCCATATTGCGAAACCTTGATTTCTTAATTTGCATTTTACTCCTTAAATGTAGCCACTGTATGTTGTGTTATTGACAGCGAAAGTGACCATCCTGTGCAAATCTCTTTATGTGTAATATGAGTATATACAGTCCACTGTCCTTTGTTTATTTTACCTCTGATATATGAAAGTCTAGTAACATGAGCCTTTGATACAGGTACTGTAAATTGCCTGTCATTTTCACCAAATGGATCTCATTTACTGAGTGGCGGTGAAGATGGCAGTATAGCCATATTCCGAACTGGAAGTTGGCAGTTGGAGAAAGTGTTTGCCGAAGCTCACAAAGGTGAAGGTAAGCTGCTTAAATTTAAAACTATGAAACAAGAACATATTAATCAGCTGTGTCAGAGGAAAGATAGATATGAAAATAGGACATGCTGATTGGTTTTAAAATGTCATTGTCAAGTCATTATATCAGCAGTTTTGAGCATTTTTGAGCATTATCGCATGAATGTGTGTCTTTCTTACCGATGGTGGACTTGCCTCTTATTTCAGCCGTAACATTGCTGAGTGTCCATCCAAGTGGAAAATTAGCTTTGTCAGTGGGTACTGATGCCACCCTTCGAACCTGGAACCTTGTCAAGGGACGACAGGCCTATGCTACGAATTTGGGAAAGTAAGTAATCCTAATTCAATGCAAACCATTGACATGCTTCATGGCTCTCAGACGGCCTCGTATGCAGGTAACATTAGCTGTTTTGCCATCACCTAGTATTGTTCCCATTGTGTATGGATCAGTGGACAGAAAGCCAATTAGTATAGCGACTGGCTTCAGGCTGGATGACCGAGGGGTCGGAGTTCGAGTCCCGGTAGGAGCAAGAGTTTGGTCCACCCCACATTGTTGAGACCAGTTCTGGGGCCCACCCACCCTCCAATCTGACGGGTTCCATGAACCCTTTCCCCGGGGATAAAGCAGTTGGGACATGAAGTTGACAGCTTCCCTCCAAATTGTGTAGTGCTTAATTAGTTAAGCCCAGGGACAACTTTACTTTAATTTACCAGCAGATAGAAAGTCTCTGACCAAGTCTGTCTTCCCATGTTCCTCTGTTCTTCATGTCTCCAGAAGTTGGCAAGACCGTCTTGTTCTGGGTTGTCCCATAGATTTCTTCACTTCTAATGCCCTGCTGAGTAACATTGTTCTCTTCGTCCCTTTTGTATGACCATATCATTGTCGTTTTTCTTCTAACTGTAGTAACAATATTTGGATTCTAATCTCTTCTAAACATTTCATTTTGAATTTTTGTCCTTCATGCTTTTCCATTAATACAGGTGTTGCTTGGATTTTTCATGTGATTATTTTCATGTTTTACCTTTAAGTATTAGGATCAGTTTGTTATATATAATAAACTGTTGTTTTGTGATGTTCTGAGGTGTCTGTATTGCATAACATTTCCTGCACAGTTGACAGAATTCAGATATAGTTTTTATTGCTCTCTCCATGAACTTTGATGGCTATGGAAATGGAAGTAAATAGTTTAGTACCAGACTACATGGTGTTACATGTTGAAGACAATAACTTTCAGATATGTAAAATATGAGGTTCTTATAGCATCTGTTATGAAGAGTTCTATATTTGGGTTCATGCTGGTTTCTTGTTTAGCTTACTCTGCAGCCCTGAAGATGGAGGCAACATGTTACTCCAAATTGTTGGTTGACTTTCACCATGGCAACACTTCAGTGTTGAATTAGTTTATATGCTGGACAACAGGTTCTGTAGTATCCTTGTACAGAACTTTAATAATAATTTTAATACATGTAATTTGTAAATATTTTAATTAATCTTATGTAGTACTGGGCCAGTGGGTCTGTAAGGTAAATACTAGAAATTCCAGATGATATACTCCTGGATTCTTAAAACATTGTGAGTGAAAGGAATGTTAGGAACGTTTGTGGTTGTACTCTGTAAAATGTCTTTGTGAACTAAAGAAGTGGTTGTTATTTCAAGGAATCGCACTGGGAAGGGACGAGCTGTGTCTTGTTTACTGTGGTCACCAGATGGCAGCATGTATGTTATAGCTGTTGGTACTGAAGTCAGCGTGTACGATGTGCACACAGCAGGCATTATGCACACATTCCAGTTGGCAAAGAAGGTCACTTGCATCTGTTTCTCTCAGGTAAAGGCAGGTTTCAAATCAGACATTCAAAAGGCTGCAGAACTTTGACACACAGTTTCTGTCTCACAAGAGACATGCTGCATCTTTGTTACAAAATCAACCAATTAATGTGGTATAGGGAGATAATCACTGTTTATTGTGAGAATTCTATAGAACACACAGTTACATTGTGTGGGCAAAGTGCAGAGTTTTTCTGATGTTAAAACAGGTGGTACATCGCTGTGCTATGTAACAGGCGTGTCAAACATATTACCACATACGGACCATATTGAGATGATAGGTGTTTGAGATTGGTTGGTGGCTGGAACTACTGACATCTGCAGGCAGGATAGGAGCACTAGTTGATAAATAGCTACATTTATTGATAGTAATTATTATAATAGGTCAAAGTAAGGTCATCCCTATCCTTAAATAATGAAGACATGGGGGAGTGAATGTATCGATCCACATGTTCTTAATCTCAGCCCTGGATGAAGATGAGTAGTTGGCTTCATGTTCAAGGCACTGTACCCACAGGAAAGGAGTCCCCTCCTACACCTATTGGATCGGAGGCTGGGCAGGCCCAAGGCCAGTCGGGACAATGTGGAGAAGAGAAAAATCTCTTATCCTTGCTGGAAATCAAAGTCTTATTCCTCGGCCATGCAGCCCAAGGCCAGTCAGTGTATTGACTGAGTTATCCCAGCTTCTCACTGACAAGTATAGCTTTTTTAAATTTATGTTTTTAACAGTTTTGACACCAAATTTAGGATCAGATAGTTAGCAGTCCTGTTTCATATTTGGAAGGTCTATGTTTCAAGTCTCTACATGTAGAATGACTAACCTGAATGAGGAGTTAACCATGGCCTTCCTGTCTGTCCCTGGAAATGCCGAGACATTGCCTTAAATTAGGCTATGTCTTTAGTGAAACCTCTTCCTTTGCCAGACAAAGCATTTGACGCCCAAGGTCCACAGATGCATTGTATGGGCATAGGATATCCATCCCCAAGGAGAACTTGTTTGTGATATTGGCGACGAATACTCAAATTTTCGGTGGGCGCTGCCCCAGGGCAAGTGTCAGGGAAACTTCCTGACAGTATTATTTATAATTAATTATTCACTGTCCATCATGCCATTCAACACTATAATCACACCTGTTAAAAACCTTATTAAATACACCAAGAATAAATAAAGTAAAATATTTTTATATCAGCATTAGTTTAAACACAAAAGGCCAGTATTGTTAGTCACCTCATGTATTCTATCATTCAAATAGTTCTTGCCTGGGGAAATGACACTCTTCATTTGCACTTAGTGTGAAGATGTTGGGTTTCACTTCTTGTGCTAATACTTCTGCACTGGTTATGACAAGTGCATTTATGTTATCGTGATCCCTTGGGGTTTTTGTTTCTATTTATGAGCAAAAACAGTTGTTTGCACATGTTTGGTTTATAGACAATAAGTTTTGGGAATGATCCACAGATAAACAAGCATAAATGTTTGGCAGTTCAGTCTCACTACAGTTTTGTTTTAAAAGCCAGTTCCATTGCTGTTTGTTGAGCTCCATTTGTAGGTCTTCATCTGCCTTTGCAACATCAGAATGAAGTGGTACAATCAGCATGACAAATTCTATTTCACAGATTTAACAGATGTCAGAATCTTCAAACCTGTGGAAACAAGGGTGTTTCGAGGTTGATGTGGTTAAAAAAAAAAGGTAAAGCTATCCCTGTAACAGTCTGTAGAGTTCCATAGGATTGTGAGATGTCAAGGCTCCCACGTTTTCTAGACAGTTGGCTCATAGTTGGTTTCGAGGTTGTCAGTCTTATGTGCTGGCTGGCCAGCCTTTACTCCTAGGAAGATTCCTGGTACTCTTTTCTGTTAGAGGCTGAGTTGACCCAGAGGCCATAGTGTGGCTGGAAGGATCAGGTCAATTGAAAAATCTAATGACCTCATTTGGAATTTAACCCTGGACCTTATGGCTTGTAGCCTAGTGCCTCAGCCAACTATGCTACGGCATGCCCTAAGGTTGACCAAGACTTTAATTATTTTACAAATCCAGTATACATGCCAGAATTGCCAAGCTTCCTGGCAAGTTACTGATGCCATCAGCACAAAAGGTTTTATCTGACTGTATAGAAGTTCAGGACACTGTCTGAATTCATTGTCAGTACAAAATTTCAGTCCTCATAGGTGCTTCTTCATTGGTCCAAACAAATGGAAATCACTGGGGGCTAAGTCAGTTCTGTGGTTCATGATTTTCTATCCCACTGTTGCCATTGTCACCTTTGTCCAATTTTCCATATGTGGACCAATGTTGATCAACCCCCTGATGACGAAGGTAGATATGCTGTCCGAAACATCAGACATCTACTCCACATTTACATGGCTGATCACCAAAGATTTTATTGTGTACTGTCACTGTAAGAGCTTCAAATCACATACACGGTGTGTCCAGGATCTGTTAGCACTCATTTTTTTTAATTTTGCCCTTCAGTGTCATCTGTTGGCGAGTTGTGGCATTAAGATTCTTGAAGTTTCAGCTGTGGCTGTCTATAATTTCAAAGCACAAGCATTGCTGCATCATGTGTTCTCACCTTGAATGTAACAGTACTGTTCTGACAGTCGTCGGAAAATGGCGGTTGAACAGCGAGAGCCAACATCAAATTTTGTTTGAAGTTAGGCAGAACAGCTGGAGAAGCGCATGAAATGATGAAAGGAGTGTATGGTAGTGATTGTTTGAGTCGCTTGAACATTTTTTGATGGTATGCCGTATTTCGTGACAGCAGGGAGGACATTGAAGATGCTTCACATGCATCAAATCCGAGAACAAGTCACACTGAAGAAAATGTGAAAAATGTGACCGACATCCTTGCATCAGACAAATGTGTTTCTGCAAGACTCATCGAGGAGTTTTGGGGAATACCAAAAAGTACTGTGCATCAAATTTTGACCGAGGATTTGGGCAAATGGAAAGTCTGTGCGCGGTTTGTACCGCACGCACTGTCACGCAATGAAAAGCATGCTAAAATGGAACACTGCAAAGACATGTTACGGTTGGCCCAAAGTGATACAAAATTTATAAAATTGATTGTTACTACTGACAAGACATGTTTTCAATATGAGTGTCCCACAAAGTGGCAGAGTGCAGTGTGGTTTAGCCCAAAGAAGCCGAAACCAAAGAAAGTACGCATGCAAAAGAGTTGAGTAACTTAGTGAAGGGTGAGAATGGTGATCTGCTTGCAGATTCCCACAACATTTTGAATAGGTGGAGGATCTACTTCTCTCAGTTATTAAATGTACGTAGGGTCAGTGATGTTAGGCAGACAGACATCGATACATCTGAGCCGTTAATACCTGATCCTAGCCGTTTTGAGGTTGAAAGTGCTATTGCAAAATAAAAACGGTATAAATCATCAGCTAGTGATCAAATTCTGGCAGAACGTATTCAAGCAGAAGGCAAAATATTACATTCTAAGATCCACAATCTAATTACTTCTATTTGGCATAAGGTAACATTGCCTGATAAGTGGAAGGAGTCTATTATTGTACCAGTTCACAAGAAGGGCGATAAAATTTACTGTAGTAATTATTGTGGGATATTACTGCTATCAACTTCATACAAAATTTTATCCAATATTATTCTCTCAAGGTTAAGTCCATACATAGATGAAATTATTGGGATCATCAATGTGGGTTTTGGTGTAACAGATCAACTACACATCAGATCTTTTGCATTCATCAAATATTAAACAAAAAGTGGTAGTACAGTGAGACAGTACATCACCTATTCATAGACTTCAAGAAAGCCTATGATTCAGTTAGGAGTGAAGTATTGTACAATATTCTGATAGAGTTTGGGATACCTATGAAACTAGTTAGGTTGATTAAAATGTGTATGAACGAAACGTATAGTACAGTCCATGTAGGTAAACATTTGTCTGATAAATTTCCTGTCCAGAATGGTCTAAAACAAGGAGATGCTTTATTGCCACTCCTTTTCTACTTTGCTTTAGAATATGCCATTAGGAAGGTCCAGGGAAACCAGGTGGGACTGAAGTTAAACGGGAAACATCAGCTGATGGCCTATGCCAATGATGTGAATCTACTGGGTGATAATGTAGATACCATAAAGAAAAACACACAAACTTTAATTGATGCAAGTAAGAGGTTGGTTTAGAACAGCCGTGTCAAACACGTGGCCCCCATAGCCACAAGGTGAGGCCCCTCAACTTTTAGAGCTAATTGATA
>NW_019724597.1:179928-180162 GCF_002891405.2 Cryptotermes secundus | reverse complement strand
ATTTTCCGACAGACCAGAAGACAAGAAGTCTCACGCAGACGTAAATTAGCAGACTGCAGGAAAAGTGATTCTGAGAATTGCAGAAGGGTTTGTCCAACTAACGGTTTGTAAAGTTCGTGAAGGACAAACTATTGTATTTCAAAAGGTTAATGAACTAAAATCCGCACAGTCTCACCACCCCAAGTATTTCCAAGAATCCCTTTTGGAGGCGTAGTAAGAATGCAAGGAGGGTGG
>NW_019724597.1:144105-178823 GCF_002891405.2 Cryptotermes secundus | reverse complement strand
TTCTTGAGTAGCTGCAGAGTTGGTGGCTCCTCCAGAAGGCTCAGCTCCATGAGTAAGTAAGTATGAGAACCTTATGTTTCATAAAGGTTATTTCACCAAGCGTATGGTCATTGATGCCTTATATGTACAGTGGAGTTTGATGGTTGCAGGTCACTCAGCTTGTTGTTGGGGATGAAGGTGGAGGGTTGTCAGTACACAGCATATCTGACAGAGAGCAGTTAAACACATTTGATGCTCATAAACACAGAGTAAAATCTGTAAGTTTCATCAGCATCAAAGACAAACATTTTCTGGCCTCAGCTTCAAGTAGTGGTCAGATCAAACTGTGGAATTGTAAGGTAATTATCTCTCATTTCTGCTTTAAACTGTACCAGCAGATGTTTCTTTTGTCTGTTAGTAATATCTGTTGCAAGCATTGGGCTTTATAAAAGAAATCCAGTATTTGAAACTAGTGCACATTAGTACATAAGAAAAGTTGCAAGACCCACACCAAGTGTGAATAAAACGGTCACTGGCTGGGACATGGTCCTTCCAGGCTGATGAGGAGCCTTGCAAGGCCAGTATTTATAAATAATCTGCAGCAGGAAACAATAGTTGTAACTGTGTGTGAACCATTGCTTAGCCAGTTTTGCCACTGCAGTAGTGCAACACACAGCAACTAAATACTCTACGTGCAAAGAACAGAATGAGCTCATTCCTTGTATCAGGAATGCTGTACAAATCGGGTGTTCACGTGTGTTATCCGTCTTCAGTAAAGTAAAAGATAAATATTTGAACTTTTGTTTGGAGAATCAGCATAAAGCCTGCTGAAATTGTTGTGGAGTTGAGCGTCATTACTGAATTTGGAGCTTAAAATCTGTTATGAAAACAGTTTTTGTGCATGTGTAAAATTATTCTTGCATGTATAAACATACTTATTGGAAAAACTACGTAACCTCAATACTTTGAAAAGTTTTTAAAGAACAGCTGCATTTATCCTGAGATATTAAAGTTGGCAGAATAACAGTATGCAGTAAGCAGTGCTGCTGTCTAGAAGTGTGCTGTCAGTTTTATTTTGTTTTACTTTTTATTAATTACTTCATGGTGGACTCTGCAACACTGACTCAAGCATGTCACTGTGCCATTTATTGCTGCCCTCTTATACTTCTCTTTGTAACTACAACCATCTCTGACTGCTAACATTTACAGTGACAGAATTTCAAGCCTTAGCCTTTTGCATACTAGGCTTAATAGCATTTTATTGATTTTCAAATCACTGTGGTCTGTTTAACTCAAATGCATTGCAGTTAAGCATAAGTACAGTCCTTCCTAGGACAGTGGGAGACAGCACTGAATAAAAGACCATCTTGTACATACAGGATGCTGGAAAATCCAGAATTTCGTAATGTGTTGTATGAGATCGGAAGTTTTCACCATGAAGGTTATTGTCTGCTGGGGTGAAATGCTATTTAGTCTATTATATAGTTACCAACATTTTGGAGGAACAAACCTCCGTCTTCAGGGTAGAAGAATAAGCTCAATGTGAATGAAATTGGTGTGGATATAGGGAGAGGAGGCACAGGGACTAGGGCTCTGACAGTCCCATTCCAGCATTCCAGTAATCTTCAGTAATATATTGTCTGTTGCAGGGTGGGAAGTTGAGAGAGATTTGCCATACTAACAGTGACTGTCGTATCACCTGTCTGCTGATGCTGGAAGCACCACAGTCTAGACAACTTAATCAGAAACATATAAAAGAAGAATGTATGCAAACCCATTCCACTGACATTTCTGCTGGCAGTGAGACACGTGTGCGATCAAAGCGTCTGAGAAAAGATGGTGGGGATTCACATCTGGCCAGCAGAACACTTGATGATAAAGCAGTAAATAGAAATTCAGAGCTCTCTCCGACAGCTTGTTCGTTCAATGTTATATGTACTAGAGGGCAGAAGTGGTTGGTTGAAGAGCTGTAACTTCCTCTCATTGAAGTGAATAGAGTCGCTGTGTGTAACTTTGGGACAGAAATGATTGCAGGGACGACAGCCTGCTCCTCCATTTCGTGACAGTTGTCACTGAGGCCACAGACACAAGTCCCTGTCACTGAGGCCACAGACACAAGTCCCATCGATGGTGAGGATGACAGCACTTCCCCCTCTCTCACTACTGTTGATTCATGTTCAACCCCTTCTATTCCATATCAGCCTGTCCAAAACTATTGTTTTAAGCCGTTCAGTCTTATGAGTGAAGCATTGCTCTTACAGCCACAGTGTTGCCTTACTTAACAATATTTGCTAAACATGCTTGGCATTATGGCAGTTTCCCAAAAGTACACTCTGACAAAATTCTGGTCAATCAAGTCATGTGTACACTCGTACAATTGTGAAAATGCTGCAGTTACAGTTCTATATGAAGATAAATGAGGATAATAGTGTAGAAGAGAGAAAGAGCAAAGACATATAATATATATTGTTTGCACTTGGGACGGAGCTTGTGTCATTTGTCGTGTAGAGTGCAACAGGATGCTTAAATATAATATTATAAATGAGGATGTCATTGTGGCTCTGGTAATATTGAATTATTATTGTTAATGGTTCACCTTTCATTTAAACAAAGAGTTTCTGTGCTTTCCATGTAATGGTCATTGTCCTTACTCTTGTACCACTCGTCTTGATAGGGCAAATTGTCGCTAGATGGCCTGTTATCACGGAAATTTACAATTAATGGTTCACAGTTGTCCTGCATATCAGCAGCTTTGCACGTATCAGCCTCGACACCTTTCACAAGTGTGACGTGCTGCTCCCATCTGTCAACCATTACATTGTCGAACCCATACTGGATTAGTCGCTCCGAACCTTTAATTTAAAACTTGTATTGTTCATTTTTATGCTATGTGTTATTTGAGCACACATTAGTTCAGTGTTTACATCACAGTGATACAGTGGCAGACACAGAACTGTATGACCCACTTCGTTTGCCATTTATACTTAGGCCTTACACTTCTGAGCACTTGTTGACTTTTTCATTTGACAGAAGCAAAATAAATCGTTCTTTTAAAAATACAAATTAAACTTGAAGAAATCAGCAACAAAGAAACTAGCCAAGACACATGCCTAATAGCTACTTATTGGTTGGCACAATAATGCACTCCAAATCACAACATGCAAGGCATGCAACTGAGGTGTTGGCCATTCCTTCTACATACACCATCCCATTAATTTTACAATAAAAATTTAGCTTGTAAGATGAAATTTGAAATAACTTCTTAAACTGCAAGTCTCAGTTTTGTCACTGGAAACATCTACATAAGAAATGACAGCAGCGGAAGTGAAAGTCCATAAGGATGCAAGACAACACCAACATCTTTATCACTGCCAACATTCCTTTGAGTGGAATGGTAGATGACTGATGAAAATAGAGACAAGTATGCTTGGTGGTGGGGGGTAATGGTCCAAGGTAGATGTGGAAGGGTTTGGTCCATGATACTTCTTCCATGGCCCAAACATAACAGGTACAATAGTTGCCAGAGGAGAGTGCAGTGTATGGAAAGCTTTGGAGTGGAGAGTTGGAGCACCTCTAGCAGCTGAGCAGTATTGTACTTTGATATCAGTTGGAAAAGCCAGCAGTGAAAATGTTGCAAAAGGTTGAAGGTGTATGCTGAGCAGTGTTCATGTCCACATGCTGTTGCAGGAAGCTGCTCTCAGTTGCTTCCAAAAATGTTAATAACTGAAAGAAGGTGGTAGTTATGGACATCAGTCTTCTAAGGTTTCGTAGTGCCACTGGCCTTGATCTGTGACTCCTGTCCACGTGTGGTATAACAGGGCAATATCTTGTGAGTGTGAACATCATGTCAATATATTGTATTTTTAATTAACAGTGTTAACTTCCATTTTCTTTTCATCCATCTACATCATCTGCTTTGAAAGATTATTAATTTGGTATAGATGGATGAAAAGTATAAAAAGTTAATAAAAAAGACATGGCAGTATGCTGCAACTTAAACTAAATGTTAATTTCAGAAGTAATACATTTTTGTTTAGAAAATTGTCAAAAGGAGCATGTAATAACGTTTTTCTTTCACAACTCCTGTGTGGTTTGTTGTGCAATATCAAGCTTCATAAATGTGAGTATAACATAGTCACTTTTTTCTAATAGGGTGTCCATGGTAGCGTAGTATGAGGCACTGTGCTACAAGTTGGAAGGTCGCAGGTTTGATTCGCAATGAGGTCTCTGGATTTTTCAGCTGACCTATTCCTTCCAACCACACTATGTCCCTGGGGTCAACACAGCCTCTAGCAGAAATGAGTACCAGGAACCTTCCTGGGGTTTAAAGGGTGGCTGGCCAGTGTGTAAA
Source organism: Cryptotermes secundus (assembly GCF_002891405.2). Lineage (NCBI taxonomy): Eukaryota > Metazoa > Arthropoda > Insecta > Blattodea > Kalotermitidae > Cryptotermes > Cryptotermes secundus. Next base: position 174,493 of record NW_019724597.1, on the reverse strand, counting down.
GCTGACAACCTCACTGCTGTGAGCCAGGTGTCTAGAACATATGATAGCCTCAGCATCTCACAACCCTATGGGCCTTCACAGCCTGGTACAGGGATAGCTTTGCCTTTTACTTTTCTCTAATAAGAAGCAATAAATGAAAAGAACCTTCAGGTAAACAAAACTGGACCCATACAGGACAGCAAAGTTAAACAGAGATGTGTTGCATTAACCTTTATGCCCCAGGTAAGGGATTTTAACTTGGTGTGTGGAGGGTGTCCTGTGCGTGGGTGCCAGTGTTGTGGAATGAACATTCTGTCTTTAATTCAAGATCAAAGTGACTTGGGGGGGGGAAGTGTAGCCAGGTTATAGAGACAGGGCATAGGAGGCAGCATGTACCCCTCAAGCAGCAGTAAATCTCTGCTAGACCACATGGTTCCATGTGCCATGTGGGATGCAATGCCATGTAGTTTGGTAGATGGGTGTTAATGTTTTAGAGGAATCTGGCACCTGAAAATGGAGGCAGCAGATTCTGTTGAAATGTTGATGCCTATCTACTGAACTACGTGCTGTCACATTCCACAAGACTCTGGTCTTCATACTCACCATTGTGAGAACCACAGACCCCGCAAAAGCTGTAAATCCTAACGAGTTTTTTTTTTATGGTGGGTTCCACATACCCCGCAAAAGCTGTAAATCCTAATGAGTTTTTTTTTATGGTGTGTTCCTTTTTCCTTCTCCCCCTTGCAAAAAATAGTAGTGGAAGTTTGATTTGAGCTTCGTAAAGTAGAGTGTATACTGCACCAAAATTAAAGTCACTTGTAAACTTCCCCCAAATCCAATTGAAATCTGATCATTAGTGTTGGAGGTGAAATATTTAGACAGGCAAATGAACACTTCCTCTCCCTTATGCACAGTAATACCAACTTGTGTTTGTAGCATTGGTTTGTTTCTGGGTTTGTGACGATGACAGTAATTTAATACTGTGAGGCACTCTACCATTATTTTTGGTTTCTACAAGAAATTTGATGGTTGGTGACTTAGAAACATATCCTCATGTCATCCAGCATTAATATTGTCTACAAATTGCCATGTGTGAATTTCCTAATGCACCAGAGTGTAGAATCTTTGCTATTGAAATGTGAGGAGAGGATACGGAGCAGAACCAGATCTGGTGTGTGTCATGTAGTTTGATCGATGGTTACTAGCATCTCAAAGGAATGTGGTGCTGCCATATTCAGGATAGGAAGGAGTCTGCCACTGAATATAACTGAGAGACTGTTGGAATGGGCTTATGAATGAACCCCTTGAAGCCAGTGGGGAAAGGAAAAGCATAAAGGAGGAAGGAAGTGGGAAAAACAAGAGTAAGATACTCCAGATCATAACTGAAGATTAAACATTTCCAATTTTGGTATCATACAGTAAACACGGCTGTTTCTGTGCATTGCCCATCGTTTTCAGGTTTTTTAAACACGCCCATTTGAAAAACTGAACCTGATTTCAGTGTCAGGTGTGAGGAAAGGTTCCTGCATGGTTGGTTCTGTTCAAAGGGCTTTTTCTTGAACACTGGACAATTAAGGAAGTAATCAAGACTTGCTCTAACATGTATTTTTAGGAACTGTCAACACCATTGATTATAAAACCGATATTAAAGTGGGATACAGAAAATGAAACCGAATATTAACACCTTAATATCAGTTTTATAACCAATCAGCTGTTTTATTTACAGCTCTTTAAAGTAGCTTTAATACAAGATACACAGCAGGATGCAGGAAATAAAGATGTGTCTAACAGATCCAGTGGAGTACAGTCTCTCCAGAAGTCGGGTTTAAATCACTGAAACACTATTATTTTCCTCTGTTTATGCTTATTTATTTGAAAACTGGAAACAGTAAATGATAATGGTGAATTACGTTACTTTGTTAATAATTTGTTAGTATGGTGAGTTTTGATGTATTTTGAAATAATGTTCTGATCAAGCCCTGAAACATGTTGTGATGACATTTCTTGCTCAGTTCACGTTACTTTCGCTGTGTTATGGGTAGTATCAGTGACACCTCACAGTTCCACTGTCTTCATTCCAACGTCTGTTAACTTTTTCTGCAGTTGCCTCTCAGTAAACATGTGCAGTTCTATCATACGAATCACCACATGATATTGTTTCAATGAAAGAATCAAACTGAGGACATTGGCATAAATAAGTCTGTGGAAGATGCTAACATCAGAATGTGCAGTCCATTTTCACATGATATATACATCTGTATGCTCATTATAGTACAAGCAGATGCAAAAAATGTGATTCCAGTCATGGGTATTGTTTGCTTATGAATCACTTGATTATGCTGCGTCTTCCTGTCACGTGTTTGATCTTGTTGTGGAGTTGTGTGAATCCTGGTCATGTTCCAGGGTACCTGCAGTAGGTCTTGCCATCTAGATCTTCCATGGAGATCCAGTCTTCTGTGGGACCCACTTCTGACCAATCATCTCGAACCTGCATGGAAGAGATCCATATTTGTAAACTAACCCACTTCCACAGAAAAGTTTCTTCTTGAGAAGCTGATCAAGAAATTTGCTACATTTTATGGAACTTGCAAGTTTATCATCATGTTCACAACAGCCCACATTCCACCCCGTTCCAGATCCATTTTACTGTGTACCTAGACTGCGTCTTCCAAGCAGCAAATCTTTGTAAATTTGAAGTTAATTTACAAATATTTATGCCTGACACACATGCCTTATGATCTAAAATGTAAGGGACTGACTGATCATGTATTTATGCTTTTCCTGTCTGGCCTCCACACACCTTTTCCACTTCCCTGAAGACTCGCACAAGGTTAGCTCCTGCCAGTTTCTTGATATCTGAAGAACTCCACTGTCTGTCTCTTGCAAGCTCAGCCAAGAGCATGGGGTAACGAGAGACGTCTTCCAGTCCTGTTGGTGTACTAAATCAGAAATAGTATGGCTTACTTATCAGGTACTCTTACTTACTCATGGTGCTGAGCCCTTCTTGAGTAGCTGCCAATTTTGCAGCTACTCAAGAATTTCACAGCATTTTATGGAACTCGAACATTCATTACCACATTAACAAGAGCCCTCCACTGGTCCCTATCCTGAGCCAGAGCAACCCAATCCATACCATCCCATCCTCTGTCTCTAAGATCCATTTTAATATTGTTCACCCACCTACGCCTTGGTCTTTCCTTCTGGCTTTCCCACCAATGTCCTATGTGCATTCCTTGTCTCCCCCATTTGTGCTACATGCCCTGCCCACCTCATCCTCCTTGACTTAATCATTCTGATTATACTTGGAGAAGAATACAAGTTATGAAGCTCCTCATTATGCAGTTTCCTCCAACCTCCTGTCACTTCATCTCTCTTTGGTCCAAACATTCTCCTCAACACCCTGTTCTCAAACACCCACAGTCTGTGTTCCTCCCTTAACGTCAGAGACCAAGTTTTATGCTCATACAGAACCGCAAGCAAAATTATAGTTTTGTGTTCTTGGTAACAGAAAACTACAACCAGTACTTCATCTTCTTGGGCTGTCAGCCATGTCAGTTGGTTAAAAACGACCAATGTTTCAAGGACCGTCTCTGTCCCAATTATCAAGATTTAGTCATTCTTAACCAACTGACATGGCTGGCTGATGACCCAATTATATCTTGGGGGAGTACAAGTTATGAGTCTCCTCACTGGGCAGTTTTCTCCAACCTCCTGTCACTTCATGTCTTTTCGATTCAAACATTCTCCTCAACACCCTCAGTCTGTGTAGAGCCATGTAGCCCGCTGAAAGTCAACTGATGTTTTGGAGGAACACTGGCACCTCCATGTTCAAGGTCAAATAAGCTGAGCAAGATACCAGCGTGATAGCAGGTGGCAGGTTCTGCTTTCACACTGGTATCTTGCTTGGCTTATTTGACCCTGAAGATGGAGGTGACATGTACCTTTGAAACGCCGGTTGACTTTGAACTGACTACACAGTGTTATAGCCCACTGTTGTGAGAACTTCAGATCCTACCCTCAGTCTGTGTTCTCTTAGGGCAGCCACACACCAACTGTATCAAGACAAGCATCAAGATCTGAGACAAAAGACAGGCTTGCTTCATTCATGATTCAGACTTGAGTCTGCACACTGAAGTAGCATGTGCATGTGTCTTATCACATCTTCTGTAGTTGGTGACATGACATCAGCTCTTCACTCATGTCGATAACGTACACTGGGGCTGTTCCTTGAATACTGATGTCTGAGGTCTGAGTCTTGACGCACAAAAAAGGAACATGCCGAGTCTTGCTGCATGTGTCTGCAGCATGAAGCTGACATCAACATCATGACTCAGACAGGTGTGCAGCGGCATTTTCATAATCTCATTCATTTCAACTGTGCTCCTTTCTTTGCATCATGTCGCAGACATTGTGTCTTGACTGTTACATGTCTTGATGCATGCCAGTGTGCAGCCTACCTTAATGTCAGAGGCTGTTTCACATCTATACAAAACTGGAGGCAAAATTAGAGTTTTGTATATTTTAATGCTTATAGATTTTTAGATAGCAGATGAGAGGACAAAATGTTCTCAACTGAATGGTAGCAAGCATAACTTGAATTTATATGTGCTCTTAATTTCTACATGAATAAAATTTGTATTTATTACTGCCATTCCCAGATACTTAAACACTGCAACATCTTCAAAAATCTATTAGCTATCTTTATGTTATGATTTTGTTGTGCGTTCTGTTGATTCAGCAACATATATGAGGGTGTTTCTAGGTTGACCTGGACTTTAATGTTTTAAAACATGTATATTTGTGCCCAGTGCTTGAGGTGGAATGAAAATAGAACCGGGATGGTTCAGCATGTGGAAAGAGGAAACATGTTCAGACAAAGTGCGAGAAATGTGATATGGGACTGTGCATTCTCGGGTGCTTCAAACAGTACCACACGAAAGCAAAATTTAGTTAGACGATGCAGGGGAGTAGCCTGTACAACCATGAAACAGATAACAACAACAACAAATGTATTGTACATTTCATTTACTGCCAAAGAAGTAATGGGATGCTTTTAAGCCATTTAGAAAAGAACCGGGATGCCATCCTGCCCCACCTCAAGCCCTGTTTGTGACTCAATCATCAAACTCTCACTCACTCCTTTCCAAGATATTCTCCCTTTACATTACCATTTTTTTTTTCAATCATCCTGGCAAGTTGCTGATACCAGCAGCATGAAAGGTTTTGATCCTGATTGTGTAGCCATTTCAGGACACTGTGTTTGAGGTCATCATCAGTTCAGTATTCCTGTCCTAGATGCACCTTCATTGATCCAAACCAATGAAAATCACTGGGGGTAAGTCATTGTTGCCAGTGGCACTTTAGCAAATCTGCCATATGTTGACAAGCAATGTCATGCAGTAGGTTGATCTTTTGACAGTTTTCTAGGTCTTCTCTTCAGTGGTGCACACACTGAGAAGCAAGTTACTATAATATTGTGCATCATTTGTTACTCCATGTGAAAGAAAATCAACATGAATCATTCATTATGAATCCCTAACGCACATTACTATGATCTTGCCAGCTTTGTCTTGAAGGATCAAGGCTTCTTAGAGTGTTCAGAAAACTTATTGTGCCAATCATGGACACTTGCATGTGACAAAGTCTGACACCATCTTGTATTAGCCTTATGTGCAGAAATGGGGCTCATGGCCACCTGCCAGACATTAATTGCAGTGTTGCCATTAATTATCCATAAAAGAGTTTTATTTTTATGGTGCCCACATCTTCTGGAAAGAAATTAAATCCAGAATAACCTTGATCTACCTTCATAGGCCAACCACCTTAATGGCATAAATTATATCTTCTCTGTTTTTCTCCTTGGTATTTATGTTATTCCCCAACAATTTACATCTTCACCACAGAACAGCAGATGATGTGTCCCATACAATTTGGATCCTGTCTGGTTTTCTTGGACCTCTCTAATGACATATTTTAAATAGTAAACTGTCAGAAGTATCAGTAATTTTCATGTGCTCAGTTATGCTTCGTATTCACACTACTGTTTCAACAGACTGCAAATTCCTTGAAGAATGTCATTTTTTATCTGAATCACATCGTCATTAAAACTTGTTTGTATTCTTAAGTGCTTTTTATTTTTTAGATCCATTCCAGTTAAAAGAAAGTGAGGGGGGACAGCAAAAATTTTGTCTAAGTGAAAAGAGGTGAGGCTCCACATATTCCCAGATGTTTGCTCTAGAACAGGTTTATAGTTATAATTCTGATAGAAGGCAGCAGTGTTCCCTATATTAGATTTGAGGTTCTCAGCTTGGTGAATACTAAGATTATATGATCTGGGATGGAACACCATGTAGCCTTGTAGACAGGTTTCATTGTTTGAGAATGAAGTTTTGTTTCCATCTTTAATGTAGAAAAACATGAAAACAGCACTTTCTCCAAAATGTCTGCCAAACCAGATTGTATTGTCACATCCTGGAAGACCGTATGTTAGCAATGTTTCCACTGATACAGTATGAGGTTTCTTCATCAGGATACCTTCTTTACTACATGTTTTCACCATAGTTTTTTTTTTCTAATTGGCTGGCTGTGTTATCGGGATGGAGAGGTTTCAGATTATAGTATTCACATATACACGGAGATTTATAGGCTGAGCTGTGTCAAGAGCTGTCTTTCTTGCTCAGTCAGCTGCAGTTTTAGTACTGTATAGTGAAGTTTCCACAGCTACATTACAGGATGTGCTGAAAATGTTCCTTATAGGCTCAGATACATTCTCTATACACCAAGTTAGATTCTTACTCACATAATGTAGATATCCACACAAGGAGAAATTGCACTGAGTAGTAGTGTTGGCAGAATGAGATCATCATAAGCCACAAGTCATAACACTACCACCAGATACTCTGTTCAAGGTGTGTATGGGCAGCTGCAGAATCCTGAGAGAAATGTCCATAGAGTTGCCTGAAAATTGCTGTGGCTGTGCTGTCTGAATAATATGTCTTTCAGAATCAATTTTTTCTTCATAAACACTGGGCCAGATGTCCTCATGCTCAGGGTGCACTGAACACAAAATTCGACATCATGGAGTGGATTTTCTGCATTCCACTGTCAGATTTTTATGTATTCACATGTCCATTTAAATAAAACCAAACCTTGTTTGAAAAAAATATCAACTTGGGATGAAATTTGCCATCATGAACTGACATAAGATACCTCTTAGGGAAAAATCTTGGCCATTAACATGACTTTAGGGAATGCACAGCAGTGTCTTGTAAGGTCATAGTTCCTCTAATTTTGTGGCAGTTTTTTCAGTCCTTTCTGATTCTGCTCCTGCATCACAACTTCACCTTTTCATCTGCTGATATGTGATGTTCACATTTTGGTTCCATGTCCATTAATGTGCCATTTCACATTTTGTTGACTTTCAAATAGTGCTTCTGTGGGAAACTGTAACTTCATCTGACTCTCTGAAGTGGAATTCCACTTCACGTAAATACATCAGATGCTGTAACATAAACTTGTGTACATCTTACTCTGTATGTGAACACCACTTCCACTTATAACCATTGTTGACACCTCAGAGAGGATGGGAAATGATGTGGTATTCACACATAGAGGAACAGCCATGGTTCAGCTCAGCCTACAAATAGTGTCACTGGATTAACACCACTCATCCTGTTAAAGAGTGTTGTCAATTATCAAAGAAATATCACTGAATGCTCCTGTAACCTTCCTTCTAAAATGGCAGGACAGAGATTCAGACATTCTCAATACAAAATTGGGGGAAAGTGTCCTTTGGAATATGCTTAAGAGATTTATTATTTGCTTTGGAAAATGGCATAACAAAAAGTCACTTACAGGTTAATGCCATCATATCCAGCTCCCAGTCCTACATGGTTTACGCCAGCGACAGCTCGAATGTGGTTGATGTGTGCTGCAACAAGTAGTGTATCACTGTCGCCACACCCCAAAAATGTGCATTTATTTAAACTCTGAAACTCTTGGATTTCAACTGTGTAATCATAAAACCATTTGTTTGATCTTCATTAGTACTAGTAAAAAACAGTGGAAGATTATAATCCTACAGTTTTTACATATTTTGGCAATGCATTCTTCATACCACCTTGATTGTGCTGATGTTTATTTTTTTCCACATAAAATCTGCTGTCTCATCACATTACAAGCACAAAGCTAAATGCAGCAGTAAATCTTCCCTTAAGTATTTTTTTATTGCTAGCCCTTGTACTGTGGCCACTTCTGGCTTATTGTACCAGCCCCAGATGATAGGTGAGGGTGATTGTGGAGCAATTGGTGGAATGAAGATTGGCAGGGGAAATCGAAGTACTCAAAGAAAACCTGCCCCAGCACCACTTTGTCCACCACAAATCCCACTTGACCAGACCTGGGATCGAACCCGGGCCACCGCAGTGGGAAGCCAGTGACTAACCGCTTGAGCTATGGCGGGGCCTTTCCTTAAGTAACTCTGTGGATCAGAGGCTTTATTGTGAAGCTAATAAATAATCACTCAGATAGTTAGGATATTCCCTGCTTCTATGGAACCTGAATGTTCATTACAATTTCACAATTGTCTGCGACTAGTCCCCATCCTGAGCCACATAAATGCAAATCATATCTCATTTTATTTCCTTAAATAAATATCCATTTTAATCGTTCATCTATGGCCTGGTCTTCCAAAAGGTCTCATCCCTGCAAATTCTATACAGATTTCTGTTCTCTCCCATGCAAGCTATATGCCCTGCTCATATATTTGGTTAAATATTCACCACACCAGATAATTTATTTAATAAAAGTTGTGCATGTTGATGTGAACTACATTTTACATTGATGTATATATGATTTTAAATATGTGAATAATTTTGCAAAGAAGTTGACGTACCAATAACATCGTGGAGTGTCGCAGTGTCTGCGCAGCTGAGGAAGTTGTTGAAGAAGCTGACCATAACTATACCACCATTGAGTGCCTGAAAATATAAAGGTAGCGATTCAGACTTGTAGTTACAAGATACCAAGTTCAGCCTGAGTTAGGAAACCAACTGTCCTGTGATGTTCATGGCTTTTCTCAGTTTCTACAAGGAAGTGCATGGTCAGTATATTGAAACATGCCATAGTGATAAAACTGGCAGAAACACAAGGCTACATAATATTGTAGTGTGTATAGCGGTCGCTATGTAGTGACTGCATGAAGGAACATGCATCACTTGGTAACGGCTGGTATACATATGAACAGTACCCAGGCTATTGCTAGGCAACTGCTCGGTAAATAGGTTCCCATGGCAACAACAGAGGCAGTGCGTTTTCTGTGTGATCTATGCTGAGGGGTTATAAAAAGGTCAAAGACCATAGTTCAATTCTGTTATGAGACAGTGGCCAGCTGGCCATGGTATGAACATGGAAGTGGAAGAATCTCCATTGTTAGAAGTCGTTACCAAGAAACGACTAGTGGACAGTGTGGCAGAACACTTGTGTGTGCATAAGAGTGAACATTAAAGTGTGGAGATTAGCATTGGTGCTCTGATTACTTATAGCTCTGATTAGTGTGTATAAGTGATCAACAAATCCATTCGCCAATCCAAACCACGTCTCTAGTCACCCCCAACATGTGGCAGTATTGTGGTTTTCTCAGTGGTGAAGATTCAGGTAGGGGTCTGCCAGAATATGAAACCTTGTAGTCTGGTAAGCAGGTATCAACAAAGATGCTGTCTGCATCTTGAGGGCAGATGGAGGCAGAACGTTTCTGCAGAACAATGGTCTCATACCCCAGAAGACAGCAATATCACTGCAGGATCACATACTATGTATGTAAGTACTTTGTGTTCAGGATGTCTTGGGTTTAGGCACAATAGATCACTGTGGTCACAGTGCAAGGGCCAAGAAGGCCCACCCCTTATACATTCATGTCCTTGGTTTGAGTTGTATATTCCCACTGAGATTTTTTGTGCTGTTTCTCAGTCCCTCTACATAAATCCTAGTGTTCTGCATTAGAATGGGCCATGACCACATCCTGCACACGGAGCAAGTCGCCTCAGTGGATAGCACTTCTGATGTGTATTTGGTAGGTGCCTGAGTGAAATCCTGACTGAGGTTTCTCATGTTGTCCCTAAGTATCTCCAGGCAAATGCTATGTACAGCCAATCAGAACAGGATGTTGCCTATGTGGGGCTGAAACTGGGTACTGATCTAGCACATTACTAATCCATTACAGAGTTTCAGGCAGGTGCAGTGATCTGTATGCCTTTGGTTTCATGTTGCTAAAAATAGTAGGGAGACTGATCACAGTAACCATGCAGTCTAAGGCGAGAACTGTTTTCACCCGCTCAATCTGGGGTCATGTGTTTGAATCCTACTCAAGTTATGTATGTGTGTATGTGCGTGTGCGTTTTCTTCGTGTTTGTGCTGTCCTGTGTGTAGGTAGCGTTCTTGTGACAGACTGATCCCCCAACCATGGAATTCTACTGCCTGTGTATAGGAGTGTTTAGGATTACAAAACTGAAAAAGTCACCAGGGCCCAAGAAAGGGCTGTAGAGCCATTGAGGAAAGAATGAGAAATAGTAGGGAAAGTTAATAAGAGCACTAGTAACAGCAATTAACCTCTGTGATCCATGTACAGGGATTTGAAATCCCCTTTTGCTCTGGGGCTGGTAGAATTTAACTCTGGGGTGACAACATTAGTACTAAAAAATACAGTGCACTATTGATAAAGGGTAATATGTGTTAATGATTTTTAGTAATATTATGTTTCACATCTTATTCTGGTTTCTGTGTGTATTTTATGTACCCAAATATATCTGTGCCCATCCATAGACACATGCTGGATGTGCTTTTGAACCTTCAATATTTTAACATAATTACACATTTGAATGATTATAGGAAAAGATCCTACTGTGTAAGTATATCTTAATGAGTGAAATGGATTTCATCAAGAAATGTGTCTTATCTGCCTTACAGCACAAAAATTAGCTTTTCACAACTAACTGTATTCACTCACCAGTTTTCTTAAAATGTGGTCAGGTACATTCCGCGATGAATTGCACAAAGCCAGTGCTGATGAATGTGAAAATATGACTGGAGCTTTAGTTACATCTAATGCATCCACCATTGTCTGAACAGACACATGTGACAGATCAACCATCATACCAAGACGATTCATCTCACGTATCACCAGCTGAAAGTTAAAGTATGTATGAAGTTATATATCTAGGTTAACAGGTATCATTTTACGAAATCCTTGTAATTCTCTGATTTTATTCATACTTTTGTTTTGGGACCTCAGTTGCAGGTGTATATACAGCCTGACATTGTATCTTTATAATGCATCTTTTTACTTTATTTCACTTTTCAGTATTACTCCTAGTCTGTCTATCAATCACTTTCAGACTGGGATATTGTAATGAACATTTTATTGGAAATTGTATTCAGGGCCAAGCAGCCTGTATAGCTGAGAAGCTTTAAACCCAACACATTTGCATGCACATGCACACACTGCAGCATCAGAATGCCAAGAAATGACATGCATGTTATGTGTCAGTGAGACTGATGAGTTCATGTGTCTGATTTAGCTGGAAAGTGACTGATCATTTTTAAGTCAGGGAGACTTCAAGAATTTTTCAAAATATTTCTATGACAAGAAAACACTGATGACACGAATCTGTCAAGCATCTGTGATGTCATCTGCAAATACTAGTACATCTCATTATATGCAAATAAGAAAAACATTTTAATGCAGTCAACTAATTTAGGCTGATTTCCTGAATGAGAATTGCTTGCTGGCCGATTGACTGTTGGGAGAAGCATAAAGAGGGGAAAATTATATTGGGTTTATGCAATTTCACCCTTTGAGACTTTTTCGTTTTGGAATACAGCTACTGCATAAATCGAGGAATACTCGTATGTTTTATTTCAGTTCATGTTAGGTGAAGAAGAGTAGTACATGGGATTTCATATAAAGGGCAGTGAAGTTTGTAAACTGGAACTGGAGTGGAATCCTTAATCCACAGAATGTTTTTGTTAAATGTAGTACTAAGGGGGCAGATTTACACTTTGATATATCTCCATTTGAAATTTCATGTGTCTAATTTGAATGATTCATGATTTATCACTATAAAATCAAAAGCTGAAAAAAGTTATCATGCAGCCTTCATTTTGTTCTTTGCATTCTACAAAAGAATGTTCTCAATAAAAGTTGCATATTTTTTAAATAAAATGTCACTGTACATTGTTTCAGGGCCCCGTACAAGGTGTCACTCCAACATCAGTGTTCCACCACCCTTCCGTGATTCTGTCATCAGTTGTAGGAAATGAGAACATATTAACTTGGAGTGGGCCCTAGTAACTACTGAACCTACAAAGTTTTGTGAGAATTTTTTTAAAACTTGAAATGAGGTGGACAGACATTATAGTGACCTCATAAGTCTCCCTTCTTCCCTCAAGAAAGCACAGTCAGTTCAGTTATCAAGTACACACCTTTCCAAAGCCAGACAGCCCTCCATGTTCAATAAAGTCCATTGGCAGTGTATCACTGGGATCATCAGCCAGTGAGGAGTCTGCCCTGACAACAGGCAACATTTGAAGCACATCACTGATATGTTGCAAGCTACCAGTACTTTCGAGTTCTGATCTTAAGCTGCACTTTTAATCCTACAAAGTATAGTAGTTACTGTATGTACTGCATGCTGTAACTGTCAAAATCTCTGTATTGTCCGCACAGTGTATTCAATCTGTGTTTCATAGGGTATTTTGAATAAACAATGATTATACTTTTATCTCTAAACAGTATTAACCAACTGGTCATTGGTTTTTCTGGGGTAGGAATTGAATTTTTAAATATTATTGAGATAACTTTCATGCCCCAGTGAGTTAAATGGACTCATTGTAAGAGTAGGATTTGAAATCTTTAAGAACCAATGCATTTATAGAGTAGCAGATATTTTTTTTCATCATGGGTCCAAAAACAACATATGGTTTGTCTCTTGTGACATCCTTCCAGCTGTGCAATGTTGGATTAGGTTGAAAATTGCAATTATGTAAAAGGTAATAATGATTGATGATTCACAGAAGGAAACTAAGTGTCAGAAAAGAGAGACAGGAAGCTTTCCATTATAGATTTCACCATCTTTGCGGGCCCAGTAAATGATATGCTTGCACTTCTATATGAAGAATCGATACTCAGTTGCCACCACTCATGTTCAGGCAGACACAACAGCTGTTTCTTAACATGTGTCAGTGCAGCTAATGTAATTCACTGCATTCACACCAGATCTTATAAACTGACTCAAGACCTTGCCCCCAAAGGCAAGCCATTTTGAAGCAATTCATGGGAAGACTTGAGGAAAAAGAAGACCCTTTTAGTTCTGTTATGATGTAAGCTTTACATTTCCCATAAGATGGAGCCATGGTTCAAAGGTGATGAAAAATGATCCATTAAATGCGTTGTTAATTTGGTTTGGTAGTGAACACTCAGTATAGGTATACAAATAGTTTTTAACTCTTACTCAGATCATTTCTTATGTCTGCGTTTTCTTTATGTCCTTCAAGCAGTCTCTGCGTTCATCAGCCCATTTGATATTGGGGCAATTCTCTCAGCTGAGCTTTCTACTCACCAAGGAGTGTTGCAAGTGTGTGTCAGAGTCATGTACCGTGCACCAAGTTGGTAGAACATCCGAAGCACAGCCAGGCTTGACCCCAGTGAGTGACCTCCTTCCACACCAATCAGGCTTGCTACTCTGCCAGAATGGTGCGCTTCCTCAATACCTGTTTTTCACACAAATGCAAGACAGTGGTAAGTGCTCTGACTGTTGAAGGTTTGGTGCATGAATAGACTGTTTATGTTCATTTGCTTTTCCTTCTATGGCTACAGAGATAAATCAGTCATTTTTCTTGCACTGAATGCTCATATTATTCTGATACTTTTTTAGTTAATGATTCTTGATCCTGTGTTACCACTCATAAACCTACTAAGCAGTTTGGGCTGGCAGGCTGTCCTCAGTAGAATATAGCATCTCATTTCAAGGGATTACAGGATACCAATCGCAAACCATTACAGTACTTCAAAGAACGACTTCTTTCACGATTATGAAGGGTAACACCATCAAGAATTACTACTAATTTGTGTCGTATTAATTCCAAATAACTCACTATACTGTGATACCAGACTGCAACATGAATCTTCACCATCACAAAAACTTCAGGTCATATACACTGAACATCTATTCACTTAGTATGCATTCCAGTAATTTTGCAGAAGTCATTCTGAGATGTGGACTTTTTATTGTGTTAAATCACAGCTCTTTAGCTGCACTTCTGTTTTTTTTTATAGTGCAATATCTAAAGTTCCGGTTGCAACAAGCAACATAGCTGGTAGCAACAGTCACAAGTTGCTTGCCAGATTTTTCCAAATAGAGTTCCTTCCTCGGTATCTATAGCTTGTGTACATATCTCTAGAAAATTCCCTTTGCATTCTAAGTAGACATGACCCAGTAAGAGTGCCTTTTGTGGAGGGGCATTTGTAAACTCAGGCTCACCTTTGGCAGTTGTTACAAGTTGCATCTGATTAGGATATTTATCCACAAGACGACGTATGACATCAATCTGTTCCAAAGTGAGCTGTACTGAGTCGAGGTACTGTGATCCACACGGGACATAGGCTGACCAGAACTGTGAAATTAAATCCAGCAGCACTTAAATGAGCATAAGAGAACTGTGGTACAGAGACACTACACGTTACAAGCAGAGCGTGTTATTTTACCTGTGCACCAACCATGCCTTGCTTTAGCCGATGCAAATCTGTATGAGACCAGACACTTTGTGACCATGGTTCTTGCTGACGTAGATCCTCTGAGAAGTGGAAGTCATGCAGTTGGTTGCGCAAGAATTTGCGTATGTTCCATGGTAAATCATTATGTCTGCATGAAACAAGAAGAAGGCTGAACTAAGTTGTTTCTGAGCTCCTCCAAACTTAGAACTGACAATCTCTATTTTTATTTTCTGCATACTGTTGTGTATCATGATTAAAGATATAATTGAGAGCCATCAACACAACAGTTGATTAGAAACTGGTGTTGGAACCTTCCACAGTGCATAACAGACAACTCCCGCAGTGCAAAGTCAAAGTCACATTGTGACTGATGCTCAGTCAATCTGTCTGTCTTGGTGTTGAGTCCTGGCTGGGGCTCATGACCAGATGTTTCTTTTAAATGAAAGTTACTGTCCTGTCCATGTGGGGCGCCCTTTCTGACTGGAGGTCGGATCTGTCATTAGTCAGTCACAGTCGATAGTATTAGTCCATTGTCACTATGTACACTTGTTTACAATTGACTCCTGCAGTGCACTGAAAACAGGCAATATTTTTACATCACTTGCAGCCTGGCTCTCTAGACACCAACACAAGCACTATCCAATCAGCACTCACAACTGCAGCAATATTTATACATTGCTTGCAGCCTGGCTCTCTAGACACCAACACAAGCGCTATCCAATTAGCGCCCATAATCGCAGCTCCATCGCCAACTGGTCTGTGCACCGCCCAGCGGTAATGGTATAAAGATATGGGCCTCCAACTGGCTACCATCATGAGGATCATTCAACAGTGTGGGTTCGAGATTCAAAGCTGGTGAGTGAGTTCGATCGAGATCAGACAGCAGTGAATGAATAAAGAGAGATCAGTATTGCTATTAGTGACATTGGAGTGGACTGATCATCGGTTAACATTAATGTGTGTTTGCCTGCTGCAAACACTGATTCAATGTGGGTTCAAGAGACGATCAGGCCATTCAGTGTGGGTTCAGGAATCATCAGGCATCGGTTTAGTGTTAAAAAACTTAGACTGAGCAAGTGTGAAAAAAAAATAATTAAATAATTCAGTGACACTAGTGTGATAACAGTAAAGTTGGAAGTGGATCGTGCCATGCTAGAAATGGTGGGTGTCCTTGTGCTGGGGTACCAGGCACTCTGGGTTGAAAAACGTGCCTCCCTACAGGCAGAGTACAAGGTGCAGATAAAGCAGTACTCTAATGTGGATACGCAGTACAGGCACTTATTCAACATCCTATGCAACACTGATGACGTGGCTAGGCTCCCACCTGCTGCGGTTGGAGAGAGTGCCGAATGGGTGGCAATAGTCAGTGCCATCAATGACAACAGAGTCAACTATTGCAAGGCCCTCTCCGGCAAGACACTGTTCAGTGCACTGTATGGAAATTATAGTTACACTGAATGAGCTAAAGTCCCTGTTGAAGGCCAGCGCCTCAGGAACTAAAAATCCAGCCGGAGTGGAAGGCTTCAAAGAAGTCCAGAGGCGCAAACAACACAGCACCACTGAGTCTGCCCTGACTTAGAAAAAAAGCAGCAGCTGCCTCCAGAAGCACCCGGACAAATTAGGTTACCACCCACAACTACTTCGCACCTCTCAGGGCGACAACAATGGACACAGACACTTCTAGTGCCGAAGCCACTACACTGGAGGAGGAAGCCCCACATAAAGCAAGCAGCCCCCCCCCCCATCTAATGAAATTGCAACACCTGCAAAACAAGGTTCTCCACACAATTGGCAATTTTCCAAGGCACACACCGGTCCACAATTTGCACATGGCATTCAAAATCCCATACATATATGACTATATAACAAAATTATGCAGGCAACAAGCAGAAGTCATATAAAATCATGATAATGAGAATGTTCGCAACATTGGACATGGTGAAGCCCGTCACAGAAAGTATAATAGGCTTAAACTTGGCTGCAGTCAGGCATACGACCGTTCAAGTGACTAGACTGCCGTGGTAGCGAATACTACTAGAAATAGGGCAAAATCTGCTGTACTGAGCCTGGAATGACAGAGGCCTTGTCTATATTATACATACTAGATATTAAGGCTCAATTGTAAATAAGTGTACATATTGACAATGGACTAATACTATCGACTATGGCTGACAAATGACAGACCCGACCTCTTGTCAGAGAGCACACCAAAGGGACAGGAAAGTAACCTTCATATAAGAATAAACATCTGGTCAGGAGCCCCAGTTGGGTTTCAACACCAAGACAGACAGACTGACCGACCATTAGTCACAATGTGACTTTGACTTTGACTTGGCTACCATCAGTTTTCATCAGTCACCCTTCACTGCAAGCAGAATACCAACACCGCTCCACTCTCCAGTAAACAGCACCGCACTGACCCTGCCAGCTCATGCCCCGTAGACAGCCAACTCTGCCAGCACACACACCATAGCGCCTAGCCAGCCAGATTCGCTGCTATCCTGCCAGCTCGTAAGCATCCAGTGGCTGCTAAGAACACCTGGCGGCTACTAAGAAGACGCAGGGCAGCAAAAGAAGAACATTGGGCTGTCGCAAGGAAACACGCTGTGCTTGCTACTTCACTTCAATGGAGGCTAAACAAAACGGCCCTTTCTAGGGCCTCCACTCAGCACTGTCATCACTAGGCTGGGCTAACTGCCACGAAAGGAGTCTCCATCGGTATTCTTCAGACACACTCCCCACTCATCTGTGATACCAGTTTTAAATGCAGTGAACATTTATTGTTATAGTTAAGTGGTTGTCTCAACTAACATCGACATCCCACACTGGTATTAAAATGTTTAATATTTGGATTCTTTTCTTTTCAAACCCTACATGTTTTGATCATCACATATGTCATCACTGAATTAATTTGTAAACCACCTGATGATGATATTTGCAGATCAAAATGTGTAGTGGGTTCAAAATAAAATAAATTAAACATTTTAATATCGGTTTATAATCAACTGTTGTGCTGTTGACTCTCAGTTATATCTTAAAATATTAAAAAATTAGAGTAGTTACTGTTGCTTAGTTTTATTGTGACCCACCTAATGCTCAAGTGCTGTGAAGTCAAAACATCTTGTATTGTGTTACAGAATATGGTTCAGAAGTACAGAATTTTAAAGGAAAGAAAAATTACTGACATTGAAAATGGATTTTGGGGCTGTTTGACAAGAATATCAGGGAAAGACAAGAATATCAAGGAAAAACAAAGTTCTAGCAAATGTATTTAGAGAAAAATATATGCTAATAAGGTATGAAAAGAGAACAGTATGGTGTATGCAGTGTCCCAGGGGGAAAGGTCAATATTCTTGGAGAACAAAGTATCAGTCATTCTAAGGTAAAAGACATATATGCACTTGTGTCCTATTCAGAACAGTTTCCAGGACAGAGGTAATGAATGTTATCGCCCACATAAAGGAATGTCAAGATACACTCAGACGAGCAACAGCAATGTCTTCACACGAGTTGCAAAGTGCATTGATGTTGACAATGAAATTTTTTAAAGTAAACTAAGTAAACTGTACCAACAAATACCATGACTGGAAACAGTTTGTAATTTTCATAGTATGCATCCTGTTATGTGTCATATATAGGATATATGATATACAGGGGGCAGTCTAAACAACAGTATTTCTGAAAAAACAAAATAGATACTGCTGTATCAACATTTGTTTATCGACTATTGACGCTATATGTTTTGACTCTTATGTTGGGTCATCATCAGGCGTATAATAATACAAGCATTAATTGCATCTTAATTCAATATGGATCCATAGTCTGTTCTTATAAGTTCTATATACATAATTTGAATTTACAGTTAAATGGTAAAAGTTAAAATTAAGATTGCACAAGAATATATGTAATACTTATTATAAACCTCTTTAAAAGTCTGTGACTGCTAAGTATTGATATACTGTTCCATGTGATAGGAATAATTATGTTGTGGGGTGTCCACATGTCGAGATCTTCCATCATAAACTAGGTCATGTTGGTTTGACCTTCATAATGTTGTATGAAGCTTATGCTCATTATACTATGTATCACTCAATGGGTTGTTTATACTTGGAGTGATGTATTCTAGGTTTTTTGATGTTATTTGTAAAGGTAGTTCCCCGTGATGATGTTGTTACGTTGTAGCAGTTCAGTCTCAACCCTTTATAAAGCACAGTGGTAACGTTCAACCACATGCTGTAACATTCAGAAACTCTGCATCCTTCCTTGTCACCCATAGCGTGTATTTATACGATTCATGTGGTTCTTAGGATAAACACCAGTAACTGTCCGTTGTTTGTAATGGAGATTCTGTGTTTTCTGTGAGGTAGGAATGAACCTTTAAGTGTCATTTAAATTAATTTCAAGCTTCAAATAGTTAACATACTGGGAAAAAGGAAAATATACCTGCCCTTTGCAGGTACTCCAATTCTCCAACTGACTGGCTGTCGTCTGACACAACTTAAGAACTTTTCATGGATAAAATCGGATACTTGTACAATAGTACAAGTTCATAACTAGGATCTAAGAATCACTTTCCTACACTGTGCTGTACATCATGATTTCATTCTCACCCATCCACAAGAGGTACCTCCTTTAAGATGCGTCTGACCACTTGTAATCGAGCCTCAAGAAGGCGTGAAGAACGAAGTTCCAGCGCAAGTGGTACCCCCACTCCCACTCCCAAAGCAGCAGCAACGATCAGAAGGCCACAGACAGCCAACCATTGCTTGCAGTCAAGCTCCAGCACAGCTGCAAACAGTGAAGTTCCAAAAATTATCCCTGTGTCTTATCACCACTTAAAACCATGGAAATAAAGACTGGTGTGATGTGGGTGTGGCATGAGCTACATCTTTCCTCATATGTCACTTACCAGTGCCACACTCTCCCCTTGGTCTGCCCATTGCCTGTCTTGATCCTTCCCTATATACACGGTGTGTCCCACATCAAGTAGGACTAGTTCCCCCCCCCCTTCAATGCCATCTGTTGGCGAGTTGTGGCGTTAAGATTCTTGAAGTTTCAGCTGTGGCTGTCTATAATTTCAAAGCACAAGCATCGCTGCATTATGTGTTCAATTCCAAAGGAATCATTCACAAGGAATTTCTGCCAGAAGGTCAAACAGTGAATTCTGATTATCATCTTGGAGTCCTCAATTGTTTGTGGGCGAGAATTCTTCGAATTCGACCTGAATATTGAGAGCAAGGTTCCTGGTCACTCCTCCACGACAATGCCCCCCCTCCCCTCCCACAAACTGAAGATTTTGCGCGATTTTTTGGCCAGAAAAGGGATCACAATCCTTGATCATCCTCCGTATTTGCCAAATTTGGCTCCAGCAGATTTCTCGTTGTTCCCAAAAGTTAAGTTGGTGATGAAAGGAGACCATCACAACACCATCCAGGACATCCAAAGGGAATCTACAGCAGTTTTAAATGCGATTCCACAAAAGGAGTACAGTGACTGTTTTCAAGAACTTTTTAATTGATTCCAGCTATGTATTGATTCAGAAGGGGACTATTTTGAATAAAAAGAGTGAAATTTTGAAAATAATTCATGTCTTGTATTTTTAATGAACACAGTCCTAACAGAACCTGGACACACTGTGTAAAAACCACTGTTATGCACCCAGCTTACTGTTCTGCTATGCAGGTGGAGGTGCCATGTTCTTCTCAAATGTTGGGAACTATTTTTCTTGTTCTTTCACTATATTACTACTTTGTCAACTTACTGTCTTTGAACAGGCTGACAAATTCAGACAAAAAACATAGTACACATTATTTGGGGTTTTCCAAGCAGACATGCTATTAGTCATGAATGTATTTGGCTGTTAGGAGGCTGTGTGAGCACCACAACTGGTCTGGATATGATAGTTAAGAGAGAAATCTCAAGTCTGCTAACAGAAATCAGTTCCTGGCTGTTCAGTCCTTATAGACTTCACTGAATGAGCTCTCTTTCTATTATGGCATGTAGACCCATAGCTAGGCAATGAACATGAAATAAGCATCCATACAACAGCCACTGTTAAGTAATGGCTCTGCAGACAACTGCCATCGCTAGCCAATGGCTGAATAGCAATAACGTGGTCACACCAACAGACAAGAATGCATCAATTGCACAGGAACAGAGGAACAGGGTTTTCTGTGTGGTCTGTGCTGAGATGTTACAAGCAGGACAAATTTTTGTTAATGAGTTGGTTGCTGAGAATTAATTGACCACTGGGGTTCAGTTGTTGTGAGCTGTTGCTGTGAGAAGCTGGTAGCTGAGGTTGGGGACCATTTGGGAATCCAGAGGAAGGGGAATGTCTGCAGTTGAAAGCTGCTGCCATGCAACACCTAGTGAAGACTGAAACAGACTGAGAAGACCTAGTGCATCGTGTAGTGATTTGTGAAATGTGTAGCACAATGAGAGCATAATCCCTACTTGTAATTATAAGTTCAGTAAATCCGTTCATCAATCCAAAACCTGTCTATAATCACTAAATCACATGATATTCTTCTGTTACAAGTCACAGAATATGAAACATGAGTAACCAACCTGGTTTTACAGGATTTGTATTCCCTAACATTCGTCAGATATAAACCGAAATACTCATTGAACATTTGTGAAATTATGTTGAAGCCTAATAATTGCAAACATGTTTATTATGCTTTCTGTTCTTTGCAAATCTTTTAATATACTGTTGAATTCAAATGTGCAATGTTACCATTTCGCATAAATATAGTGTTATTTCCTTTCCTTCCAAATACAAATTACATTCATGTAAGTTCAAATTCACACATAAAAAGTTGAAAATTTACAGAAATAATTAATACACTGATCATATTTTACTGTATATAGAAGCTCTCAATACATTCTGTACAACTGATATGTAAAGAAAGGTTGTCTAAAATTTAGGCTTTGATATGTGTATAAAAAGGTTCTATACAATTGTGCAAATATAGTACAGTAAATTATTAATCCTTGTGATTATAAAAGTCCCTTACTGTCATGTCGTTATCTACAGTATTATGAATTGTACTTCCTTACAAACTGAAGGCATTATAAAAATATTCTTGAGGAAGAACCAATACTCTAACGTAGGTCACTCTTGTGCATTCTTTAACTAACATGAAGCTGGTTGAAGGGGTACAATGAAATGCTAGAGAGCTAACCAATGTTTTGCTCACTGATCTTTTCAAGTCAGTTCTACTATCTTGGCTATTTAAATGTAGTATCAAAGCTATGAGATACAAAGGATGAATTCTCCACACATGCTGTGCAGATTAAATAGATTATCATTTTTAATTAGACAATGTAAAACAGGTTCCCTTGCTTTACAGAACTTGAAATAATGAGGTGGTTAACACTTTCCACATGTGGGTATCTGGCAGTAACCAGTATGACATCTTCTTGCAGTCAGATCAATTAATTTACCATCTTTCTGGTCTCTTCATAATGGGCTACCTTAAAAATTAAACTATGTGTTCTTAATTCCCATTAGGATAATGTAGATACCATAAAGAAAAACACACAAACTTTAATTGACGCAAGTAAAGAGGCTGGTCTAGAAGTAAACACAGAGAAAACTAAGTATATCTTGCTGTCTCGTCATCAAAATGCAGGGCAAAATCATGACATAAAGATACGAAACAGATGTTTTGAAAATGTGGCACAGTTCAGATATTTCGGAACAACAATAACAAGTCAAAATCTGATTGAGGAGGAAATTAAGAGGAGATTGAACTCAGGTAATGCTTGCTACCATTCAGTCCAGAACCTTTTGTCTTCTCATCTGTTGTCCAAAAACATAAAAAGTAGAATATACAAAACTATAATTTTGCCTGTGGTTCTGTATGGGTGTGAAACTTGGTCTCTGACATTAAGGAAGATAGACTGAGGGTGTTTGAGAACAGGGTGTTGAGGAGAATATTTAGACCAAAGAGAGATGAAGGCACAGGAAGTTGGAGAAAACTGCACAATGAGGAGCTTCGTAACTTGTACTCTTCTCCAAGTATAATTAGAACGATCAAGTCAAGGAGGATGAGGTTGGCAGGGCATGTAGCACGAATGGGGGAGACAAGGAATGCATATAGGATATTTGTGGGAAAGCCAGAAGGAAAGAGACCACTGGGAAGACCAAGGCATAGGTGGGTGAACAATAATAAAATGAATCTTAGAGAGATGGTATGGATTGGATTGATCTGGCTCAGGATATGGACCAGTGGAGGGCTCTTGTGAACACGGTAATGAACCTTTGGGTTCATAAAATGCTAGGAAATTCTTGAGTAGCTGCAGAATTGGCGGCTCCTCCAGAAGGGCTCAGCTCCATGAGTAAGTAAGTAAGTTCTTAATTCAGGGAAATCAGACCATCCCACTATGGGCATAACCTGTTCTCCAAAAATCAGGGTTGTGTATTACTAAAAGCATAACAAAGTACCTTTAGTACCCTCAGTTCATTTACATGACATTCTTCCCCCCCCCCCAAGGAAGAACAGTAGGTATTCAATTTCTCATGTGTTGTTGTGAAGTAAGTTTGTTTCAGGTCCTGAAATAATTTTTGATATTGACTTCTTTCTGCAGACAGCAGTTTTGGAATGCTGTATTTATTATCACCTTACATTATGTGATAATTCGAAATCGAATGGTCTTTGGCCATGCCATAGGTCAAACATTTACCTTCCAGGGCACGGGTACAACCATCAATTTATCCAGGAGAGGAGAGAGACAATAAGTTTGCATACAGAACATATGCTGAAGACTAATTTAATAATTAAAGAAAAACTAATTATTTATTATTATTTGATATATTTCCTTTTTTATCTTCAATTTTGATTTTTTAAATATCTGGGGTGGGGGAAGGTGCATAGTTTGCTCCCCAGCTGCTGATGCCCATATGCTGGAATCTATCCACAGAAGCGCAGGGTAGTTTGCATGGGATCTGTGACAGGGAAAATGAAACTGGAGCAGGTTTCTGTTAGTATTTTGGTTTCATCTCCCAATCACCATTCTACCAGTGTTTCATGCTCTTCAATGTCCTCATCATCAGAGGACTCAGTTTTAATCCCACTTCAATCCTGAAATTATTTACTAAATGAAACCTTTCTGCACTTATATGATCAAAAGTTATATATGTACAAGGTAGTTCAAATATGACCAGGACTGATTTGTGCGTAAACAAGCCGCAATGCGCAGCAGCTGTGCGACCTTGAGAGAGTGAAGCCACAACCTCCACCCTCCCTCCTGTTCGGGTTAGAACCTGTTCAGTCCTGCCTGGGAGTTCCTAGAGTGATGAGCAAACAGAAGGTACTGCGGAGCGTGGAACAATGCATTGTGATCAAATTCCTCATTGGAGATTAAGGTCCCGTCTGCTGAAATTCACCACAGGCTCCAACAACAGTATGGAGAACAGTGTCTCTTGATGGACCCATGTGTTTGAGTGGTGTAAGTGCTTCAGAGAGGGCAGAGAGCACGTGGAGAATGAACCGCATGATCGTCGGCCGCGAACGTCCATCACCGAGCCAAACATTGATTGTGCAGACGCGCTGAACTATCACAAGGTGAATGCATGGTGTGTACCACGCACTTTGATGGACGTGAACAAAATGGCGCGCATGCAACCTGCCAGTCGTCTCCTACAGCAGTCTGAAGATGGTGATACATTTTTGAAGTCTATAGTGACCACCGATGAAACGTGGGTGCACTAGTTCATTCCCAAGTCCCAGCAGTCATCACACAAGTTGCGGCATACCAGTTTTCCCAAACCCAAGAGAGCGCGGAGGAGCCGTTCGGCAGGAAAAGTGATGGCAACGTTCTTCTGGGACTGGCAGGGGGTGAAGGAAAAGATCCAATCCAAGCGGAAGACAGGTGGAAAGAGGGTAGCCTTCCTTCAAGATAATGCACACCCCCATACGGCCAAAACAATGTAAACCCTCCGGAAATTGAAATGGAACCTTCTGACACATCTGCCATACATTCCTGATTTGGCCCCAAGTGATTTCTACCTGTTCAGAAGGGTCAAATCAGACTTGCAAGGCATGTGGTTTGTGGACAACGCCATCATCCACACTGTTCGGGAGTGGATACACTGCCAACCACAAGCCTTTTTTGAAAAGGGCATCAGGATGCTTCCAGAATGTTGGAAAAAATGTGCTGAATCCAGAAGGGAGTACGTTGAAGACTGACATGTGGAAGTAAGTGTTTGGCAATTAAGGTTTTTAAAAAAAATCAGTCCTGGCCATATTTGAACCACCTTGTACAAGTATATACATGTTTGGTATTCTTAAATGTAAAGATCACTGAAAAACAACACTGTGAATTGTTCCCAGTAACAGCAATATACCTCTTTCTCCATTACGTAATTTGCTTCCACCAGAATCTGTCACTTTTTCTCCAGAAGATGAGGGACTTTGCAAAATTGCAGCGGCACCATTTGGCAGTTTCCGTTCCAAATCAGGACTGCCTGCCTAAATGACCAGCAGAAGGAACAGATACATAAATGAATATACTCACAGTCACAAATTATGTTACAGTGAAAAAGAAAACTCATTCACTAATTATGGCACAGTAAAACATAAAGATTACGCATAATTGTACAAATCTTTTTACTTATGAGCTGATTCTGTGTTAAATTTGGCAGATACGAACACAAAGCTTTGTTCCTTGGCCATGTATGTAACTGTTGACTTATAAACAGTATTTCAGACATACTTTGTAGGAATGTCTACTGTCTGTCTTCATATTAAATTTTATGTTTATGCTCCATTAGACTTTGGTGTCAAGCTGGAAGCTAAATAAAATTTCTGTATAGCTGATATGGCATTGTACCTTCTACATAAAAATTACTTCAATAGAATGGGCATTTTCCTTCTTTTAATCTAGTGCCATATGTCATTTTGGGACCCTACATTGATCAGTACTACTGTCACTCCCATCTCACAAGTTTTCTCTTTGCCATGTCCTTGTTACAAGTTGCAGAAAGTTTAAAAGTACAAGATTGGAGGAGGCCTCTACTTGCATAACATTTATACCAAAGTTTGTGGAAATCTTTCAAGGTCAAAAATTGAAATGTGAGACATGGACACCCACACAAACAGCATGGTGATTCTTTTCTTAAGAAAGGAAAGTAAACAGAAAAAAAAAACAAATGCAGTTAAAATCTGCTCATTAACAGGACAGCCACTGAATTAATATCCTCATTAGGAGGAGAAATATTCCCTTGAGGAGCATGAATTATGAAAGAAATTTCATACCCAGTACAATATAACTACATAATAACAGATTAATGCAGACAAATATCAATAAACCTTCTTGACTGATGAAAGAATACAGAACAGATTCTTCAGTATAAATCAAAGAGAGACTAAACTAAGGAAGAACTTAGAAACGATGAAATATATTTGTGAAGTCGAACAGGCTTGACTAACTATACTATGGAAATGAAATAGAGGAATATAATGTACCTCGCAAGAGGACATGTTATGACTTATCTCATGGCATTTAAATTCCCTTGTATGCACTACTGCAAAGCAAAATTGCCACAACTTAGAATCCATTAATTTGTCCCATACTGTGTGTAATTTAAAACTGTCCCTTAGAGATGAGATTTGGTAAGAGAAAATAGCCCTTCTTCTAGCAAAAGTGGAAATTGTTGTACTTCCAAGCAGTTCTTCCCTTTTTAGATGTTTGTTGATTTGTAGGCAGGCAGGTGCCCCAGCTGAGGTTACCACAGGAATCTATCGAATACAGACATGTTACTGATTCAGTTAATTTCTTGGTTTAGTCTGGACTAAAACATCAGACTTGGTCAGTTTTTAATGGCAATGTTGCACAAAATACATTGTATGTTAATGTTAGAGCAGGTGGTTCATACTGTAGCGTATAGAGCACAGCCCTTGGAAAAGAAAAAATGATGGTATGCCTGTAGGCTGTTCAGGACAAATAACTTTAAGGAGGGAGCAATATAGCGTGTTGAGCCATTACTATGCAACAACTGTGAGATAAAGCAAATATAGCAGAGCCATTTCAAAGTAACAGTCGCAAATGAAAACATCTCCACAGCAAGAAATCAATGTGCAACAGTGGATATACCGTTGGAAACAATGTTTTCTACAGTGGTCTGTGCCAAGGGGTTATAAGGAGGACAACTGGGGCAAGAAATCAGAGTTGGTGGGGAGTTTCCATTCAGAGAGTAAAGTGAGGTGTTGAAGGAAGCGGTCATGGTCTAATTTGAGGTACTATATTGGGGTTTTCCTGGAAGGGTAGATAAAACTCATGAAAATTCTGAGGCCAGTATTTGAACCCAGGTTTTCAGAATACCAAGCAAGACACTTTTTTGGGCACTGATATAAAGAAAACCACATGAGAAGAAAGTATAGTTGTAGGCACTCTTGAGACCGTTCACAGTGGTATACTGTCTATATGGGTGGTGAAATATACACGTGGCTACTACTGATTCTGTTTTTAGGAGGTAACCTTCATAGATCCAGTCCACCAAGGAACATTGTAGGTAAAACATAAGGTAAAGACCTATGGAGGAGTGGAGGTATAGCTCCACTATTCTTGACTTCAGCACTAGATGGAGCTGAGTGGTTAGCTTCACGCCTCAGCCGCTTTATCCCAGAGGAAAGAGCTGCGGTGCTCACTGGATGGGAGGCTAGGTGGGCCCCAGAGCCGGTCTTGACATTGCAGAGTAGAGAAAAATCTTGCCCTTGCTGGGAATCGAACCCCAGCTGTCCATCCCGTCCTGTACCAACTCGAGGCTCAGAATTGTACATGTAACTTAAACTCGGTGCATACTGTCTTCTGAAATATGACACCAAGTAACCTGGCAGATTTACTGATGNTTGCAGAGTAGAGAAAAATCTTGCCCTTGCTGGGAATCGAACCCCATTTTGTGCCTTTGTGAAGGCACAAAATGCCTCTGTCTTCAGGGTCGAAAAATAGTTCAAGCAACAGCAATCAGTCTTTTATTGCTGAGAGTTCAGATATATATGAGAATTATCATATACAGTGAGTGGAGGATAGAATTTTCAGGGAAGTGGTTGTGGCCTATTTTTAATTTACCATTTGCCAGAAGAGGCTATGAAAAATGTTGAAAATCTGCAGACAAGATAGCCGACCCTTCAACTGACATTCAAATCAGGAACTTCCCAGTTAAAAGAGGGCATACATAACAAAACGAACTATCTGTTGCCATTTGTATACCCTTATGTAGCTGGTTAAGGTACTATGCTACAAGGTCGCGGGATCGAATCCCGATGAGGTCACTGGATTTTTTCCAATTTACCTAATCATTCCAGCCGCACTACGGCCCTGGCGTCGACTCAGCCTCTAACTGAAATGAGCACCAGGAATATTCTTGGGGGTAAAGAGCGGCCGGCGCGTAGGGCTGACAACCTTACCGCCATCTATGAGCCGATTGGCTATAAAATGTGGGAACCTCAACATCTCACAACCCTTAAGGCCTCCACGGCCTGTTACAGGGATACCTTTACTCTACTTTTACATCGTGGTTTAGTCATTGTGGATAGTGTGGGAAAGAAAAGAGCCCGATATTTTCCTCCCACTCCGTCCATCTTTCAGTAATTATTTACATCCCGAGACGGAGGTACCAGATTCGTCCGAATCGTTGGTTATACCTATGTGTCAGAATAATACATGGCATCACATCTTAACACATCGATGCCAATCTGGCTAGATGTCGCTAAGTAACTTAACTCCGGGCACTGTGTTTATACTGACCTGCCTGTTGGGTTGTGCTGTAGCTATGATCGTCTCGTCTGCGCTGCTTACCGCGCGTTCAATCAGATCGAAGTCATCAATCTTTTGTAATGACCGCTTTCTCTCAGCAGTCACTACGTACTGGTTCCCTGCATGGTAATGTAAGTAATTGTTACAGAAGATGGTTGTCGTGTTGCCACTGTTCTCTGTTTCCCCGACGACCTCCATCGTTAAAACCCGGGCATGCAGTCAATTTTGAAACCGCATTGCCCACACGGGACAAAGCTGTGTGTTACGTCGGTATGGGTCGGTAGCGTCTGTAGTGTCCACCGTGTCCACCCTGCCGCCTTGCGAAAGACAAAACACCGGAACTAAATTTGCGCGCAGGCGCCGTTTGTGCAAGTCCCATCGCTTGGGTCGATACTGACCCGCAGGGCCCACGGGCCCAGGGGTTAGGGAGGTGTGCATTCGATCCACTGCAAATGGCGAACATAAAGTATTACTTGAGGGACGCGTTTCGGGTTTCTTGAAAACGGGTAGCCAGTCAGCAAGCTACAGAGTGGATTCCCGGGGAACCGGGATTAAGTTCCCGGCAGGGCATATATTTTTCTTTTTTCCACAGATTCCAGGCTGGTTCTAGCGCCCACCCAGCTTTCTATCCAATGGGCACAATGGCTCTCTCCCTATGGATGTGGCAACCGGAGCGTGAAGCTGATTATTCATCTCCCTCTAGTGTTGTGGTTAAGAATACTTGGAGATATTCCTCCACTTCCCATGCTCCTTCGTGGCATCGTGAGTCATTAAACACATTAAAAACTGTGCATTTTAGGGACACGTTTTAATTTCGTCTTCCCGTCGTCTGTTGGCGTCAGGTGAAATAAGGACTTATTATTTTAATAATAAAACGAGCCATCTAGAGATGTATCTTATTTGTAAAAATTCCCTTGCTTACAATTCTGTACTACTTACAACCCAGTGGTTAACATTAAAACGCTCTATATATTCTCCCACATGGTGTATTTATGTTTCTTACTGTTCTTAGAACTGTTCTTAGGTCATTTAACTACGCTTTTATTGTCGAGATCATACGGCTTTGGACGGTAGGATGGATGCTAATGAATTGGAAAAGGTTCGGAAGGAATCGCATCGTGGTCTAATCGAGGTGCTAACCCTGCATTTTCTCGTAAGGAGTCATGAAAGAACTTCACGTTAGCCGCTGCCCTGGCCGAAATTCAGACAGAGCCTCTCATGACTACAAAGTCTTAGGGGGTCCATACACGTACGAGTCCGGCTCGGCGAGCTTGACTCGGGACGGGCTCGGATTAATTTCACCACAAATGCATCAGCTGACTCCCAACTTTGCGACCTACACACGGACGAGTTTGGCTCATTGGAACCCGAGCCAAGTCTGACTCGCGAGCCAACCTCGTACGTGTATGGGCCCCTTTAGAACGTTACATCGATTATTCGTAGAATAAACAGCTGTTATTTCGCTGAACAGCATTGTCCAATTATTCTTTTTAACAGAGACCGTGTCTTCTGTGAGGCAGCAAATTAATTCTTAAGTATTATGTAGTTCGTCCAATTAGTAAGGTTTAATAGGTCATACAAATTAAATGAAAGGTGAAGAGCGCCATCTTCTGGGATGTCTGCTTGTCACCTGCATTCACGCTGTTATCTTGCCGTCAGAGCACAGGACGCACCCTCCGCCCACTTCCTGGAAATTTGCATGATCATAGCGGTCGGTTTCACCTGTGGAATTGTAACTTTTGACTTCCTTTGAGAGTATAAGTAGGGACCGGATTTGTATGCCCTAATAATCCCTTAAATATGTATACATTTATGTATGAAAAACTTCCGAAATATGCACTGAAATATAAAGTAAAAAAAAAAAAGTAAAGCTGACCCTGT
>NW_019724597.1:98665-143862 GCF_002891405.2 Cryptotermes secundus | reverse complement strand
TTACAAATTTAAAAAACCAATGGTACTCACATTTAGCTCTCCGAACTTTCAACTTCTCTTCTGTTGCAGTTCACAATTACTAAATGTTTTAGGTTTTCCATAGTTAGTCGCCTCCTATTGTCTCGTAAGATATCCTTATAGCGAGTAAAACTTCTTTCCACCTCACAGGAACTTAGGGGCGCATCTACAAAAGCCGCTATTTGCTCCACTGTTAGTGATTTGTTACTTGGCAGTTCAGTACGCTTAACGGCTAAAATTTCTTCAGTTTCACAAATTTGTTCATATCCTGGAATTTTTTAAAGAATGCTGTGTACTTTTTCCTTTACCACTTCACCAACTCTTCCAGGAACCGAATTCAATTTGGAAACAGTGGTTCTGAACACACTTAGTGACTGATACAAAGTAGTATTGCTATTGCTTGCCTCCAGTGAGGAAATGGCGGATGGAAGATGAGAGAAGTGAGCAGATATATATATAGGAAAGATTAGTTTCTAGTTCTGCGTGTTTTTGGTACATCTTGGGCAATTTAAATTGATGCTGACCTTTTGGGATCCAATGTATTCACGACATTCCTAACTGTTTCTAATGTTCGGTATAATCACTCGCTGCACACAGCCACGTGCCCTAGCGCATTAAAATTGGTTCTGGCGGAAGTGGAACGCTTGGTGCTACTGCTTTAAAGGCCTCTTTTCTGTATGGCGCTTTAACAAATACCTTCTTCACAGAAGACACGAACTTGTCAACAAGCGGAAAATTAGCACGAATTGTTTCTGCAACACGGTGCAACCCATGGGCAAGGCAAGTCAAATGTGTCATATTTGGAAATATAACTTAAAGAGCAGTACCGGCTTTCATCATATAACTTGCGGCATTAGTCACAAAGAGCAATACGCGCTCATACTGAATGCCATTCGGCCATAGTAAATTCATGGAATTGATAAAAAATTCGGAAACTGCGGAGCTATTTGTGGTTTCAAATTGCTCTACCACAAGAATATATGAGGTAGATTGCTCATTCTTATTAAGGGATCCAACTATACAATTTGCAATAAACCGTCCCTCACAATCTTGTGTTTCTTTGATTGATACCCACACAAAATTATCTTGAATCTTATCTCTAATGCTTTCAATTGTAAGATCGTAACACTGCTTCACGTAATTTTTGTGCACAGTAGGTTCATCCGACACTTCGCACTTTGTATACTTCTCTATGAAGTTTCTCAGAGTAGGACTGGTTAGTTTCCACAGCGGAATATCTACCGTTAAAAAGGCTTCGCATAAATCAAAGGAAACCTGTGAAAAACTATTATTAGAAAATTCTCTAAGTAATTTTTGTACAGGAGCACTTTTCGTGGATTTAATTTTAGTATTCTCTTTGTGTATATTAGTGACGCACTTGAAAGCGTTTTTCACAACCAACTGTTTTCTCACACGCTCGGCAATAAAGAATTTCGTTATCCGTACTTATCATCTCTCTTTCGAACTCACGCTGATACAGCTGTAATTTAGTTTTCTGACTTACTTTACTTTTGACATGACTACAGAAAGCTAAACAAACTTAATTACAGACTAGTCACCACTAATGTGAATGGCCCCAGCTTCAAATGAAGAAGCGTAACGAACCTCATGGAGACTTCGGAAATAAATAAGTGAAGTTCCTTGTCGGTTGAATAGTATTACGTTGATAGCTGCTACATGTGAACGCTTCCGACTAATCTCTTCGCGGCCAGTTTGATGGTACGCGGATGAGGCAAGTTACGAGTAGAGGTATTGGGGAAGTCCCGTTTTAGTTATTGCATCAGAAACATGAATCATGACGAAATGTTGAGTCAAATATGCAACATATTCTAATACAGAAAAGAAAAATTGTATACACATGACCATGATTGAATATTTGAACATAAAGTTAAAATATATATATGATAAACAGTTAAAAAGGAAATATGCAGTATAAATAGAGATCTTCAAAAATATAATGCTTATTTATAAAACAGCCAAAATATGCATTTATATGCACCGTCAGACCATCTCCAAATTTTAAGAAATTAAGTAATTCATACATATATCTAAACGAGAATACTTTCTGGTTGCAAGAAAGAAATATGTATTTTAATTAAAATCCGGTCCCTAGTAATAAGTCAAAAGGAGGGGTGCTGGAGACCCACACTATGACTATCACAGATTAGAGCGCTGTCAAAGACACCGTTTGGGCTTTAGGATCCAAAGTCGCTAAACACATATAATTGTTTGGGAGACGTAGATTTAGGAAACTTAAACTAAGCTTAACTAAGCCAATGAGGGATGTTTGGTGGATGGAACTTTCCCGGAAGGTGAACCTCTGTTGCAGGAGAGTTCAGTTCCGAGGGAAAATTGGTTTTTGGTTTTGAACTCTACGGAAGGAGAACCTGCGTCTGTCCCTCTATCTATGGCTCTACAGTCCTTTCGTTGGGCCTTGGCAGCTTTTTCAGTTTCTTAATCCTATACATAGTCGGTAGGACTCTTTGGACGTGGGATCAGCCTGTCGCAAGGCCGTTGAATATACACAAACACAGAATAAACGCACACAGACATCCATGCTTTTAGTGGGATTCGAACCCACTAACCAGAGTTCGAGCCAGCGAAGACAGTCCTTCCCATAGACCCCGCAGCCACTCTGATCGGCGAGCCTGCGTCACTACGGTTGAATTTAAATTATACACACCGAAATGCTTTTCGGACCATTCCAAGGTACTTGACAGAATTTAGAGCAACTCACAGATAATTAGAGACTATAATATTAAAGTGAAATAATACTGAATATTAGTAGCAGACTAAATCTCTGTGTGCACCACTTCAGTGTTTAATAAATAATTATTTTGAGTGCAAACTGCAGTCTAGTTTGGGAGAGTGGATGTATAGATCCACGTTTTCTTGACCTTGACACTAACTGGAGGTGAGTGGTCAGCTTCACGCCCCTGCCGCTTTACCCCCGGGGAAAAGTCCCCGGTACCCATTGAATAGGAGGCTGGGTGGGACCCAGAGCCGGTTTGGACGACGTGGAAAAGAGAAAACCCTTGACCCTACCGGAACTCGAACTCTGACCCCTCAGCCGTCCAGTTCGTAGTCAGTCTCTATGCCATCTGCCCTGTCCCGGACCCCCCATACACTTACATAACGTAGTGCTTAATTAGTTAAGCATAGGTGACAACTTTACACCTGCTACTGTCTTCTAGTATTGGTGAGTAGTGTGTATCATCAGTGGCCTTCTGCTTGCTGGAGGAAGGCCTGTGAGGACGCCGGCATAATATCTCCGACGTACCGACTCCTGAGCAAAGCCAGCTATCTTCGAATAACCCTTAGCAAGGAGGCACCACTTCTAATTATAAGCACCCTTCTTCTGTCCTTACTGGCGTCCCAATACCTGACCTCCTACCTTCCTAACATACCACATCACACCAACAGAAATAAAAGGGTAAGGGTAAAGAAAGACGGAGGGAATATCATCAGTTACTTGCGAGTCAGCAGTCAGCGGTCCAGTGAAGGTCTACTGTAGCTGGAGAGAAATGCAACGCCCTCCATTCTCCTAGACCCCCCCCCATTTACTAGAACTCGTTACATTTGTCGCCAACAACGCGCTGCTGTCCAAACAATTGTTATTAATAGCTTACTCTGGAACAGGCCGTGGAGGTCCATAAGTTTGTGAGGCGTCGACACTACCACATTTTCTAGACAATAGGCTCTCAGATGGCGGTGAGGTTGTCATCCTTAAGCGCCGGTCAACCTCCTTGTACCCTCAGGAAGATTCCTGGTACTCATTTAAAGCATCCTATCCAAACACATATAGGCCTGTCATATAGTGACCATTGGGGCACGCGGTAGCTTAAATGGTTGAGGCACTGTGCTACAAGCTGGAAGGTCACAAGTTCGATTACTAATGAGGTCGTTGGATTTTTTCAATTGTCCTAATCCTTCCTGCCGCACTATGGTCCTGACTCAGCCTCTAACAGAAACGAGTGTCAGGAATCTTCATAGAGGTAAAGTACGGCCGGCGCATAACGCTGACAACCTCACTGTCATGTGTGAGACGATTGTCTGGAAAATGTGGGAGCCTCGACGTCTCACAATCCTATGGGACTCGACGGTCTGTTACAGCGATACTTCTACTTTTTTTTTTGTAGCAATCATTATAATTTAATTTTTTTGCGTCGCTTTCGTTTTGAATTGAGTATTAACATGATGCAGCAAAGTTCACCAATAAATTACTGTAACTGTTGCATTTCAGTTCAGAATCGTCATTAGCACAATTTCTACTGTATTGTGAAGCAGTTTCACATCTTCATTGGTTGCATCCTGTTTTGGTATATATATAAATTATGCCTACTGTCAGACACAACAAATACTCAGTTTTAATTTGATCTTTATTGCTGCTTCATGTTTCGGTCGTATAAGACCATTATCAGGCAGTTATACACAGGAATACGAATAGTCATTGAAATACCGATATGGATCCTTATCGGAGCAACTCGTCGTATTATATACTAATATAAAACTTTTGCCTCCAGTTGATGTAGCAAATACATAAATAAAATAATAGATAAATATATAATTTTCACTTCATGCATCCTGTTGTGTTATTATATACAATTCTTAGCTACATGTTTCGGCTTTTAAAGGCATCGTCAGGCAAAACATGATTACTATATTCACACACTATTGAACTGCAATTTCATTGTGATAGTAAAACTGGATACTTGATAACTGTTACATTATAAAATACAAGGTATAAAATTCAATGAATTACAAACTTATTATTAAACGAAAGTTATGGAATAAAATAGGGTTAAATACTCTTCATATGATATTGCATATCATGAAGTCAGTTGTTGCAATCTTGTTATATTCTCTCTGATATAATGGTATATTCTAGACGTGTATACATATAGTAAACTGCTTGGAGGCTGGTGGTATAGATAATATAGATAATATATATAATATATTTGACATTAATTATTTGGCCGGTGTCTCATTTTACAATGTACATATTTTGTCCGCTCTGTTGGGAATACAGATTGAACTGTTTACATGCCAGGGGAATTAACATCTGCGCTATCACAAGACTATTTGAAAAACTGAAAAGTGAAAGTGGTGTTTAAAACAGTAGATACAGTCGGTAATTAACCTTCATTTAACAAAATACTCAAAACCAACAAATACTAATACTGGTACTGGATTTGGATCTCCATAAATCATAGAGTACCCTTTCATGTCAGATATCAAGAGTACACAAGAAGCATAAAATACAACAAAGAAGATTTCGGATTTGCTACATACATACGCAAAAAAAAAAATACACACCGCCCTGGCACAGTGGAAGATATTGCGGAAGAGATCGAACACGCTAGAAAGAATTATGATGTAGTCTACAAATTGAAAGCTGCTATTCCCTGTTGAATGAAATGGACATGCAGCGTCTCATCAGCTGCTGGTTACTTTGTATGACACGACGTATTACATTGTTGCGTCTGTATCTTGTGTCATGACCTAGTAATTGACGTCTCTTCTGATTAAACTATTTCGGCTTTCAGTGGACATGCCACAATAATAAATGAATCCAATTCACTGTGACAGAAGGGATCAGCCTACAGTTTAAATGTTGATGAGAAACGTTGCAAATATATATTTTCTTTCTTTTTACGATTTACAGACGTGTATATCATCCGAAAAATGGCAACACATGACTTCTAGAAGAAGTAATTTAAATATGAACACTACGACGCCAAACGCGAATGAAATTGTTTAAAATTTCAGGTGAAACTACAATAGCATTGTAGAAGGCTTTGTAAATCCCTTAAGATTTTACGAATATTAAACAGACTTAGTAGCACTGTATAGTGACATGCATCGAACATGTTTTCAAATATTGAATTTGCGCGGGGGCGCGGAAAGCTCCTATCTATAGCGTCAACATTTTTCGACACATATGAGGCATGATCACTCTGTTGTGACATTTTTTTTAATTCCTCGACTCAAATTGTTTAACTTTAATATCCAGTATAAAGCAAATTTCCTTAAATATTTAGTTTACGTGGCGAATGCACAGTCGTATGCTATAGAATGCACCCCAATTGACTGGCTAACTTCCTGTGTACTGGTGACTCCGTCTCTTTTTCATAATTGTTGAACGTACTCGTTGTTTGGGCGCCCTTGGAGAGGTAAGCATACATTTCTTGCGTTTCTTTAACAAAGAACTTGATAAATTCGTTATATTTATGTAGTTTAAGTGTAAAGTTTTCACATTAAAAGGTAATCTTAATACACTGAGATAACTTAATATAGTTTTAATTAGGGTGTGTTGAACGCAACTGGAGGCTGGTTATGGCGTACCTAACCTGATCGCTGCCATAGCCGGTTTGTGCAACGTGATTGGTGAGATAATTGCAAAGGACCGTAGTATATACGATTTTTTTAGAAAAATAGTTGATTTTATAACCGAATAATGCAATATTATATGTAATAGGTTCAGAAGGTAACCATGAAGAAGAAGTACGCAGGGGATGAATCTGAAAATGAATTTTCGGTAGACGAGCCTGAGGAACTGCAGGGTTCCGACGATGACTGGACTCCGGGGTGTGGAGAAGTATGTTTAACTAACCTAGTTTTGATGATTGATGAAACTGCTTTGTAAAATATACGTGTCACGTGTTTTTGTTTGTCACTCGTTTTTGTGTAGTGGTAGAAATGCTGTATTTTATACATTAATGCCTGTGGAAATTACTAAAAAGTATTCGGCCATAAGTGATTCGTGAAATATTGAGAGAAATTATTTGAATTCATGGGAACAGTAAAAGTCTGCTCGAATTTGTTTGTTGTCTCAAGTAACAATTTTAGACGTATATTGATAAGGAATGTCCGCCTAAGGCCCTTTCATTCGTTTTCTGAGTTTAGGATTTAATGGAAAATGAACATTAAAAGTTACACAAATATATTTGGTAAAATTTTGTGCAGTGTCTTGTCCCTATCCTCTGTTCACATAGGTTTACCCTTCAGTTTAGCTGAGGTGGGACAATGATGTCCCAGAGTACAGCTAAGCAGGTAACGTGCCTGATAGGAGGTTGTGGTAGGAGGGAAAGAGAGTTCACAGTGCGTCTGTTAAGTAGGATTTTGAAGCTGAAATTTGGCATAAGAGAGGCACAAGAAGCTGGTAAGTTTTCGTTTGCTTCTCACAATGTGAATGCAAATATCTATGCAGAAATTGTACCAGTCCATATACTGGTGAGGCCACTGGACGTTTGTGCTGCACAAAGTATTGAGCAAGTTCCAGAGGTCAGAAGTACATAAGGAGGATCACCTCACTGTTGAGATGTGACTGTTGGAACCCAGTGCTCTTCCGTACATTCCTGATAATAAGGTTTTTGTTAGCTGCCCAAGCACAACATTCCAAAAGAATCCAGCTTCTCCAATCCAGTTATACATGAGCAAATTGCACACGTTAAAAGAGCTGCTATGAAGTCCCCCTGTTGTACACCATGACTTGTGGTGCCTGGTCTGCTTATTGACACATTGTTGCATGGGACCATGGGTCATTGCTGCTTAGTGGTAAGGGATAAAACAGAGTAGAGTTAAGCTGGAATGTAAGGCACTGCAAAGATTATAAACATTATAATAAAAAGGAAACAACCCATTGAAGGGCAGGAACTCTGGGTTGTAATGCTGTATAGTTTGGAGAAAGCCCAATGTTTGAAAAACTCTACTGCCTCCATCTCAAATGTTGAAGAGTGAATTAGGTAAGAAACTATAAGAAGCAGGCCTTCTCCAGACTGCAGGATGTTACAACACAGAAAACTGTTCTCTTTGTAGTCACTGCTGTGAGAAGCTGGAGTCCAACAGGGTTAACAACTGTTTTCCAGTGTAGGACATTGGAATCTCATCCAAAAATTTGTTTGTGGAGGATTATAGGACCTCTATTCCATGGAGGTGTCCCCCAACCCCCAGGTGCTTCTAGTTTCAAAAGAATAACAAACTAACTTAGTGATGCTGTGAAGCTTGGCATTGTTTTTAAAAAAAAATCCAGGTGTAAATAGAAATGCAGCAGTTGCTGTTGGATGTAATGTTATATCATGGGGGACAAAGCCTTAAAGATGTGCCTGCATAGTTTTACTCTGTGACATCATCAATCATAGGTCAATTGAAGCACAGTGGAAGGGGAAATTGCAGATGTTGCATGGTGTCTATGTAAAGTGGACATTTACCAAGGTTTTTAATGAGAGTAAACAGTGTAGACATAACATACCAGTACATGATAATAAAAGTTTAGGAATATTGTGGTAATTAAGTGTAAGAATTTTAAAACTTATTCAAAAATAAAATTAAAATACAGGCTTACTTTTAGAAGTTGCTCATGTTAATCAGGAGAGGTATGTATGGTTCCTCAGTTGGATATTCAGGAATGAGTGGTTTGTGAACTCTTCTGTCAAGTTGAGTGCTGTTGTGGCTGTGTACGGCCACCAATGTGGGTGATGGAAAAATATTGCAAAGCATAGCAGAGGTTGATTGTTAATGTGGTGGGCCCCTGACTGCAGTCCACCAGTGTATCATATTAGGAACCCTCGATAGATAGATGTTTATTTTGCTGGGAACTTTCTGAGGATTTTAGTAAGGTTGACAGTGATGGGGAAGACACTGTTTCAGAATTAGGGTTTCATTTACACTACACTAATCCTGACATAACTGTTCTGACCTATCAGAATTTTAATTTTATTTACGGTTACTAATCCACTGTATCAAATATAATTCGAATGATCAAGTTAAGGAGGATGAGATTGGCAGGCTGTGTAGCACAAACGGGCAGGAGTGGAATGCATATAGGATCT
Source organism: Cryptotermes secundus (assembly GCF_002891405.2). NCBI lineage: Eukaryota > Metazoa > Arthropoda > Insecta > Blattodea > Kalotermitidae > Cryptotermes > Cryptotermes secundus. The sequence goes on along the minus strand of NW_019724597.1, from coordinate 135,013 downwards.
TGGGGGGGAAAGCCAGAAGGAAAGAGACATCTAGGAAGGCCGAGACATAGGAGGGTGGGCAGTATTAGAATGAATTTTAGAGAGGTAGGATGGGGTGGTATGGACTAAATAGAGAAGAATGGAGGCAGGTTGTTCAGGACGCCAAAGCTCACCTTGAGCTGTGGCGCCAAGGGGAAGGAAGGAAGGTATGTACTGGACTGATCTAGCTCAGGATAGGGACCAGTGGAGGGCTCTTGTGAACGTGGTAATGTACCTTTGGGTTCCATAAAATATTGGGAAGTTCTTGAGTAGTTGCACAATGGATGGCTTCTCAAGAAGGGCTCAGCTCCATGAAGTTAGTTAATCCACAGTGTTGCAAAGTTGTACTCAGGTCAGCTAAGATAGAAATGAGTTTTATGTTGGCTTTAGTTTGTGGATTGGTGAGGAGCAAAACGTATGCACAATGCATTTAGGTTGGGCATTGAGGAGATCCTTGGTAAGGTGTGCAGAGTAGAAGAATACACAGAAATCAAATGGGTGACCCATTCTTATCCATTTTACTGCCAGCTATGATGAGTGAACAGTGCATAAGGGAACATACATGCAAATTACTAGAATTATCAAAGAATGTAAAGAGATCAAAGGTGTAACATTCAACACACGGTTGAAAAGTGGCTGAATGTTTTAGACAGCAGAACAGTGGACCTGCATTATATCAGAAACCTTGTAATGGAGAACTGGAAGGAGATGGTACTTTCAGTTGATTTTCCTGCATTATTTTACCAGGTTTTCCTCCTGTATTAACACAGTTGGTATTGTGTACAGGGAATGTATGGAGGCAAAGGTAGGTGACATTCATAGACTTTCAGAATTTTGCTACAGTGACAGGAATAAAACGTAAAGAATTTGCAAAGGAGGAAATGATCAAGGAAGTCGATAGCCACCCAGATATGACCTGTAGAAATCACTGAACAGCTAAACGTACCAATATCAGTTCTTGAATCACTGTGTATTAAGAAATGTATGTGAATTACACATTACAACGCCATTTCTTACAGTGTGTATTGTGTTGTGATATAGCACAAGATTTTGATGGCATTTGAGCACTTTTGACCATTAGCCCCAAGAAGCCCAGTTTTCTTAGGTGGGTGAAAACCACATCTGAGATAGATACCACAACTGTTGGGAAATTTTTAAACAGCTGGTGCAGGGGTATTAGAATTCTGTCATTTTATGATTAACATGTATTTTGTTTTGTTGAAATTTTTAAAAAACAAGGACTTACACAAGATGCTCACCAGAACAGAGTGCAAGCTGAAGTCACTGATCAACAGTATTCATTTGTTTCCGTTTTTGGTTGCCTGTGTTCACTTTTGTTTGGAAGGGATTCAGGAGAGTAAATTTGTATTGGGATGACAATCCAAACTAGGTATTTGTGTGTCATAAAAGTTAGTATGAGCAACATTTTGTACCACAACTTTTTGTGAAGTGAGGGCTGTGTTATTTAATATCAGCATATGCAAAAAAAACTTGGAAGAAGACTAGGAAATAGGCTTCTATACTCTCACCTAAAGTGGAATATTAATTTATATTTGATGGTTTACAGCTGTTCCATTACCAGTACTGTGGTCATGTTTATGCAGCTTGATTCATAGGTAGCATTTAAATAAAGTGATAACCCGTTTTTATTAGACAGGTTTTTTTAAAAAAGTGATAAATTGTGTAGAAACCGTGTAGGACATGAAATATTTAGTACTTGTTATGAATAAGACAGGTCTTCTGAGATGTGATGCTGTGTCAGCTGGTGAAAGTTTACCAGTGTTTCGGGGGAAATTAGCATCTCACAAATATTGATAATCTTCGACCAAAGTATGGCATCACATCACAGCAGATACAATAAAGGTTGCTACATCTAGGGCCATAGGGTTGCCTGATAATTGTAATTTTACCTGCTCTGGAATTTAGTGTACCTATTGTGGGAACCTCAAACCTAGTAATGTGTATAGTGTTGGCAGAAGAATTACGGGGGTCGTACTCAAAGTCATGAGCAACAGTTTTTTGTAAAGTAACATGCTTTATTATTGACAAACCAAATACACGACCTCAATCTACAGACCTTTCTTTATTTTTCCACATAATCGCCACTTCTTTGTACACATTTCTCCCAGCGTTCTGGGAGTTTGAAAATTACCCTTTTGTAAAATTCCATTCCAGCCATCCGAAGACACTGACGCACTGCTTTCTGAATTGCCTCCCTTGTCTCAAAACATCCACACAGCTGATCCTTCACAAATCCGAAAAGATGGTAGTCGGAGGGTGACAGATCAGGGCTATAGGAGGGGTGTGGAAGAACTTCCCACCCCATCTTTGCAATTGCTTCCAGTATGAGGCGAGCAGTGTGGGGGCGAGCATTGTCATGCAGGATGATGATGTTTCGTCCTGGACATTTATCGTGCAATGCACGACGGAGCTTGTGCAGCGTCTGGACATAACGAGCAGCATTGATGGTTTGCCCAGGTTCCAGGAATTCGGCCAGAATAAACCCTCTGCATCCCAGAAGACTGTGTCCATCACCTTCGCAGCTGATGGCACTGTCTTTGCCTTCTTTTTTGGTGGAGAATGCAAATGGTGCCATTCCATACTCTGCCATTTCGTTCCAGGCTCGAAATGGTGAAACCAGCTTTCGTCACCTGTCACAATACAGAGAAAAAAATCATTGCCTTCATGTCGATATCTCTGCAGCAGTTCTGAGGTGATGGCCTTTTGCTGACCTTTGTGGTCTTCGGTCAGTAACCGCGGGACCCAACGAGCACAAACTTTCCTATAGCCCAAGCTTTCAATCATCTCCTGTACTGCACTGTGCCCTATTCCAAGTTTTCGGGCTGTTGTGTCCACAGTCACAAGCCTGTCATCTTGAATGATCTCATCCACTCTTTCCTTGTTGCGTTCAGTTGAGGCTGTTTGAGGACGACCACTCCGAGGCTCATCTTCGATGCTGGTGTTCCCATCTTTAAAATGTTTCACCCATCTTTGAGCACTGCTCGCACCCATGCACACACTTCCATAAGCACGCTGAAGTCTCTGGTGAATTTCTGCAGCAGGGATTTTCTCTTTCACAAGAAATTTGATGACAGCACGCTGGTGAAACGACATCGTTGTCGGCCATTTTGTTAGGAGTGATACTGGTCACATGATGCAAGCTATTGATGTCATAAGACACTCAAGGTTAACACAACAGCTGGTTCCACCTACCACTATACTATCTTAAGTCTGCTGTTCCCAGGTTGCATGCAAAAAAAAGTTGCTCATGACCTTCAGTATGACCTACATATTTGGTGCAGTGTGTGTGTTTTACACCACTACTAAACCAGAATATAATAAACTTCAGTAAGTGCCCATTTTCACCAGTGTGCCCATACAACATATGTGACTTGATGTTCCATGGTAAATTGTGTGAAATTCAGCATCACATATGAATTTAGTTTCTGACTAAAATGAAGGTACCATAACTGAAGGCAGCGGTGTTAATGGAATAATTATACAGGGTGGAGCAGAGAAGACTTTTTTATTTGTCCATAAATCTTGTATGTTTGTAATGCATTTACATATGATCAGTCTTGTCCATTACACACCTGGGCTGCAGTGTATAATCCATTTCTGAGGTGATGCATTCATAGGACAGTTTCAGTTAGCACCAATGACAGGATCAAGAGAATAATGGTCAGTGGATCCTGAACCACAACAGGAGGGCCTGATATTGTTCACATTTTAGGTTTCAGCCTGTGAACAAATTCATCCACACACAGATCTGATGAAAGATCATACTCTGAACCCTCTGAAGCAGAATCCACTGTGTGAACCCAGTGTCCCCTGTTTCCTTGCAGTGTAATTTGAATATGGACGTTGAGTGTGATGCTCTTGCAAATGCCTTATAATGTCACCCATCATTTATCGAAACATCTCTTGTGGTGTAGTGTGAGTGTCTGGTCTTGAGTTGATTCAGATTGGAGAACTGTGCCTGTGTAGAAAGCAGTCTTCTGGGATTTGGCACCGTGTATATGTGGTGTTAACCGACGTTTCGGAGGACCGTGTCTCACGGTGTTGTCGCTTGCAGATTTACCTATACTTCTTCAACCCTGAAGATGGGGGCGATACGTTCCTCCGAAACGTCGGTTAACACCACATATACACGGTGCCAAATCCCAGAAGACTGCTTTCTTCATAGTCACCGCCGTGAAAGCCTCAAATCTTACATGTGCCTGTGTAGATTCACTCCCAAAGAACAGTTGAGCATCTTGGTAGCTAGTGTGATGGGCTGTGCTGGTGGATGTTGCAGAGATGTTACACACAAGTTCTTGTTTTTTATAGCTGCATAGCACAGCAAAGTCTGTATTACAGATTTAAGAAGGTTTTAAGCTAATTCTGTACTGGGCTGATGTCACAGTTTGTTCTGACATCTCCAGAATGTAAGGTCGAGTCATGCCTGCACCTGAAGTGAACTATTGGTGGATATCGTGAGGATTCTGCATGGATCGTCATTTGAAGTTTTACTTGCTGACAAAAATGAAATGAAAGTGGCTTTTTTATTTCCTTTTGGGGTATTTATGCAGTAACATTCTTGATATAAATATTAATAATTTTCTTTTCTTTGTTTTAACGTTTGTGATATCAGTATTTTTCATTATACCTAATATAATCAGAATTTTATTATGTTGACTTTGTCGTCCATTGACAGATGAACAATGATGTCTGAATAAAGATCTCATACTTAAAGAAATGTATCTGCAAAACTTCATTCATTTGTCTGCATCGTCATTCAATTCCTGAATGAGGTGTGTGTTGTACAGATGAAATCGGACAGTGTGTAGAGTTCTAATGAAGCAGGCAGTCATTGCCTATGGCTGAAATGTGTCACTGAACAAATGTTTTGAGGATCTGATTGACCTTGTTTATTACCCATTCAGTAGTTTCAGGCATTCAGGCTGAAGGCTCTTCTATATCTGGGTATTTTAGTGATAAGTCTTACACCCTCCCTTTCCATGTTGAACTTGTCATCAAAAAAAGTGTTCTGTGTGTAAATAACTTAACTTATTTTGATAAGCAGTATGATGCTGTACCAACCAGATATTTATCGTATCTGCTTGTTGTGTTAATGAACTGAACTTCTCACAGTCTGTATATAGTGGTCACTCTTGTTTTACCACTTCTATGCTTTTTGGCAAAAGACTTGAACATTAACCAGAACCAGTGTTTGGTCAGGTTGTGGACTATCACATATCTTCATAATTCAGCATCTTACGGTGTGGAGTAGGAAATGTGCAAAGAGTTGTTTGATAGGGTGGGCAGACCAGCAGCATGAGTTGTATTTGGGAGGATGGACATATTCAGATTGTCAACTTAATAAACTTCAAACTTCCTGACTTTGGGATGAGCCAGAGATGAATCCCTTAATGTCACACCTCCAGTTCAAGAGATATTTAAATTATTAAATCCTCTGCGGCAGGGTTATAAGTGAAGGTAAAAAAAATGGTAACTTCATATTATTTTACATAAAAATATGAAATCTGAACGCCATAATATATACTTTGCACAAGCATCTTGCAGAAAATACACTATCAGCGGTTAGTTTATAGATCTTGAAGCTGGTACAAGTAGAGGTAAAGTAATTTATATGTTGTAAATACAGTCAGCTTTTCAGATCATGGAAGTTTCCTTTACAGGATAACTCCAAATAATTTATTTTTGAATGGTAATTTTCAGAACATTCCCCTGAACAGAACTGTACACCACGCTTCCTCCATGGTTTTGTGATATGCTACTTTGTAGCTCTCTTTGGTACTCACAACTATCCACATGTATTTGCAGGTTTGCTGAGTGAGACTTTCACTATTGCCTGTGTTATCCATGATTGTGAACATACTGAAGTTACAAATCACAGAAATATTTGTTACTGTATCACATTGTTATAGAGTGGGTTATATGAATTATGTGAAGTTTTGAGTGGTAGGAAGTGTCTAAGAAAATCCAGAAGAAAGTTTCCCAAGGTGCAAGCCCACCTTGTCGATAAAATTTCAGGCGATGTGTAGGATGGCTAAGGCCTGTGGATTGTATGTAGCAGATCTGATTCAGTACAGAATTCATGGGAAGGAAGGTGTCATAGTGTCAGAAGGAATTTACATGTCTAAATCAGTAGATGCATCATCAGTGAATATCAGATCTTTTTCAATGTTATGAAGCCCTATATTATATATATGTGTGTGTGTGTGTGTGTGTGTGTGTGCGTGCCTTTAAAAACAGATGATGAAATGATAATGAGCTAAAAAGTAAATTTGTCCATATGTTTAATTAATTAAGCCCTATGCTATGAAGATGAAGGGGGGGGGGATTGAAATATAACTTCACAATCTTGACCTTGGCACTAGATGGAGGTGAGTAGTCAGCTTAACACTGGCATTTCACCCCAGGGACAGGAGGATGGTGCGGCCTCAGAGCCAATCTGGATACTACTGAGAAGATAAAAATCTTACCCCTGCTTGGAATTGAACCCTGGCCATCCAAGCATGTTACCCATCGCTATACCAACTGGACTATCCTGACTCCATAACAAGTGATATGAGACTTGAGGCTCTCACATACATAAAGATTCATGGTGTTATCTTGGTTATGGCACTGTGTAGACTGGTGGGTGGATACCAGGGTTTCGGAGGAACAGATTGTCTCCGTCTTCAGGACAGGACGAAGGGAGCATGTTTTTCCAAAACAGTACTCACCTGCATTGTGTCAACTCAGAACACCACACCATAAAAGAATGGTTGACCTCTTGAAGAAAGTGTTTGTTTTGTAGTTAGGGATAATGTGAAGGTGAATGTCTGCTTTCAGATTCTTGAATGGGGTTTTATATTTGTTTACTGTGGACAAACAAGTGTTATTTGGCTATCTGAATTTGGTCCCATGATTAGTAGGAAATACATTCACACAGCATGTCTCTAATGTCTGCCATGGGCAGTCAGTTCCGAGCTTAGACTAAACATTTCTTGTGTGACTTGTTGTGTATTTTGGAACTGCATGCAAAGTGATTTCTGACCATCATTTCTCTAGGGTACGGGAAGGCGACAGTCACGTCGCTTAAGGAACTCGACAGCTACCAAGAAGCCTCGCCTAGCAGAACCAAGTACGAGTGAAGAGGAAGAGGAGGATGAAGGTTCTGATGAGTCAGAAGGCGAAAAGCCCCGTGCCAAAAAGTCGAAATCACCAGCAAAAGGTGGAAGAGGGAGACCCAAGAAGGTTCAGCAAGTTACTTCCACATCAGCCCCACCTGCCAAACCAAAGGGGAAACCCACTGACAGCATTGTCAGTTGTGAGGCTACGTCAACCACGGGTGCACCAACTCTTCCCACGCCAACTGAGAAAGAATTCACTGTGAGCATTGACAGGATTAGTATTTATTTACATTTTTTTTTTTGTGAAGCTGTGAATCGTTAGACCAACTTGATTTATGGGGATATTTTGTATTTGTTATTAGTCATGAAGAAGACCTAATTGTTAAAATTTGATCACTTAATGGAGTAATTTTTATCAGCAATGAAAGAAAAAAAGCCTTCTGTTCGAAGAGAGTACACCACTGATCTTGTTTAAATTCTGTGAGAATAAGGAGCTCAAATGTAAAGTGTGCAAGCATCCCCCATATTGAGAAACATCTGAGAAAACCTAAGGGAAGAATTTTCATGTAATCTGTGAATGTCACCTGTAAGTTTTCAGTTCATACCTGGCAAATGTTCTTTTGTCCTCACTTGTCTCATAGAAGATGCACTGTAAAAATAATTTTAATATTTTTATAACAGCTGTTTTGCTTCTTCTGTGAAAAATTAGAATACCATAGTGTAACTTCCAAAATTTGTCTGCTGTTCTGTTCATTATTTTTCACTGAGAAAGAAAATACCTGTTTGTTTTTATATATTGCTACTTTTATGAAAATTTTCATTTGAATGCATTACAGTGATATTGAAATAGGGCAGTAAGAATATTCTTTGAGACTTGATGTGATAGCTGCCAGCAGGTTTAGTTTAAATGGCCTCAGCTGGGGGTTACAGTCTTCTGGCATGTGTTGCTACACAGTGTGGTAAATATGAATAGTCACATAAAAATATTTCTGCCTTGAAGATGGAGGTATTGTGTTCCTCCAAAACATTGGCACCTGGCTGTAATTAATTTTCCCTGCATTGAGAGCCTCAGGTCCCAAGGACTGTTATGTTTGCATAATGGTCTGTTCTGACTGGAGTCCACTTTCATTGTACATGAAGTTTCAAGTAAGGTGTTTTCATGGATTTGACTACTGTTATCAAATGATGATTGTAATATTTTGGGGTAAAGCTGAAAATTGTATACATGAAGAATGCAGTCTTCTGGGATTTGGCACCGTGTATATGTGGTGTTAACCGACGTTTCGGAGGAACGTATCGCCCCCATCTTCAGGGTTGAAGAAAAAGTATAAGTACATCTGCAAGCGACAACACCGTGAGACACGATAAAGCAGTCTGCTTTATCGTGTCTCACGGTGTTGTCGCTTGCAGATTTACTTATACTTTTTCTTCAACCCTGAAGATGGGGGCGATACGTTCCTCCGAAACGTCGGTTAACACCACATATACACGGTGCCAAATCCCAGAAGACTGCATTCTTCATAGTCACCGCCGTGAAAGCCTCAAATCTTACAATTGTATACATGTTTCTTTCAGTCTGGGGCATTCGTGGTTCTGAAGACGGATTTCCAGAATGGAGGAGACCCTCCCATCTGGAAAATTGATGGAAAAGCTCTGCTGCAGAAGTATGTCCCATTTGAACAGGATGGGAAGACCCTTTACAAGAATACATCCACAGTGAGTATGCTGCAACTGACACCATCATTTGTCTATTCAGTAGTTTTGGGAGGAAGCATTTTCACCCATTAGAAAGAAATATATATCATGCGCTTAATGTGTAGTTATATTTTGGAATTCCAATGTACAAATTATATTTGATGTGTACAGAGTGTTGCTTAAGTCTTGGGTATGCACTGCCCACATTTTATTATGTGGAATGATAAGTTCATTCTTAGAGTGCAGCACTATAGTTATGAGGGTTGGAACTTTAATAGTGGCAACTATTTATTTACAACTGACCCAAAATAGGTTCATGTTTCAAAGTCTTACTGTCCTTCAGTGTAGTCACCAGCGTTGTGTAGAACCCGTTGCCAGGGATGTGGAAGTTTTAGGATACCTTTAGCAGCACCTGTTGTGTTGATAGTTTGAATGGAGCAGGCTTACTGCCTGAAGACTCTCTGGAACAGTTCTGAAGCGAGTGCCACGAAGTGGTTCCTTCATCTTAGGAATCAAGTCGAAGTCACAAGGGCTTGAGTCCGGGGAGTATGGTGGATGGTACAGCACTTCCCAGCCCCATCGATCGAACACATGAGCCACAGCTTGCGCTGCATGTGGCTGAACACTGTCCTGCAAAATGATGGGTGGGTTCTGCAGAAATTCTTACCGCTTCTTTCTCTAAGCTGGTCACAGGTTGTGTTCCAAAAATGAACAGTAATACTGCGCATTGATGGTCTGCTGTCAGGGAATGGTATGCGTTAGGATAACACCATCACACTTGTACATGAGAATCACCATAACTTTCACATCCTGAGGTTCTGATGAACTTCAGATTTTCGTGGTGACCCATAATGACGCCATTTGTTCGATTGGCGTTTCATTTGTGGCTCATATGATTTGGCCCATGTCTCAATCAGCGTAATGATACAGCGTAAGAAAGCCTCTCCTTCGCGCTCATAGCGCTCCAAGTGGTTATGAGCAGCATCGTATTTTAGCCATTTCTGTCAAATCATGTGGAACTCATCGTGATGCAATTTTTCTCATGCCCAGGCATTCCTTCAGAATGTGAAGCACAGTCATATGCGTTAATCCTGTCTCTCGGGCCAGCTCACGAATTGTATGGCGTTGATCACTCTCATCTAACACAGAAAGAGCATAGACTTCTTCTTCACTGACACTAGGATGACCTGCCTGACGCATGTCTGCCACATTTTGGCGTCCCTCATTGAAGGCTTTTACCGACCTTGCCACTCTTCTGTAAGGCAATGCAGATTCCCCGCAAGCCTCTTGAAGACCTTGATGACACTGTTGTGCTGTACAGCCTCTGGCACATTCAATCTTTATCCAACTCTGATGTTCCTGTTTCGAAAACATGGTGACAACACTACATTAGACCGCCAGCTAACATGAGGCTCTGTTCTTCTTGTCACTGCGCATGCGCGTGATGTGGGAAGGGAGAGTCCATTTGCTCTGAGGTAAGGTAGGTATGTAACTAACGTGTGGTATAAGTGACATTATTTGGTTCTGTTGCATGACATCTCTACAGCAGTGTTGCCACTATTAAAGTTCCAACCCTCGTATTTCTGTTATAATGAGTGTTAGATATATAATGATTCAGGGTGTGTGTGCATGCGTGTGGAAGAGAGAGAGGTACTAAACAAGTACCATCTTTTGTGGTAGCAGTTTCATGTACTTCAAATAGGGGTTCTCCAGATAGCCTGCTGCAGTGCTGCTTTCAAGACAATACAGAAAACATTGGCAGTCAGGTGTAAAAATAGACACAATGCAAGCCTTAATTACATACCTTAAATGTAGGCATTGTGTTCCACATTTAATAGGGAAGCAGAAATGTTCGTATAAATATATGGTTGCAGCTGCTTTGTCAGTGAGATGGCAACTGCAAGGTTGCACAAGTAAAGTAATCATTGTCTACAGACCTGTCATGTCATGTGGTGTTTAGACTACCATTGCCCAGGTTGAAGGATAGAACAAAATGAATCATTTGTGAGGCCACTATGATCACTGGGCCTTCACTTGACTTCTATTTGTGGGGCCATCTTAAGAGTGTCATTTACTGCCAATGATCCAGCATGCATGACAAGCTGTGGAATGCCATTAAGTGGCTAGAATGATAGACCAGGAATTCTCAGCTGAACAGGTCTGATTTATGCATTGACTATAATGGTGAACCATTTCAGCATCTTTTGTAGGCCGTTAGTAAGCGGCCAGACACTTCAGTTTGCAGCTAATGAATTCTTTAGGCACAAAAACTTTATTTGTATATTTTTCTTGTACTTCCTGTTGTCATATCATGCTAACAGAGTGGTTGAGACCATATATTTATGACAGTTCCTGCCTTGCTTCTGCTTGCCTGTAAGCATAGAACATGATGCTTATACTTGTATGTAATTAGATCTTGTCCTACACACACACACACACACACACACACCTGTGTGCAGGCATGCATGACTGGGGATTCACAGTTTTCTACTGTGCAGACGAGTAGGAATTTTAGTACAAAACCGTGGTGTTAAGTAGCAATCAAGAGTCAGGAACCATGATTCTTCAGGCATCTTAGAAAGTGGAGAATTTGTAGAAACTGATTCAAATAGGAATGAATTATTGGCTGTGGATGAAAGCAATGACAGTAATTATGATTTCAGTCTGAGTTTTATTCTTATTCGTAGAGTAAAGTATGATTTTCTCTGAAATTAGATACAAACGATATATATTTTTGTTTTCTGTGGCAGAGGTTGACCTCTTTTGTGTACATTTGTTGCAGTACTCTGGCTGGTCTGCAAACAACAAAGAGATGTACTATCCAGCACCTATTGTTTTTAAAATGCAAAATCGGAAAGAGACTATTGTTGAGTTCCTAAGGGATGCGATCAAAGAGTGAGTATGTATGTACCTATGTACCATATTTTACCATTATACTGTGCTGTCTGTGTACTCTTCATAAAATGCATAAAGAAAATTATTTGAACAGTTTATCTTTTGAGCTCGATTCATCACTGGTGTTCGTTTGTGGCATATCATCAGAAGTTGTATGCTGAAATGAGTTATGTGTTTTGATACTTTGAAAAGAAATTGAAACCAAGGCTGGATATTCATGCCATTAACATACCTGCCATGTGTAAGAACATGACATGTTTCCAGTTTTTCAAGTATGAAGCGATCGCATTGTAGTAAAAATGACTGTGCATTCATGCAGCAGTGTAACACATTCTGGTTTTTAGTCTGAAAAGACATACTTTCCACTGGATCTTGCTGGAGGCACTAATGGATGTTGTGTTGGCATATTCACTGTGTGTATCTGTGTACCAAACTTTTGAATCACTTTTTAAATAGGGCACAGTTTATTACAGTGTCTCTTCTTGATAAAGGACTATAGTGAAATGCACTTGCTTCACATTTTCTTCTTTTAAAATGCTGATAATTATTAAGGTGCTAAAAGAGCTCAGAAGAGTTCACACAACATTCTCAGTTTTTTGAAATTTTGAGATTGGCAGGTATGGATTGGCATTAATGCATGTGTTTTTAAGTGTGAATGTTGAAGTTTGTACAGAAATTAATAGGTTGACCAATTCATTGTGGTAAGGGATCAGCAGATGATAGAAGTTTAAATATTAGATCAGGTATACTGTTTTATGGTGTAGTTCTTCAAAGGCAGGAATGTTTAATTTATCAGTCCATATGAAGTGTTAACAGTGTTTAATTCTATGTTGTATTAAGTCTTCTGCAAATTGAGGAGTTAGATTGGTTTGAAAAACTTTGTAATCAAGAACAGAATCAGAAACCCTAGAACTACTGAAGAGAGTGAAGAGATTAAATTGTTTGTGTATATGATAAGAGTCTGTGGGAATTGTGATTAAAAATTTGTGATGCTGCTGCTGTTGGTAGGCTTTAATTTTTTTTCACCTTTGGCATTGATTTGTCATTGATGCAAAACAAATGTCACTTATTAAATAGTACTACATAAGAATCAACTAGAGGTTCAGGAAATGGTATCCATTATAATGGATACCATTATAATTATTCCCTAAGAAATTCTTTGGTTTTCCCATCGTTCTCATTTTTAACTTCACTCCAAACAGCTGCAAATAATTTGTGCAAAAATTAAAGAGGAAATACACTTGGTAGGAAAAAAAAAATATAAAACCCCTGCCATGTGTTGTATAGAGACCACTAGAAGAGCAGGCACGGAGTGTTAAGAACAAACATATAATGCTGAGAACACAAGAAATTTGTAAATTGTTGGAATGCTTCAACAGTTAATTTTTCCCACACAGGCATGCTGTTGTAACCCTGACACCTTATACCTATTTACTGTCATGTTGTGATTTTGTGTTGTGTGTTATATCCTTGCTTTTTACATTTTCTGGCATATTGGAATAATGTGTTTTTTTTTTATTTTTAATACCAAGGCATTTATCATGATCATATTTTTCACACAAATTAATTTGTAGCTGATATGAGCAAGGTTGGAATGAAGAGGGTGGAAAGTGGTTATGTGTTCAGTTGTTGCTATAGGTTTCACTGTAGAAATGCCTTCTTTTCTTCATTATTATCTTCCTCAGTGTATTAGTGTGATAGTTGAAAAGAGGGCTGTGTAGATTGCTCATGGTATTCAAATGACCTGTAGCTGCTTGTCTGCTTGTCACATTTATCTGTGCTCATATTTTGACATTACTTAGTGGTAGGATTCACTTTGAGCTGCCTTCTTTAAGGACAGGTTGCTGAAACAGACGATCTTGTTCTCATTAGGTTGTCTTGAAGTGGAAGTATTTTGACATGAAAGGTGGAGTAGGTGCTGATGAGACTTACCTTTGTTGTATTTCATGCTTTTGTTGATGGACTCATTCAACGTCCCTTGCCACTGATGTCCAGCAAAGTCAGATAACATTCATTTAGTATAATGGAAGCAGATTAGTTCTGTATTCTGCAGGTTTGAGAGATCTGAGATTTTAGCATTAAACATTTCTCAGGTAATTGGCTGATTTTGGCTGGATAATTAATGTTATATTTAGTTCTTAATTACATCAGTTACATTTAACAGTGATGAGTATCATGTTTCAGTAAGGTAGCATTTAGTTAGTAATATTTTCTAGAATGTGCTATAGATATGTGTGTGAAATAGAAATAAATTTACATAAATTTACTTTTTCAGTTTGTGTGTGAAGAAAAATAGCATTTTCACAGGAAGTGCTTTTGCATTATATGTTGGTATTTATTAGTTTGGTTAAATTTGGTTAAATATTGGAAGGGAGGCAATTGGAAGTTCTTGTTCTGATATTATTAAATATTTTTTTTTGACTTTAGGGTCATATGCTACATATATAACTAATTATGTTGGGACTTTGCATTTAATGTATTTAATTCTTACTGAACCAAGAAATATGCAGTGGTGCAGTAGGAGCCGATACAAACTGCTTATAAAATTCACTGTCAAAATTAATGGTGCGTTGTCTTCTGGGTTGGAACACTGTTGTCTGGTAGATGCATACCAGTATTCCAGAGGAATGTACTGCCTCCTCCATCAGGGTAGAAGAGAAAGCAGCCCTATTGTGGCCTCTGATTGGACACTTCTATCTATCTTTCATGATGGGTTTCATCCCACTTTTTATATAATCTGCCAGTTGTCAAAACTTTTCTCACTTCTACTCTGAAGATGGAGATAGTGTGTTCCCTTGAAATGTTGGCACCCACCAATCGGACAACACAACATTGTGATGTAAAAGACTACAATATGAATCTTCACTCCTGTGAAAGTCTGAAGTCTTATATCCACTGGATTACATGTTGCTCATCATTGCTATAGTTGTAGCATCTGCCAAATAGGTCGTGAGTCACTGTATTCAGAATTTTCTGCAGTATCAGAGACCTCTCATCATGCAGTGAATCTGCAGTGTGGCTAGGCATTTCCATCTCATACAGCAAAGCTCAGGAGGCTTATTGGATGTACTGTGGTCCCAAAATGGGGAACTGAACATTTCTGGTTTGTAACAATAACATCACTGACATTTTTTGCTTTTTTCATGTGTGTCATTCTGTGTAATTCATCATAAGTAAAGAGGGATGGATCATGTATTTGTGAAGCAATTGCTATCACTGATTTTTACTTTCATGGACATCAGGGAATTGCATTTGATGGATATTTTGGTTATGAATGCATAATACTATTAGGTAGTAATTATTTGATTCCCACTCCCCCCACAGAGATGACAGTGAATGATGAGGTGTGGAAGAAAATGTAAAGAAAGAAGAGGAAAATCAGTGGGAAATTTTTATAACAAAAATATATTATAATGTTGGTGGTCAACGAAGAAGGTTTGAACATATGATCAGACATTATATTAGTTGATTATGACCTTGCTCCATGTTCCTTTGTTCTGCCTTATATCATTGCCCTTGTCCTTTCCCCAATCCATTTCTGGCAGCAAACTGTGTGTGTCTATATACACACACATCTGGTCTCTTAAGCCTGTATTCAGTACAACAGTTTTATTCAAAGAGAAAATAATTTTGGGTGAATGTGAGGCAGAATCAGTAAGAATTTCCATCTTCTAATTTAATTTTGCCCTGAAACAAATTGTAGCTGTAATTCTTGTTGTGAGCTATTTCCTTACCTTCTGAACAAGTAAAATGTATATAATAATTACTTTGACAGGAGGCATGTGTTTAGCAGCCCAACACTGAGGTCTACTGCATACTTTTGAATTTGGGTGTCATGTTGTGAGCAGACCTCTCTTTTCACAAAATAATCTGTGTTGTTTGCCCCCTCCTCCCCATATTTTATCTTCCCAGACCTCATCTTTCACACAAGTAGCAGAATTCTGAATTTTGATTCATTAATCTTGAGCTGCCACTTTGTTATTTCATATGTTTGTGAGTAGCAAAATTGTAGAGTATCTTAAAGAAGAAAACGTTTTAAAGTGGTTATGCTGTGGGGGGAGAGGTGGGACTCTGATAGATTTTATTGTATGAGAATGAATTTAACATTATGCTCACAAATTATTCTTTCAGATTCCAGTTTTTTGTGAGATGTGACATTCATATGTATATACATGCTTGGTAACAAATCACATTGTGGGCTGAAAGCAAAAGAAACTTTGTATGTCTGCCAGTTCATTCTGTTGAGGCAATGCCATCCTAATTCTCTTATCCTTCCGAATCTCTTAATGAGCAAGTGAGGCAGTGTGTTATTCTTTCCAGTGCCTCATCACTGTGAACCATAATGGCACGGTATCGAAACAAGTTTGGTCGAGTCTAATTGGCACTTTTACTTTTGTTTGGATAGAAAACTAATGCTGAATTTTACATCTCCATTTAGGAAAGAACTTTGCACACAAATATGCATTGGAGTTACTCTGTACAGTTTATTTATAAATGTTCCTTTATTTTGTCATTTGCTACAACCATCAATTGTTAGACAGTTAATTTGAGTATTATAATGCAAGTAAAAATAGTATTGCAGATTCGATAGTTGTAGTGTGCATTGTAGCAGTGAATGAAGGAGCATTCCAAATTACATTCTGTATTACCTGTGTTTTAATTTGCTGTGGTTGTGAATGTGCACTACACATATGAAAAAATTGCTGCAAGAGTTCATCTGTCCGATGGATCGAGTTCCGTCGCTTCAGTTTCTGACTAGTTAGTATACTTATTACTGTACTGTATCATCAGTGTTTCTTGGAATTATTAGTTGCTTAGTTAGATGTAGTGTCTGTTGAATAAGTACAAGAAGAAAAGTAGTCTCATATTTGTTTGTATAATTTCTATCCCCTAAAATGGTGAAAGTTTTGCCATTTTTGACTTTCTCACTAAATTTAATTTCTTGGTTAGGGCATAGCTTACTGGAGTATAGTGAAGTGATTGTCATACTGGGGAGAGCTGTCTTTACAGCACGTTGAGGAAAAAAAATCAGATCAGAACTGTATTTAGAATTTAGAATGCATTTGCTAACAGTTCTGTAGAAGTTACTATACATGTAGAACAAAATAAACACAGATCATGCAACTCTCCAGTATGGCATCTTAAATATACAATTACCATTTTGTATACTGTCAGTGCTCTGTAATGTGAAGTAGATACCCACTGTTCGTACAAGGGAAGGACTGGTTTTAAAGGAGTGTCAGTCATGTGGAAAAGTTATCATTCCTGTCTCTGTTGCAGTAGTGTTGCACAATGAATTGAGCACTGCACTTGCGAGATAAGTCTGGTCACAGAATTTTCATGTAATGTTTGGGTATAAATTTTATAAATTACTCTGGAATTTTGTCATTACACAAACTCTGCTGTTGCAGAGGGAATTGATACAAATATGTTTTCAGTTACATCCTTAATTAAATGCCCAATATATTTTGAATTAATTTAACCTAAGGGAAATGTTGGTAAATTGAAATACTCTTGAAGATTATGTAACATCTTTTTCTTTAATTTCTTGTGCAAATTTAACTTGGCTACAGGAAGTTGAATGTTTTATTTCATAATGTATTATGCACTTTCAGTAATACATTACATTTAAAACAATTTTCTTTGTGCTTGTGTTGCATATTTTGTACTTACCCTGACTCCTTGAGACAGATAGCTGAAGATGTAAATTAATTTTATGTCTTTCAACCTTCACTCCCATTCCACATTGTTTAATAGTTTATTTAGTTTCAGATGTTAACTGACTGTTAATAACCAAACAGAAGTACCACATTTCAAAGAAGTTCTGAACATCTTGCTTAGATTATGCTAGTATTTTGTCATCTTGGTCTTTCCTAGCCCAAAGAATGCATTTTATTTCTCAGTATCCACCAATGAGGACCAACAGGTAAGATAACAGAAACAGGACAGACTGGCTGTAATTTTAATGTATTTTCATAGGAGGGAGCTTGATAACTGAAAATTGACTTTGATGTCTATTGATGAAATATTCTATATTTAGCTAAACGGTGATCCAAGAAGGAACTATGTATTTGCACTGCTGTCTTCTTTTATACCACATATATTTTGTTCATCAATAGTGGTTTCATTTTCTGATGATGATGATGATGATGACGACGACAGAAAATCTGGAACATCTGCAGAGGACAGCAGCAAGATCAGTCACCAGTATCATTTCTTATATTTATTATTTTTAGTGGGGTGAGCTAGTTAGGCTGATGTATTTAAACAAAACATATGGTAAATTCCATATAGGTAAACATTTGTCTGATAATTTTTCCTATTCAGGATGGTCTAAAACAAGGAACTGCTTTATTGCCACTGCTTTTCAAATTTACTTTAGAATATGCCATTAGGAAGATCCAGGAAAACCAGGTGGAACTGAAATGAAATGGAACACATCAGCTGTTTGTCTATGCTGACAATGTGAATCTACTGGTTGATAATATAGATACCATAAACAAAAACAAACTGGAAGTAAACACATAGAAAACTAAGTATATGTTGCTGTCTTGTCACCAGAATGCAGGGCAAAATCATGACATGAAGATAGGTTTTGAAAATCTGGCAGTTCAGATATTTGGGAACGACTATAAGAAATGATGCCGGAAGCAGCGTCATCAGAAGTGACTTGAATCACAGAGCAAATGATGCTCGAGATGGTTCAAGTTCGTATAGCAACAGGCGCGACCAGAGTGGTTTGAATGGCTGTTGTACTACGATGTGGAAACCAAATGGAAAAACTACCACACTATCACTTTTCCTGGATAGTCTCTTTACAAAAACAGATACCGTGTATGCGAGATGTTTTCTCTGGAGAAAAAACAAACCGGAGGGCCGGATAGAAATGACCAGAAGACATAAGAAGATGCTGGATGACTTTATTTGAAGGAGAAAGCTTGAGATCGCATTAAGTGGAGGAACTGTTTTAGAAGAGACTGTGCCCTATCGTCTGACAGATTACTGATGAATGAATGAATAAGAAACTGAAACTTCATTCAGGAGGAAATTAAGAGGAGACTGAACTTGGGTATGCTTGCTACCACTTAGTCCAGAACCTTTTGTCTTCTCGTCTGCTATGTAAAAAAAATTAGAATATACAAAACTATAATTTTGCCTGTGGTTCCGTGTGGGTGTGAAACTTTGTCTCTGACATAAGACTGAAGGTGTTTGTGAACAGGGTGTTGAGAATATTTGGACCGAAGAGAGATGTCAGGAAGTGACAGGAGGTTGGAGAAAAATTGGCAGGACATGTAGCATGAATGGGAGGAGAAGAGGAATGCATATAGGATATTGGTGGGAAAGCCAGAAGGGAAGAGCCACTAGGTAGACCAAGAAATAGGTGGGTGGACAATATTAAAATGGATCTTAGAGATAGGATGGGATGGTATGGATCTGGCTGAGGATAACGACCAGTGGAGGACTCTTGTGAACACAGTAATGAACCTTCTGGTTCCATAAAATTCTGGGAAGTTTTTGAGTATCTGAACAGTATCTTCTGAAGAAGGGCTCAGCTCCGTGAGTGAGTGAGTGAGTGGGGTGAGACTGATTCCACTTGGTACTGTGGCCACAATTGGCCTATTGCAGCAGCCCCAGATGATAGATGATGGTGATTGTGGAGCAGTTGGTGGAATGAAGACTGGCAGGGGAAACCGAAGTACTAGGAGAAAACTTGCCCCAATGCCACTGCGGTGGGAAGCCAGCATCTCACTGCCTGAGCTATGGCATGGCCTTCAGTCACCAGTAACAAACTAAGGGATGCACCTGCTCGGCTGGCACAAGCATTGCTGTGAAGCCATACTCAAAATGAGTAAACACATGGTTGACATTTTCATGTCTTAAGTAAAGACTGAATTGGCAGATCAGTTTGAAGACAGTATGTGAGGGTTTCATGCCATTGGTGATTCATATTATGGTCTTCAGAAATAAGTTACAAAAATTCCAAACAGGATCAAAATGCAAGTGCTGCTTTTGCAGTTTTGGGGGCAAGAACAGGATTCCTGTTCAAAGTTTTAATGTTAGATTGTAAGAATGGTGGAAAACATGAGCAGGTCTAATTAGATATCTCTATATGCTGTTGTTTAGACACACTGAGAATATGTTAAAATCATTTTATAAGCCAACAAGCAGAAGTACCTTTTTGCCTGGGATGTGATTGTTTCCTTGTCAGTATCACAATATACAAGTATAGTAGCTAAAACTTTATTTAGAATATGCCATTAGGAAGGTCCAGAAAAACCAGCTAGGACTGAAATTAAATGGGACACATCAGCTACTAGTCTGTGTTGATGATTTGAATCTAGTGGGTGATAACAGATACCATAAAGAAAAAACAAACTTTAAATTGACACTAGTAAGAAGGTTGGTCTAAAAGTAAACACAAGAGAAAACTAAGTATACGAGGGTGGACCCAAAAATAACCGGAAACGACCTGTTGTGCACGCATGCTTTGTAGTTACGAGTTGTGCTGCTAGGTGGTGTTAGCTGGGGGTCTCCCGCGACTGTTAGTGAGCTGGCATCAGTCTGAGTTAAGTGGTTTGTCTGTGGTGCTCTGTTGTGTGCGTTCCTGTTTCAACCCTTTGGTGATTAGTGAGATGGCCGACCAGAAGGAACAATTCTTTTAAGAAATTCTGGATCGTTCTGCACTTCACTCTTCAAGTCGCGGCAAACATTCACATGGTTTTCTCTTTGGTCATCTCCGAGCAAGCGAGGAACAAATTTTGCAGACACCCGTCTCGTGTGCAAACCTTCGGTTAAAATTCGCTGGACCGTGCTCCATGAGATGTTCGTTTCCTCAGAAAGTTGGTCAATGGTCTTTCGACGATCTTCATCAATTGCACGTTTGATTTTGGCAATGTTTTCGTCATTTCTTCCTGTCGAAGGACGCCCGGGGCGTGGCATGTCTTCTGTTGACATGTTGCCAGATTTGAAATGGGAAAACCACTCGTAGACCTGTGATTTCCCCAAAGCATCATCATTAAAGGCTTGCCGAAGCATCCCAACAGTCTCGGCTGCAGTTTTCCTTAACAGAAAGCAAAATTTCACGCACACTCTTTGTTCCTTCTGGTCGGCCATCTCACTAATCGCCAAAGGGTTGAAACAGGAACGCACACAACAGAGCACCACAGACAAACCACTTAACTCAGACTGACGCCAGCTCACTAACAGTCGCGGGAGACCCCCAGCTAACACCACCTAGCAGCACAACTCGTAACTACAAAGCATCGTGCGCAACAGGTCGTTTCCGGTTATTTTTGGGTCCCCCTTCGTATGTTGCTGTATCATCATCAGAATGCAGGACAAAATCCTGACATAAAGATTGGTAACAGAGATGTTTTCAAAGTGTGGCACAGTTCAGATATTTGGAAACAACTGTAACAAATCAAAACTTGATTCAGGAGGAAATTAAGAGGAGACTGAATTCAGGCAATGCTTGCAACCATTCAGTCTAGAACCTTCTGTCTTTTCATCTGCTGTTAAAGGACATAAAAATTAGAATACACAAGACTATAATTTTGCCTGTGGTTCTGTATGGGTGTGAAACTTGGTCTCTCTGACATTACAGGAGAAACAAACATAGAGTGAGGGTGTTGAGAATATTCGGACTGAAGGGAGGTGAGGTGACAGAAGGTTGAAGAAAACCGAGGAGCTTCATAACTTATATTCATCATCAAATTAGAACGATTAAGTCAAGGAGGATGAGATGGGCAGGGCATGTAGCATGAATGGGGGAGAAGAGGAATGCATATAGAATAATGGTGGGAAAATTGGAAGGAAAGAGACCACTAGGGAGACCAAGACACAGGTGGGTGGACAGTATTAAAATGGATCTTAGAGAGAGAGAGATAGGTCGGAGTGGTATGGACTGGATCAATCTGGCTTGGGATAGGGACCAGTGGAGGGCTCTTGTGAACATGGTAATCAACCCTCAGGTTCCATAAAATTCTGGGAAGTTCTTGAGTAGCTGCATTGGCGGCTTCTCAAGAAGGACTCGGCTCCGTGAAGTTAGTCTTAGTTAGCTAAAGGGCTGCACCACAGCTTAAGTGGTTATTCACTGGCTTCCCAACACGGCGGCCCAGGTTCGATCCCAGGTTTGGTCAAGTGGGATTTGTGGTGGACAGAGTGGTGCTGGGGCGGGTTTTCTCCGAGAACTTCGGTTTCCCCTGCCAATCTTCATTCCACCAAATTCTCCATCATAATTACCCGGGGCAGGCTACAATAGGCCAATCAGTGGCCGCCATGCCAAGTAGACCCAGTTGGACTCCACTAAGTGAATTAAAAAAAATTAGTCAGCTAAAACCTTATACATTATGTGCCAAAATTACAGTACTGAAATGAAAACATGTCCCGTTGATACCACTGTCTATTCATGTGAAGGCCCCTCGCATGACAGAACCTTCTCAAATGCTGAAGAAATGTCCGATCACCATGTCCCTGTAGTGTTCTTGGGTGATGGTAAGAGCATCCTCAATTAAATAGGGGCCTAATATATCATGTGCTGAGATGGCACACCATATCGTCACACATGTACTATGTAGCGTTTCTGGACATCTGGCTGCTCAAAATCGAGGAAGTGAGTTGTCTGGCGACCACTTCCATATGAGCGGAAATAATACTCAACTATGAATACTTTTCCTCCATTGAGAGGCCCATTTCCAACAACTGCACAACACAACTTCCTTTTCACTACTGGGAACACATGCGGCTGGAGCTGTGCCCCATCGACAAACGCATAATGCGCAAGTTTCATTACTGCACATTTTGGCGCATACTGTAGGAGGAGGAAGACTCATTGGCAAATTAAAATTTACTTGTATAATTGAAAACAGTTGGGATTTAACAGCTGTGGCAACCATAGATATTATGACGAATACAGACTAAATTTCATAATATCTTTTGGTGTTCTCTATTAAGTTCATGGCAGGGAACAGGAAAGTTGCTTTCTTATAAATAGACATGAACAAATGATCTACTCTAAAGCAGGACAAATGGCAAAATGTGTAATACAGTGGAATAACACACAGTACACTCCAAATGCATTCTCTAATTGTTTGCATATCTCTCTGGTCTTGATGTTGGAGACAAATCTAACCTTGCAAAGATGTTTATAACATGAGGCCTGTTTCAGAAATACAAACTGAATTAATGTCTCAGATAAACTGCACTGCACAGGGATGCCTGTGATAGTCATGTTCTGACATGTTTACCGTGCATTGCCTTGCCTCTGTCATTCATGGTCTTCAATTAGTGTGCTTATGTGATGTGTTCATTTAGTAATATCCTGAAACACAGAAAAGTGTGTATGCATTAACTGTGAGACCAAAAGGGTCACACCCAGAACATAATGCTTGAGCATGTCCATTTTAAAGGTGGACAGACATCTGTTGAAAGCAGCAGGCATCATGGGCATTCTTCTTTCAGTAAAAATAGTGAATGACTACCGCAAAAACATAACATAACATGGAATGTCAGAATAATGGCTGAAGCTGTAGGACATGTCAGGCCAATAACCAAAGATTTGGAAATGAGGCATGTCTTAGCTAAGTTTATTCTCTAACTGTTGACACAGGAGCAGAAAGAAAAATGCTTGTGTATGGCTTCTGAAACTGTTGGAAAGTTCTTTGTAACAGCTGATGAAACATGGGTCAATAGTCATGACCCTGAAACTGACTGAAATGAGTCAGGAAAGATTCAAGTTATTATACTCAACCACCAGACCTGACAGAAAACCTTGTTTCTGTTGTACTTACCTCGATAACGTGACTCTTTTTCAAGACGTGCTTCTTCTAAGTATTTATTCTGAGCGGCAACAACAGTTGAGCTGTCCCCTTGGCATGCAGCATATACATCTAGCATTGTGTGGTTCAGAGTGATGAAGGAACTACCCCACTTGAACTTGCTCAAGTATAACTCAGCTTCTTGTTTAAAACCTGATTTTCAATTAAAATCTTTAGATATCCCAACCTCTAATGCTGTACAAAACATGACACAATATATTACAGAACAGCAAATGCATCTAGGTAAATTTCCTGTTTCGGATATAAGGCTTCAAATAAACCAGGAACCCTCCTGGGCCCCAGTTGGTAGCAAGTGACCCCTTAAAGAGCATAAAGAATAACAAGGTAATGCTCTTAATAAATTACTGAAAATATTAGTCTAAAAATAAATGTAAAAAGGTCGAAATACACGTTAATGCTCCAGAATGGAAAGCCGGAACAACACCCAGAGCAAAATTCTTGAGAAGCTACTTGTCTCAGATATTCAAGAAATGCCTCACCTCTTACAGAACAAGTTTCATTACTGTGTTCACAACAGCCAAACTCTGAGCCAGATGAATCCATCCATATTCTCATGCCCTGTATAAGATCTATTTTAATATACTCCCATCTATGTGTAGGGCTTTGAAGAAATCTCTTTCCTTCAAATTTCTGAACCAAAATTGTGTAGGCTTTTCTGGTAACTACTTGTAGTACAGACCCTGCCTGTCTCATCATCCTTGATTTGATCATTCTTTTGTAGACAGGCAGGAAGACAAAAAGATTAAGAACTTACTGGTAACAGACATTCCCTGGATTTAATTTGTTCTTAATTTCTTTGTGAATGGCAATTTCCACAAAATTACGACATAAGCAGTATATGAAACATTATGGTTTGAGATCCATAAACTAATTAATTATATTTGGAATAAGGAAGAAATGCCTGATCAGTGGAAGGAGTCTATTAATTGTATCAATTTACAAGAAGGATGATAAAACTGACTAGTAATTATCATGGGATATCACTATTATCAACTTCATACAAAATTTTATCCAATATACTCTCAAGGTTAAGTTGATATGTAGATGAAATGATTGAGGATCATCAGTGTGGATTTTGGCATAACAGATCAACTATAGATCAGATATCTTTCATTTGTCAGATACTGGAAAAAAATGGGAGTACAATGAGGCAGTACATCAGCTATTTATATGATTCGGNAAATTTCATAATATCTTTTGGTGTTCTCTATTAAGTTCATGGCAGGGAACAGGAAAGTTGCTTTCTTATAAATAGACATGAACAAATGATCTACTCTAAAGCAGGACAAATGGCAAAATGTGTAATACAGTGGAATAACACACAGTACACTCCAAATGCATTCTCTAATTGTTTGCATATCTCTCTGGTCTTGATGTTGGAGACAAATCTAACCTTGCAAAGATGTTTATAACATGAGGCCTGTTTCAGAAATACAAACTGAATTAATGTCTCAGATAAACTGCACTGCACAGGGATGCCTGTGATAGTCATGTTCTGACATGTTTACCGTGCATTGCCTTGCCTCTGTCATTCATGGTCTTCAATTAGTGTGCTTATGTGATGTGTTCATTTAGTAATATCCTGAAACACAGAAAAGTGTGTATGCATTAACTGTGAGACCAAAAGGGTCACACCCAGAACATAATGCTTGAGCATGTCCATTTTAAAGGTGGACAGACATCTGTTGAAAGCAGCAGGCATCATGGGCATTCTTCTTTCAGTAAAAATAGTGAATGACTACCGCAAAAACATAACATAACATGGAATGTCAGAATAATGGCTGAAGCTGTAGGACATGTCAGGCCAATAACCAAAGATTTGGAAATGAGGCATGTCTTAGCTAAGTTTATTCTCTAACTGTTGACACAGGAGCAGAAAGAAAAATGCTTGTGTATGGCTTCTGAAACTGTTGGAAAGTTCTTTGTAACAGCTGATGAAACATGGGTCAATAGTCATGACCCTGAAACTGACTGAAATGAGTCAGGAAAGATTCAAGTTATTATACTCAACCACCAGACCTGACAGAAAACCTTGTTTCTGTTGTACTTACCTCGATAACGTGACTCTTTTTCAAGACGTGCTTCTTCTAAGTATTTATTCTGAGCGGCAACAACAGTCGAGCTGTCCCCTTGGCATGCAGCATATACATCTAGCATTGTGTGGTTCAGAGTGATGAAGGAACTACCCCACTTGAACTTGCTCAAGTATAACTCAGCTTCTTGTTTAAAACCTGATTTTCAATTAAAATCTTTAGATATCCCAACCTCTAATGCTGTACAAAACATGACACAATATATTACAGAACAGCAAATGCATCTAGGTAAATTTCCTGTTTCGGATATAAGGCTTCAAATAAACCAGGAACCCTCCTGGGCCCCAGTTGGTAGCAAGTGACCCCTTAAAGAGCATAAAGAATAACAAGGTAATGCTCTTAATAAATTACTGAAAATATTAGTCTAAAAATAAATGTAAAAAGGTCGAAATACACGTTAATGCTCCAGAATGGAAAGCCGGAACAACACCCAGAGCAAAATTCTTGAGAAGCTACTTGTCTCAGATATTCAAGAAATGCCTCACCTCTTACAGAACAAGTTTCATTACTGTGTTCACAACAGCCAAACTCTGAGCCAGATGAATCCATCCATATTCTCATGCCCTGTATAAGATCTATTTTAATATACTCCCATCTATGTGTAGGGCTTTGAAGAAATCTCTTTCCTTCAAATTTCTGAACCAAAATTGTGTAGGCTTTTCTGGTAACTACTTGTAGTACAGACCCTGCCTGTCTCATCATCCTTGATTTGATCATTCTTTTGTGGACAGGCAGGAAGACAAAAAGATTAAGAACTTACTGGTAACAGACATTCCCTGGATTTAATTTGTTCTTAATTTCTTTGTGAATGGCAATTTCCACAAAATTACGACATAAGCAGTATATGAAACATTATGGTTTGAGATCCATAAACTAATTAATTATATTTGGAATAAGGAAGAAATGCCTGATCAGTGGAAGGAGTCTATTAATTGTATCAATTTACAAGAAGGATGATAAAACTGACTAGTAATTATCATGGGATATCACTATTATCAACTTCATACAAAATTTTATCCAATATACTCTCAAGGTTAAGTTGATATGTAGATGAAATGATTGAGGATCATCAGTGTGGATTTTGGCATAACAGATCAACTATAGATCAGATATCTTTCATTTGTCAGATACTGGAAAAAAATGGGAGTACAATGAGGCAGTACATCAGCTATTTATATGATTCGGTTAGAAGGGGAATATTGTACAGTATTCTGATAGAGTTTGGGGTACTCATGAAACTAGTTAGGCCAATTAAAATGTGGTTAAATAAAGTATAGTAAAGTCCATATATGTAAAACTTTCTCTGATGCATTTCCTCTACAAAACAAAGAGATGCTTTATCACCATTGCTCTTCAACTTTGCTTTACAATGCCATTTGGACAGTCCAGGAACATTAGATGGGACTGAAATTAAATGGGACATATCAACTGTTGGTTTATGCTGATGTGAATCTACTGGGAGATAACAGATACCATAAAAAAGTGCAGAAACTTTGAATGATACTAGTAAGGATGTTGATCTAGAAGTAAACAGAGAGAAAACTAAGTGTCTGTTGCCGCCTTGCCACCAGAATACTGAGCAAAATGATGGCGACATAAAAGATACCCAACACATCCTTTGAAAATGTGGCGCAGTTCAAATATTTGGGAATGACAGTAACATTTCAGGACAAAATTAAGAGGAGACTGAACTCAGATAATGCCCTCTACCATTCAGCCCAGAACCTTTTGTTTTCTTGTCTGCTGTCTAAAAACATATACAGATTAGAACATACAAAATTATAATTTTGCCTGCAGTTATGTATGGGTAAAACTTGGTCTTTGACATTAAGGGAGGAACATATACTGAGGGTGTTTGAGAACAGGGACCTGAGGAGAATATTTGGACCAAAGTGGGATGAGGTGACAGGAGGTTGGACAAAACTGCATAATAAGGAGCTTCATAATTTATATCCTTCGCCAATATAATTAGAATGATCAAGTCAAGGAGGATGAGATGAGCAGAGCATACAGTACGAATGGGGCAGAAAAGGAATTCATATATGATTTTGGTGGGAAAGCCAGGAGGAAAGAGACCACTAGGAAGACCAGGACATATATAGGTGGGTAGATAATATTAAAATGGAATCTTAGAAAGAGAGGAGGGGGTGGGGCTGGATTGATCTGCCTCAAGACAGGGGCCAGTGGAGGGCTCTTATGAACACAGTAATGAACCTTTTGGTTCCATAAAATGTTGGGAAATTCTTGAATAGCTGCACAACTGGCAGCTTCTGAAGAAGGGCTCATCTCCACGGAGTTATAGTTACTATACAACTGTCACTAAATTTGTAGGATCTGGTGAATTTGAAATTTCAGAATGACAGTAACAAATAAAGCAGCTGTGTGATGTAATTGCAAGTGGAAAAACTCAGAAAGTGCAGTCTGTCCTTCAGTTCAGAATCTCTATTAACTTACTGGCTTCTTTCTGAGAAACTACAGATTAAACTCTATATACAGTACATCAATCTCTCACTAACCAAATGGTTTAAAGTTCTGAAAAAAAAAAAAGAAAAAGCTCATTAAGGGAGATCAGGGTATTATGGGAGGTTAAGGGAACCATGGCTGCAGCTTGAAGTCATCAAAACCTAACTGCCTTCACTAAACAGAAAATTTGTTTTGAAATAAATTAGAGATAAAATATAAAGTGTCAGAGAAAGGCGCACTGCAGTGGTAATTTTGACACTAAAAAACTGGTTGGGGATGCCAACAACCGTGCCACCAGCAAATGTGGATCGCTTGGTGTCAAAGATGCAATTTTAATTGTGTGCATAAACGAAATACAACATTTGGCCAACCTGCATACAGATGGAAAATTGTGTATACTTTAAATCTGCACTCAGCAAGGGAATGATGTACTGATAGTTATGGTTTGTGTATGGAACCAACCCTTTCACTGTGGAGAACTACTGAGAATGTCTGGACCCAAGAAATGTGATCATGGTAATCAAGATGTACAAGCAGTTCGATTGATCTTGTAGGGGTGAGTAAATGAAAAAAATCAATATGTACAGCATGCATCAGGCAAAAAGTATGTACAGAACATGTACTGAAGAATATAATGGAAAGAGTCTGCTTGTGCTATGAGGAATGGATGTTGGAAAAACTGATAGCAGTTCAGTGGTTTGGGGTTCCAAAATTTCTTCAACAGCTGCGTATGTATCGACTTCTCAGGGAAGTGAGTTGGTTACTTACATTTTGAAGCCCGAACTTAATCTAAATAGTATTTATAATTCAGTCCCTACCTCACAAAAATCACAGTCTATATTACAAACAACCTGTTGTTCAGGTAATTAACTGTTATTTATTCTGAGAAACAAATGTATTCTCAGTCAAATGCCAGAACTTCTTAATGTTATAGTGGGTGTTGCATATAGTAACTGTTGTGCTTTAAGTGTGTACCTGTGATGTGAAGAGCAGCTGCCAGGGCCTCCACACATGACAGCTGACATGGTCTTCCATAATTAATTGGGTTGGCAGCAACAAGAAATGGTAAAAGGCGGCAGTGTGTTGATTTCATTTGTGTAAAGGGTGTCTCATCAATTTTTGCCCATGAACAGTCCACTACTGCTAGACCATGTGCAGATATGATGGTCCGATCACTGGGAGAGATACACTGCAACATATGTACAACATGTAGCAGAGCCATACTTGGCACTGACCTTAATATAGTTGTGTTGTGACGGTTTTAATAAAGAAATTTTATGTACAACTTAGTGCAATACTGCAAAGTGAAAATGGCCTTTGCTCCATCTAGCTTGAGACTGTGTCGGAAAAGGGGAATTAACTCAAAATCCATTCATGCTGTGGCCATATGAATTAATTTCTGTCATGTTATGAAAGTCTTACATTTACAGAGAGTGAACACATTCATGATATTCAAAAGAAACCAAGTCATATACCTTTTCTCCCACTGGGGTCAGTACAACACCACCAAATCTTTGACCTAGCCTCAGAGGCCTGATAAGTCCATGACGGGAAAGCTTGCGTCCAGAACATTTCTTTGGGTCACACTGACCTACATCCCACATAGCAACAGGAAATGGTGCTCTTGTAATAGATAATGCTGATTCTTCTGAATCACCTGAAATATTATAATTATTAATGCATAAGCAACTCACAGATGGCCAAGAGTACAGCATCAGGCAGACTGGAAATCTTTTAACAGCTGATGTGGCACTAATACGTAAATGTATTGATTTTGGTTCTGTAAAACTGATTTGCAAGAATTGCTGCTAGAAGAATATTAGGAAAACAATGCAAAACTTATAACAAAAATTTTTACTTACTGTTGGACCATATTTCATACTACAGAACACTAAAAAATAACAAGAAGTGTAGACATAGCATAACAATTCAGACAGATTCATTCACTTTTGTTTATTATTTTGAAAACTGTAAGAGAAAGTGTGTTTGGCAAGAAATGCACGTTTCATGTTTTTCTACAGCTTTTGTTCAAAACACTTTTCACTTTGATATCATTTACAGAGATGTGGTCAGAAATGCATGTAGATGTACATGTAAAATGTTTATTTTTGTCCATTTCTAGCCAAATTTGGACTGTTTCAGTAATTTTTAGTAAAATTCCCTAATATATTTCATGAACTGTTTAGCTAGCTATTCTCAAGTTGTTACAAATGGACAGACAGGCATGGCAAAACTAAGTAACACATCTTTGCAACTTTACATTGTGAATCTGGCATAAATACTTACTTTTATGATAAGAGCCAAAGAATGTAATTTAAATGTTAGGGACCCTGTAAGTTCAAGGTGGCAGGGTTAAGCATTTTCTTAGCATTGGTTAAAAATAAACTTACTCCATTATAAAAATTAAAATATAACAATTCTAGCTCGAATATTCAAGCTCTCAGGTGACATGTCACATTGCTCCCTAAAGGCTGATTAACCTGAGTAGCCTACATGCAAACCACCATTCTCCTTCTCTGAAGAGCATACCTGTGATATCTATGATCACTTTTGTGAATGGCATCGCTGCCTTCATAGGGCTATTTGTCTCAAGCAGGCATTCAAAAGTTGGGGATGGGGGGAGACACAACAAGGTGATCCCATTAGCCTATATTCCTTGTTAAAAAAAATACAAGGAGGTCTGAGAAGAACCGATCACCTACTATCTTTTCATACAACATGGACCACATAGAAAACATAAAAATTATGGATACATAAACAGCAAGGTGATCACATAATTATACTTTTATTTTTAAAAATAGAGAATGTATGTTAAGAAGGTGGCTTATAAGATCACTTTGCTTTCTGCGCCCCCCCCCCAAAAAAAAACCCCGCCAGAAAGGTAGAAGAGTGGAATCACTGCTACGCAACAGCTCAGTAAACACATTCCCATGGCAATGAATACACATGCAGCAGTAGAAGAACTGTTGGTTGCTTTTTTTCTGTGCAGTCTGTGTCATAAAATACTCCAATATGTTGTGAAAGGAAAGAAGGCTAATGAGTTATGGAATAAATAATAATAATAATTATTCTGCCTACCTAATTTGTATCCCAGATTTTTCTCAGATCTGGTATCCACTGGGCATGGGTGTGTTTCTAAAAGTTTCAAAACTGGTTTGCATGTGCATTTATTAGTCACCAATTTTCTATTAACTTAGATTCAAGAATGGAAAAAGAGCTTATAATCTCTTTTGGTTTGTGTGTGCACATATGTGCTTGCCAAGATAGCTTTCAGGGCACTTTTTCATCTGTTATGAATTCTCTGGTACCAGCACATCCTTGCCCTTGGGTAATAAAAATTCTCATTCAGCAGTTTAACATTGCTATTTATGAAGATGCTGGATGTTAGTTAACGTGTGTTCTAACTTGAAAATGACTGAGGTCACAATATTATACTAGAATAATATAGCTCTATCCTGGCAATTTCTGGAGGGAGCAGTGAAATCCATAATTATTTCTGTGGTTATGTGAGTCTATGGCCCCTGATACATTCATGGACCCTCCACATGAGACATGCCTGAAGGTGTTTGCTGACAAGATGCTTTAATGTTATAGTAATATTATTAGTGAGAAGAATGGAGAGCCTATATGAGGCACCAGATCTCATCATTGTTTTTCCACCTTAGATGACACACAGTTTTTGAGACTTTGAAATCTGTCCTAAAAAAATAGAGATGCGTAGATAGCATCAACTGTATGGCCTTGTATGGCCACCACATAATATAGTTAATCTCTTTCTTGTGACCAAGTAGCACATCAAAATTTGGATACTTGGACACATTCTTTGGAAGGTATATTTCCATCATTCTCCAACCGCCCACTAGTTTCAAGAACATTTGGGCCCACAACATGAACAATTTTTGTTGCATTAAGATGTGTTCTGTGTTCAGTCACCTATTCAGAAGAAATATCATGGGTTAGTCCTTCATTCAGTATGGTCTTTCATTACATATTGCATAACCATGCAAATTATAACAAAACTGCAAAGCGTATACTACGTAATGTACCACATGAAAGCCACCAATGGCATTGTTTGAATTCGCTTAGTGGGGGGTGGAGTCCAATTGGAATCACTTGGCACGACAGGCAGTGATTGGCCTATTGTAGCCTGTCCCGGGTCATTATGATGGAGAAATTGGTGGAATGAATATTGGCAGGAGAAACCATTGTACTTGGAGAAAACGCGCCCCTAAGCCACTTTGTCCACCACAAATCCCACTTGACCTGACCCGGGATCAAACCTGGGCCGCCATTGTGGGAAGCCAGCGACTAACCGCTTGAGCTATGGCGCGGCCTTTATTAAATATACTTAGACATGGGAATAATGAAATGAAAATTTGGCGGACATTTCCTGATGACTTCTGTGGGAGTCTGCAATATAAAATTTTAAGAGTCTGTGGCTAGGTTTATACATAAATCCAAGGTGGAGTCCATTTATGGCCCTATATAAACCTGAATTTATACATCGATATGGCTCAGAACCCAAAATGCCCAAAAGGTTTTGGTGTAGTTTCCCAAATCGAAATTCAGCGAAATCTATGAAATGGCTTATGGCATACATTGGAACAAATCGAATTTTAGGCTTTAGACCGACAGACAATACTTCCACATTATGCATTTGCTTTTGCTATGTATTTAACGCCTAATCAATCCCCTCTTCGGTTCAAGTAGGTTACATAAACAACGTTACTGCACAGTTGTTTTATATGAACCCCCATTTTCACTATTTCTTTCTATGCAGAACTCATCGAAAACGCCAGTTTCCCAAAGATAATTAATACTTCACCAAATGCAACACTGAGATGTTGGTACGCCTGAACGAAAATGGTGGGTTTGTTTTTGTGAAATCATAATGGAAAGAAAATCTCCGTTTAAATGTGTTGAGGGGAATGAACTGAACGCAGTATAAGGTAAAATATGGTAGTATCCTACCAGCGTCTGAGTTTGATTCCTGATGTTCCAACTTTGAGACGAGGTCGGTAACGTGATGGCATTCACTATTGTGTATCCTTTCCTTCGAAACTGTTTTTTTTCTCTTCAGTTTGTCGTGTTTTCCCCTTTGTCGCATAGATTTTTCCATATTCACGGTTTATTTTCATTGGATTAATAACTTTTCAGGACAGCATTGATGTTCAACACCCTTACACAATTTGTACGGCTGTGACCTCTGTGACGTCTGTGACGGTGCTGGCATCTATACATGCATGTTTCAACGTGTGTGCGGTGTGTGCTATGAAAAAAGCAGTGTTGTTACTCGTATGTCTCGTAAGGCGTTAGTATGAAAATGTTTGTGTATGAATATTAGTAGAAGCAGGAAGTTGAGTTTTAGGCGGATAGGGTTGGTTAGGTAGGCCGCACACTGGCATGCATCAAGACATTTAACAGTCAAGACACGATGTCTGCGACATGACGCAAAGAAAGGAGCACAGTTGAAACAAATGAGGTTATGGAAACCGCATCACACCGGTCTGAGTCATGATGCTGACGAATCATGAACGAAGGAAGACTGCGTCTTTTTTTCTCGAGGCTTGATCGGATTTTATTGGTCTTTAACGTCTTGATGTCTTGATGCTTGTGTTGGTCCAGCTGGTGTGCGGGTGCCCTGTTTCCTAGGTGCGATGAGAACGAAGAGTTGCGGAAATGCCCGTATGACATTCACCACGTCTCTTTGCCGGCATGTAGACTTAATATTTTGAGCAATGAGGAACGGATTTTCGTGAAATTTGATATTTGGGGGAGCGGGTTCACAAAAATTCAACGACAAATTCAGTATACTATTAAAATCGGGGACTAATGACACTACATAAATACCCATACGCCTTTCTGTGAGCAGACAAAACGTAATGTTTATTAAAGCGAAAAAGTGTTTCTTTCAGAAGCTGTGGAGAAATGTGACACATTTCATACCCATTTTTTTCTGAAAGTATTTTACTATGCTTACGTTTTTTATTTCTATGTGGGATAAAGTGAGTTCACCATGTTCAACGCAAAAATAACATTATGAGAAAATCAGGTATTTCGAATATCCTGTAGCTGAGTCTCGTGAAAAAAAATGTTCTGTAAGTGAAAAGGGTGAAATTAAGTATTTAATGTTACCCACACAATAATAGTTCTCTTTTCTTGGAAATATTAACCTCTCTTATGATTTTTCTTCGTTTAAGGCCATTTTCCAGTTCTGTATGATTACAACAGTACATCATCATCATCATCAGTAATCTGTCATGATGACAGGTCCACAGTCTCTTCCAAAACAATTCCTCCACTTAATGCGATCTAGAGCTTTCTCCTTCAAATGACAGTATCCTCTTCTGTCCCCAAGGTCATCCAGCATCTTCTTACGTCTTCTTCCTCGTCTTCTTGTCACTTCTATCCGCCCATCTATCTTTCCTTCGATAACTTCTTTTAGAAGACAGTTTCTGCGTAAAACATGACCAATCCAAATATCCTTCCGTTTTCTTATTTCATGTAGGATATTCCTCTGCTCACTGACTCTAATTAACACTTCTTCATTTCTCACATAATCGGTCCAACTGATCTTCTCCATTCTTCTCCAACACCACATTTCGAAACTTTCCAGATGTTTCTGATCTACTGCCCTAAGTGTCCATGTTTCAGCCCCATACAGAGCTATGCTCCAAATGTAGCATTTCACTAGTTTCTTCCTCAAATTTAAGTCCAATTTGCTGGTAAAAAGATTCTTCTTCTTGCTAAATGCAGCTTTTGCCATGGCAATCCTGGATTTAATTTCACAAGTACACCTTCCATCATCTGTTAACAAGCTACCCAAATATTTAAAACATTTCACATTCTCCACTTGTTTTTGGTCTATCTTTATTGTGACTGGGGTTGGTTGTCTCGAAATTTTCATTACTTTTGTTTTCTCCACATTCATTTCCATGCCATAGCACCTTCCAATTTCAATTAGTCTATCAATCATGCCCTGTAGCACAGTTTCTTCCTTAGCCATTAACACAAGGTCATCTGCATATTTCACAGTTTGAATAATTTGCCCTCCTACTTTGAAGTCACCGAGCCCATCCAGAGCTTCCTTGGTAAGGCATTCGCTGTACAAGTTGAACAGAATTGGTGATAAACAGCATCCTTGTCGAACTCCTCTTCCAATCTGCACACTTCCTGTCTCCCCCCTGTCCAGTCGTACTCTAACTTTCTGATCCATGTACAATTTGCTAATCAATCTTCTTTCATGCCAATCGATACCTGTTTCTTTCAGGATCTGCATTAATTTGGTCCAGTTTACCCGGTCAAATGCCTTCTGCCAGTCTATGAAGCAAACACACAGTTCTTCATCTATCTCCAAAGTTCGTTCCGCTATAATTCTCATCATCCCAATTGCATCCCTGGTTCCTTTTCCTCTTCTAAATCCAAACTGATCTTCTCCAAGTACATCCTCTATTTTCCTTTCAATTCTTCTTTTAAGTATCTTTGCTATTATCTTTGCTGTATGTGCAATAAGACTTATTGTGCGATGGTCGCTGCATTTTGTAGCTTTTGTCTTTTTCTTTAAGGCAATCATTGTAACTTCTGTAAAGTCCTTGGGCCACTCTCCACTTTCATATATGGTGTTCATTAGTTTTGTCAGTGTTTTCAAACCACCTTCTCCCAGTAACTTGAGCACATCTCCAGGTACATCATCATCTCCTGTAGCCTTTCCCTTCCTCATTTCCTTGATAGCTTTTTCCACCTCACTTTGTAAAATATATGGTCCTTTCTCGTCTGTATCTACTTCTTCTTCCGGTTCAACTTCTAAGGTTTCTGGCCGATTAGGTCGATCATATAGTTCTGAAATATAATTTTCCCAAATTTTCAGCACTTGCCTCTGATCTACTATTCTATTCCCCTGGGAGTCTTCGATGCCAACATTTTGAATCCCATGATTCTCTTTCCATCCTAGTTCTTTTGTCTTCATGTACATCAAATCATAACGGCCTGTTCTTTGAAATTCCATAATCTCATTACATATCTTCTCAAGATATTCCTTTTTGGCCCTGTCCGTGGCTCTTTTCAATTCATTCCTCAGTCTCCTGTATTTCCTCCTGCCTTCTTCATTGTTGACATTCTTCCATTTCCTTCACTCCTCCATTTTACTCATCATCTCCTGTGTAACCCATGGGTTTGTTGCTATCTTCTCAACTTTACCTACCAAATCACTGATAGTATCTAACATGC
>NW_019724597.1:89180-98446 GCF_002891405.2 Cryptotermes secundus | reverse complement strand
TAGTCCAGCTGATGCCTCCTCTAATCCCCAGGTGCCTTCCATGTGTAAATATGTGATGTATTAAATTGTATAATATTTATGAAATAATTACTAATGCTATAAGTAGTATGCCGATTTACCCATGTATCAAAGAAATTAGAAGACTCCATCTGCAGTGCTAAGTGAGTGACAGAAAACCCAATATTTACAATTTATAAATTATAATTTATGGACAACTAATTCATGTCCATTAACTTCCTGTGGTTAGAGGTGTGCCAGAATAGTCTGTTTGTGTTGTTAAATACATGTCCACTGTTCTGACACATGTCCTTCCAGGAAGAAGTATATTGAACATTGGTATAGTGTCCAGATATTATCATTATTCGGTAAACTTCTTTTCACTGGCTTCCAAGTACTTGCAATAAAATATTTTGCTTTCAGAAACAAGTATATGGTCAGATTAAGAAGACAATTAAAGAGAAATGAGAATGAGGACAAAGAAATTCAAGTTGCCACATATTCCTTCTGGGAAGTAAGTATATCTTCATGTGAACACAGTAGTTACATAAACACACACTATGCTGGTTATCCTTGTTCTTGTGGAGGAGCATATTATTTGAGCTTGTTCAAATAGCACTACATTTCTACATGGAGCCAAGAAGCTTTGTAACAGTGAATTATTTGTTTGTATTGTATTATGTTGGGAGACGATTTACACTTGCCTGAAGCATTTAGAACACTGCTAGTTGCATACTGCACCCCTGATCATGTTAGGGCCCTTGAAAGAGTCCTGATCATAATGGTGGAGTCAAAGATTTCTGTTCAGTGCCTAGCCAGAATCTGGCATGCACAGAGTATGTGCTAGGACAGTTCTTCCTCCTGGCCACATTTCCTGCATGTGGTGCTTTCTGAGAGACCCCTAGTATGTAGGTGCCACTGCAGTGTATCAGTATAGTGGCCAGTCAGCAGTGTTCCCTCTCTGAAGTTGTTGTATCCCTGGACACTTTATCAGAAGGCCTTATTGCCAGCAGGGGAAGGTCAAGGGACCTATCTAATGTCGTCCCTGGATGTGTCTTACCTGGTCTGTAGTGGTACCAGATGGTTCCTAAAAATCCATAGGAACCACTCTGTAGTTCCTTTGACTAATTATAGTCAGGGAAAACTGCACTCCTACAGAACCCTTCATGTGAGGGGAAGGCTTGATACAATGGCAGAGCACCTTGTATCCCAAGTGCACACCGCTTCCTCAGTGCCACTCAGGCATGGACACCAAGGCCCTCAGTCAGTGACTGGTGCCAGCTTACTTCCAGCAGGAGCCAAGCAGGGTGACTTTCTTCCTGTATCCAGGGTTTGCAGGTTCAAACCCAGCTGAGATCAGTGGATTTTTATGGGTCATAAATATTTGAGACATGACTTCCACTTGAAGAGAAATAAAGCTGGGGGTTCCATGTCATATTTACAGCACGTAAAACAACCTTTTGCTCCTTATAAGTGATGAGCGAAGGCAAAATTTAATGCCTTTTTTTTGTCACCCACAAAGCTCCCTACTCTGCTTCTAGATGTTGCTGTTTCTGCTTGACTGCAGAGAAGAGTGGGAACAAGTTGAAATCACCTCACCCAACTGTAGTATGGTGGATAACTGGGTAATGCTTGTTGCCCAAGTGGTGTCCAAATAGAAAATGAGTTACAGATGTGCCAACCAGTCGAGGTTAAAGGCATGAATGATTTAATTGTCAGAGTGCAGCATTAGAAAGCAACCAACCAGTTTTGTTTAGAACTTTGTTAGTTAACTAAGATGGTTTTTGTTGGATAGTTGTCTGTTATTTAGCAGAAGAGAAATCTTGTTTCCCTCACGGAAAACAAAAATCAAATGGGAGTTCTATTAGTTTCTGCCATACAGAATGTGAAGCAAACAAATGGAAATAGTTTGTCACTTTTTCAAACCAGCTCACAATTGGACCATACCCAAGGAAATTGAATCCAGCTCTTCCATTCTGTTTATCTAAGCTCCATTTTAATATTATTCTATTCTTTTTGCTGAGCATTACCTGAATTCGGTAAACATTTCTCATTTTCCTTGTGTGTTACTCCTATCCCATTTTGATTAAATTATCTAAACAGTGGCAGGCAAATTTCTAAAGTATAAAATCTCTCATTATGTAATTTTCTCTGGTTTATTATTTCATAATCATCTTTCCTTTCCCCTGTACATCTGCATAGGTCATGCCACTTCACCACGATTCTCTCAACTCATTACTCATAATCATAATCTCTATTATTAATCACTCACTCACTAGTGGAGCTGAGCCCTTCTTGAGGAGAAGCCAAATCTGCAGCTACTCAAGAATTTCCCAGCATTTTATGGAACCCGAACGATCATAACATGTTCACAAGAGCCCTCCACTGGTCCCTATCCTGAGCCAGATAAACCTAATCCATACCAACCCATCCTATTTCTCTAAGATGCAATTTAATATTGTCCACCCACCTACACCTTGGTCTTCCCAGCGGTCTCTTACCTTCTGGCTTTCCCACCAAGATCCTATATGCATTCCTCTTCTACCCCATTTGTGCTATATGCCCTGGCCATCTCATCCTCCTGGACTTGATCACTCTAATTATACTTGGTGAAGAGTACAAGTTATGAAGCTCCTCATTATGTAGTTTTCTCTGTTATTAATAAAGACACAAAATTTCTTATTATGTGGTTTTTAATGTTTTATTTCTGATGTTAACATTATAATTGTGAAAAGTTTTATTGCTGAAACTAAGAAGCAAAGAATTACAGTTATCTAACATTTGATTTTGACATTAACTTGTAAAATTGTGAAGCTTGAGTAATGACTCCATTCAAATAACAGTTATGATGATAAATATCACAATACATTTCGTAGAGCTTCCATAATAGATCCATTGTGGAATTATTAAAGGAAGAAACAGATATTATAGCATATTGATAATAATCAGTACACACATGCAGCATTGTTCAGTGAGAGTTTTTGCAAGTGTGTACTCTGGCGAAGGGTTGAACGCTCCTCCCATCTTGTCAGGCTGATTCATAACGCACAAGTTTGTCTCACGGAAACACTGTCTAAAAGATTTACGGTATATACGGCTGATCACCTGATGATGGCTTGTTTTGTAAGTCAGAAAAAATGTAATGTTAGTAAAATTCATTTTCTAAGTTGTACAGATAGATACGTTGTGTGTTCAAGTTCTAAGGTCTCCGATTTTTTTTCTCACACAATACTCATTAAAAAAAATTTGAAACTTCTGCCACTTTTCAACGTAATCTCCCTGCAGCCATATACATTTTTCACAACGTCGACGCCATGATTCCATGGCCACTGCGAACGCTTCTGTAGGAGTCTGTTTTGACCACTGGAAAATCACTGATGCAATAGTGACACGACTGGTGAATGTGCGACCACGCAGAGTGTCTTTCATCATTGGGAAAAGCCAAAAATCGCTAGGAGCCAGGTCAGGTGAGTAGGGAGCATGAGAAACGACTTCAAGGTTGTTTTCATGTAGAAACTGCTGCGTCGCATACACCCGATGTGCTGGTGCATTGTCCTGGTGAAACAGCACGCTTGCAGCCTTTTCCGGCCATTTTTGTCGCAGTGCTGGAAGGAGCTTGTTCTTCAAAACATCTTGGTAGGATGCACCTGTCACTGTAGTGCCCTTTGGAATGCAATGAGTAAGGATTACACCAACGCTGTCCCAGAACATGGCCACCATCATTTTTCAGCACTGCCACTTACCCAAAATTTTTTTGGTGGTGGTGAGTCTGTGGGCTTCCATTGAGCTGACTGGCGCTTTGTTTCAGGATTGAAAAACGGCATCCATATCTCATCCATTGTCACAATTGATGAAAACAAAGTCCCATTCATGCCTTCATCACGCGTCAACAACGCCTGGCAAATTGCCATGCACGCAGCCTTGTGGTCGTCCGCCAGCATTCATGGCACCGACCTGGAGGACACTTTCCGCATTCGCAGGTCTTCATGCAGGATTGTGTGCACAGATCCCACAGAAATGCCAACTTTGGAGGCGATGTTTTCCACACTCAATCGGCGATCCTCCAAAACAACTTTCTCAACTCGCTCGACCATGTTGTCAGACCAGCTGGTGCAAGGCCGAGATTGTTTTGGTTCGTTGTCACACGACGTTCGGCATTCTTTGAACTGTCACACACACGAACGCACATTTTTCACATTCATGACACCATCATCACATGTCTCACTCAACTGGCGATGAATTTCAATTGGTGTCGCGCCACGCAAGTGGAGAAAACGAATGATTACTCGCTGTTCTTGTAACGAAAAGGTCGCCATTTTAAGTATCAAAAACACTCCTCACACTCGCCGCCACCACTAGAGTTCTATGTGCTGTACAGTGCTGCCATCTCTGTCACGCATTCACAAAGAGTACACACGTATTTTAAACTAAACCGCATATGTCTATCTGCTCCCAGTTCTGAGAAAAAAAAATCAGAGACCTTAGAACTTGAATGCC
The DNA here is from genome assembly GCF_002891405.2 of Cryptotermes secundus. Taxonomy (NCBI): domain Eukaryota; kingdom Metazoa; phylum Arthropoda; class Insecta; order Blattodea; family Kalotermitidae; genus Cryptotermes; species Cryptotermes secundus. The sequence goes on along the minus strand of NW_019724597.1, from coordinate 93,952 downwards.
CCTCGTACTTCTGGGAATGAAAATAGGTAAGAAGAAAATATTTCAGTATACTAAGTTTTTCTCTCATATGGTTAAGGAACATATACTTCACTGTTCTAAGTTGAAAGAAGATTCTTTGCAGTACTTTGTTTGTGTTACAGAGATGTAGCTGGTTTGTTGGAGCAGAAAGTTATTGTGGTATCCGTTTTTGGAAAGTCACCGTATTCTGCAGGGGGTTGCAAGGCTGGTTTAATTGATGGATTTCCAGGTCACCGGGTCTTTCACACATCACTGATAGATGATCCTGATGTCGATCAAGACCTCCTGGTGAGAAATATAATTGTAATTTTCAGTACAAATAAGCTCCTTGTGTTCCATGCTGTTCCTTATTTCAGTGCCTTTTCATTTGCAAAGTGTTCCATACTCCTCCAAATTTCAGCATAATTTACTCTACCAGCTGTTCTGTACTGTTCCTTATTTCAATGCCCATTCCTCTCATTTTAATTTGACTGGATCAGTGGATAAAAGAGGAAGAACAGTAAATGAAATATATGTGAATGATCTGGGAAATGGCAGTAATTTATGAGGAAGTTATTGAATTATCTCTACACATGACGAAGGCTGCACCATGGCTCAGGCAATTAACAGATCTTCATTAACACTAAGGTTCAGTCTGTATGGGATTTGTGGTAGACAAAGAGGTAGTGGGATAGGTGTTTATTTGAGCACTTCGGTTTCCCTGGTCAGTTATAATTCCACCTGTGCTGCGTACGCGGGTGTCGTCAGGGACTGGTATGATAGACCCAGGATTCAGTGTCACCCCTCTCCTGAAACTGATACGGTTTGTCACATAATACTATCATGTGTATGTTCACGGGCCGTTGCCTAGTATCGGCTGATGTCTAGTTGTTTTTTTGTAGTCGTTGCCTAGCAGTGGGTCTACATGCCACATTACTGATAAGGCTATACAGGTAAGCAGGCCACACTTGAGTCTCATAGAAGCATATGAAAAGATCCTAATTGAAACAAGGATATTGTTATGTATAATAGCCGTAGGGAAACTGGAAATCAGTTCAGATTAGTATTAATTGGTTTTGTATATGCAAGGATNTAAAGGGTTAGAGCATGAATCCGGTTTCTTTATTGCCACACCTTGTATGTGTTATTTTCATGCATTGACACNTGAAATTTTGCATACTGCAACATTAGAAGTAACAATATTGTAAATATGTGTTATTTTCATGCATTGACATTGTTCTATTGTCTGGTCTGTTTGTAGTGTGATATTGAAGGATACCATGACCCTAAGCAGCGGGTTATTTACCTTCACCTGCGGGGAGTGTTTGATGTTCACACACTGGTTAAATCTTATGACCTTTTCTCCAAGGAGTTGGAAGAAAAAGTAAGATATTAATTTGGGTAATTTCTGTAAGTGATGTGGATTCCAGAGCATTGCACTTGTATTATCTTGAATCTGTACTCTGCAGGGCTACTTGTCAGTATGGGCAGACATGAAGTATCGTTATGCTCGTGCACTTATGTTCCTGTTCAGTGTATCACATATACTAATAATATCTCATCCAACTCACATATTTGATATCAGCTATGTGCATCTCTTTCGAGCGCTTGATGTCATGAGGTGAGTGTTCTTGTCTATACTTGGCCATCACACTAAACAAATCAATTAGTAATTAAAGTAATATTGAAGAGTTTATCTTCTGGGACATGATGTCATGTAGTCTGTTGAAAGTCAACCCACATTTCAGAGGAACATATTACCTCCATTCTAATGGTTGGAGTATAAAACCAAGCAAGAAGCTAGTATGAAGCAGGTAGCAGACAGAGATGCTATTTGCTTCATGCCGGTTTCTTGCTTGTCTTATTCTTCAATTGGGAAGCTGAAGACAACATGTTTCATCGAAACGTCAGTTGACTTTTAACAGATTACATGGCATTATATCCCAGAAGATAGAACTATTTTTAACCACTGCTGTGAGAACCACAAATCGTACATAAATTATTGCTAATTTATAAAAAATTTGAAGTTTCCTCATTGTTGAGCATTCATGCTATGGTGATCTAAGTTATGGTAGTGTACAGACTAGTAGGCATGTACCTACGTTTGCTAGGAACATACTGTGACATGTCTAACCGTTGCTGGGCAATGCTGCTGCAACATCGGCTCAGCTCAACACGGACAAACACCGCTTTCCTTACTGTTGCGTAACCTCATTTCCACTATTGTGTAACTTGGCAACCGACCGTTTCTCAAGGGTCTGTCTTCGTGGTAACTCATTCCACCTCCCGTTGCCCAGCAGCGGTTAGACATGTCACAATACTTATTCCATCTTCTACCCTGCAGGTGGCACCTACATTCTGTCTAAGCAAGATGACCCCAGTATTGGTGTTGACATCATTTGTGATACTTGAAATTGCACTATGCTTAATTAATTTCATGCACTGTTGCTTAACCCCCTGTATTCTAATGACATATAAATTTCTGCAGTTGTGCATGCAGATTAATTATGAATGGTTTAATCAGGATGTGAAGGGAGGGTGTACAGCCTGTTTGTACTGCCCCAGCATCTGGCTTGAGGCTCTGAAGAAGCCTAGAAAAGGGTTCTGTGTACCATTCTGCATGCAGTTGTTAGTGAAATATTGGAACTGTATTAAATTAGAAGCCCAAAATAATGTATTTAATGATCATATTGTGCAGTTATGGTTGTCACTTTACTTTTATAACTACACCATTACATTTTATGTGATGAAACATTTCTTTCACCCTTGTTCTTCTTTGCCTTTATCACGTCTGTTCTTTATCTTCTTTATCAGCTTCACTGCTTTGTTCACTGCCCTTTTCCCATCTCTAATTTGTTCATCCTATAATCATTCCTCACCCTATATCCTAGCAACCGCAGACGGTGGTTTATCCTCTCTTATATATCATAGCAAAGGAATGCTGGCTTTTCTGTGAATGTGAAGGGCACTGGCTATAATTTGTAGGTCTATATAGATTTTCAGTTTTCCTTCTGTTAATAAAAAAGTGAACAAATTTCTCGCCCAAGATGGAGGCAGTATGTTCCTTGGCAACATAGGGCTTTCTCCAAACTATACAGTATTGCAGCAAAAAGACCATACTCCTCATAGTCACACCACCACTGTGAGAACCTCAAATTCAACATTCAAACTTGTGAGTTGGGCGCAACAAGTGCCATGTACTTTATGATCCTGCAGTGATGTGTGGTAGTACGTCTCAGAGAAACATGTAACTATCGTTGAGTTAAAACTTTTGTAGACTCTAAATTAAGAATATACCAGCTGTGCAGTAATTTTCGTTGTTTTTCAGTCTGATGGTTATAACTAAGGCAATGTTGATTCTGAGCTTGTGAAGTTTAGTACAGAGTTCAATCATAAATGTACCTATACATTGTGTATGAAATGTTTCTTGGAAGTTAACAATTACTGACATGGCAATTGTGTAAGACTTTGAGGTTGTATCTGACAAATTTAACATTTACAGAATCTGTATTTAAGTAGTAAATTAACAATAAAATAAGAATAATAGTAGTAGTAGATCTGTATGATTAGAAAAGCATGGAGTAAGAAAGTAGCTTTATGATTTCTGATTGTAACTCTGATTGCATCCCCATCTTCAGTCGTATTATGTTGTGTTAATTTATTTGACATGTGCAGAGCTAATTTGAGAATTATCATTTAAATGTGCTTCAGCTTCTCTCACACTCTGATGAACTTGTTTGACCTTACAGGCAGAAAGTATTAGGAGGATTCAGTGAAATCTTACGAACAATTCCTGGTCTCTCAGAGGAATGGATTACTAACTGTCGGCCATGCTCTCCTCGAGTTTTGTTCTTGTTTGAGTCTTGTCCTGCAATATATCTTGAAGGTAGAGCAAATGTCGCAAGAACAGGGTCAGGTGAGTTGGTGATTGTATGAATGCAGCAGCTCAGTGTGAGGGATATGTATGGTACAGTGAATCTGATACTCCCTCTGAGTATTGAATGAGAGACTTTATAGTGACTGGGTTGCTACTTATCCTCATGCCCAAACTGTCTGTTCTGACATCTTCCATCCTTGCTCTTTAACCAGCCAAGTGCTAGCCTCCCTTCAGCTTGATTTCTAAGCTATCAAACATCCAAATGCACACTCAAATAAAAGTTATAATGCTGTAACATGTACAGCCATTACTATGCAATGATCATGGGATAGACAAATGAACAACAGTGTTATGCAACCCGTTTCCAGGCAACAGATTAGTATACATGTTCCCGTGGCAATGAGTAAGCATGCAACAATAGAGTTAACCGTTCAGCGTGGTTTGATGTGTATGTTTCGTCAGGTATTTAAATCGTCTGCGGGGGTTCGACGTCTATGTTTCGTCCAGCTGCACACCTATGTTATAACGCCCATAATAATTGATGGTTTTGCTGTAGATTGTTAGATTTTTCTCTGGCCTGTTGTCAGAAGTTCTATATATAATGGGACACGAGTTTAGCTGCGTTAAGTCATCGTTACATATGCCTGTCTTGCAGCAAAACCGTGTTGCTCTTGGAAGAGATTTCCTCATTCAAACTGTTATGGATGGCGTGTTTTCTTTCCTATGAAGTTATAAACAGCAGAGACGTGATATGTGCTGTGTTTATAATATCATATTGCCCTGAGCTGGCCACACTAACACACTCAATTGGAATTCTTAGAAGAGGGATGTCCAAATTTTATTCTTGCAAGATCGATTGATTTCGCACAGTACATAGCAGCCAGTTCTTAGAAAAACG
>NW_019724597.1:29003-88695 GCF_002891405.2 Cryptotermes secundus | reverse complement strand
ACCTATTAAGATCATTTTAGTGAAAGTTTCATGTTCCTATCTCATATAATTTAAGAACAATGATGAATAAATCATTTTCGAGCAAAATTTAAATGGCCGGCTGAATATATTACCGCCGGAGACACGGCAGCGGAATTTAAATGGCCACGCAAAAGGGTTAATGTTGGAAATGGTGTTTTCTACTTGATCCATATGAAGGGTTTTTTTATTATTTTTTTTATTGCTAGTGGGGTGGGACGAAGTCCCTTGTACTGCGGCCACTTCTGGTCTATTTTACCAGCACCAGATAATAGGTGAGGGTGATTGTGGAGCAGTTGGTGGAATGAAGATTGGCAGGGGAAATCGAAGTACTCAGAGAAAACCTGCCCCAGTGACACTTTGTACACCACAAATCCCACTTGACCAGACCCGGGATCGAACCCAGGCCGCCATGGTGGGAAGCCAGCGACTAACCGCTTGAACTGTGGCTCCCTGCTTGTGAAGGGGTTGCAAAGAAAACAGTTGGGGGGGCACCCAGCCAGTTGAGAGCTGAGTTCTGCAAGGGAGACTGAGAAGAGATCGTGCTAAGGTTCAGTTGACTGCAGCTGTGGGATATTTACTGAACAGTAACGATATGAACACAGAAATGAAGAACCTCAATTGTTGAGAGCTGTTACCAAGCAATGACTAGTGAAGACACTGCAGGCTGGAGAAGACTTAGCATTTACTTACTGGTAGAGTATGGAGATCAGAAATAGTGCTATAAGTGCTTGTAGTTCCAAGTCATATAAATGATCAGTAAATCCATTCACCAATCCAAGCCCCATCTACAGTCACATCCTGAAGTTTTACTAACACTTTCATATGGGAGTGAACTGCAGCTGATGGAAAGAAATTTAGGAGACAAATGGCAAAATACACTTGAATGGACCATGAAGGAAGTGAAAACATATTGTCGCATGTTTTTAATCTGGAAGTGATACGTTTATGGGAACACAATAACAACAGACTGTTGCGTAGGAATATCCGTAACAGCGAGTGTTTGTTGCGTAACAATGCAATAACAATGGGCAACAGCCAAAAAAACAAATGTGTTTCCCCAGAGATGAAAGGACAACAGAGGATTCATTGCATGACAACGTCTGAGACAAGGTTATAAAACTCCAGCTTCAACCCAGCACGGTCTTAGCTCAGTGGAGACCTAGTGTGAGAGCTGGAATATTAAAATTAATGAAGATAAGACTCAAGGGGCCTACTTCGCTTGTGGTTGTTGACCGCCTGAGTCTTGTCTCACTCTAAATGGATGAAATATTCCATTTGTAAATAGTGCAAAATATCTAGGTGTAACCTTCGATAAGAGAGTTAATGGAGATTGCACATAGAAATGATCAAAGCCAAGGCCTTTAGAACATTCATTAGACTATATTCCCTATTCAAAAGGAGTGATTAAGCGCTAACATTAAAATGACCCTCCACAAAGCTCTTATTAGATCCGTAATGACTTATGCTAGTCCCGCCTGGGAATTCACAGCAGACACTCATCTAGTGAAATTGCAGCGCCTGCAAAACAAGGTTCTCCGCACCATTGGCAATTTTTCAAGGTGCACACCGGTCCGTGATTTGCACGTGGCATTCAAAATCCCGTACGTATATTACTATATAACAAAATTATGCAGGAAACAAGCAGAAGTCATACAAAATCATGAAAATGAGAATGTTTGCAACATCGGACAAGGCAAAGCCTGACACAGGAAGTATAAGAGGCTTAAACTTGGTGGCGGTCAGGCATACGACCGTTCAAGTGACTAGACTGCCGTGGTAGCAAATACTACTAGAAATAGGGCATAATCTGCTGTACTGAGCCTGGATTGACAGAGGCCTTGTATAGTATATTGTACAAAGATATAGGAATTAAGAGTAAATTTGTAAATATATTAAAATACTGACACTAATACGGACTATGACTGACAAATGACAGACCTGACCTCTCGTTAGAGAGGGCGCCCCAAATGGACAGGACAGTAACTTTCATATAAGAAAAAAAAAATCTGGTCATGAACCCCAGCTGGGGCTCGACATCAAGACAGACAGACTGACTGACCGTCAGTCGCAATTTGACTTGGACTTGGACTTGGAAGAGACGAGTTCAGTTTGTGTTTGACCTTCGAAGAGATCAGTCAGTAGTAGCCAGTCTTCAGTTTGGCTTCAACTATAGCAGGAGCAGTAATTGAGATATTGAAGTTGTGTATAAGTGTACGAGTGTGTGTACATATAATCATCCAATAAAAGAATTTGTTCCGATCCGAAGACCCACACAATTTATTAGTGTTGAGTCACACCAATAGTTCTGAATAGAGAGAGAAATTGTTAATCAGCCTGAGTGGTGGGGCTAGATGAAAATAAGAATAGAAACTGGGGGGACCCACTGGAGGTGAATTAACCTAAGAAAAACACAACCAAGATGGAGATTATGATCACGGGCTGAACACATTTTAGAAGTCTGCACACTCAGCACATTGCCCTGAAGCAGCTAGAGGTCTGTCTTGCCTCCTGAATGGCTTTGCCACAGCTAAAGCAGTTGTCAGCTGCAAGTCCAGGTTGTGAATACACAGTTCACCTGTGGGCAAGGAGAGGGGGAAGAACACAGGGCCTACAGGAAAGTGTCTACAAATCTGTTTCAGGAATAGGATCCACCGAGGCAAGCAAGGCATGCTCAGCTAGATGATGATGGTAATGATTAAATTTAACTTAGCCATATATATGCGAGTGAGAATGTGTGATTCTAATTGGGAGACATTTCTCCACAAGGAAAACCAAGCCTACCTACACCATTGTAATTAGTCCACACCAGCCTGTTGACTTGCATAATGTAGCATGTAGAGCCATTTCTGTGCGACGACTTCGAGATAGTTGAATGTACATGAGATGTCTCTAGACTACAGCTCAGTATATATATGTTCCCGCAACAATAGAGGTACTGCTGGAAATGGAGTGTTTCTACATGATCTTTGCCGAGGAGTTATCTTGAAGACAATTGGGGCTACCAAGTGAGTGGGAAAAGGCTTAGAAGGTGCTGTGGTGATTAGTGATTGTGCTATAATTACTTGTACTTATGAGTCATGTGTATAAGTGGTCAATAAATCAAATATCCTATCCAAATCTCCATCAATAGCCACCCATACACATGACAGTAACATACAGGACATGTAAAACATTATGCCTTGTGTGGTATAATGTGCTTACAGGACACTATTTGCTTTTAGACATCTGTGGGGAAATCAAATACACATGACAGAATGTTAACAACTGAATTTAAAGACCTATGCATCCACTTGCCATAATTTTTCCCTCTGTATGGACGAGCAGACATGTCAGATTATTGAGCCTTGTTCTGTATGTATGCATATTGTGACATATAGACCCATTGCTAGGAGGTGACTCTGTAAACATCAGCCATTGCAAGGTGATGCCTGCACTCAACAATGGAGGAGGTGTCATGATATGTGATATGTATAGCCATTTCTATGGAGCACCTGCAGTTTACGCATGCTCAGCGATGTCATACAACATTAACAGAGGTGATGTAGGTGGTGTTTTCTGTAGATCCGCTCTGAGGCTATATGTCTCCACCAATCATGTTCTGTTGAACGAGTGAGTGCAGTGTAGTTGAGAGTGCAGCTGTGATGTGTTAACCAGTGGTCAGCAGAATTTAAGACTCGTTACCACAAATGTCTAGCGAAGACACGGCAGAGGAATACCCATTGTGAAGAGCTGTAAAGACTAATGAAAGTAGATTGAGAAGACTTGGCGTGGAGTGTTTTGTAGTGTGGATGGAAATGAGCAATAGTATAATAATTATTTGTAGTTACAACCTGTAAGTTGTCAAAAAATTATTCGCCATTCCAAACCCTGTCTGTCATCACTAATACATGTGACAGTATATTTAAGTTCTTTTCATTGTCATGAAATCAATTCATTTATCATAACAATATGAGGATAAACTATGAAACTTGTGGGAATGTAGAACATAGTCGAAGCAGAATTCATTCAGAAGTGCAGAGATAATAAATTGTTCACAATCAATGTTTAACATAATACAGATTTGTGATGGACAGAGCCATCTGGTAAAACTTTTTAGCAAAATATTGTCATGTAGTGTATGTGTGCCTATAGATTTGGTTTGGTTGGTGACTGAATTTATTGGCCACTTATACATACAACTCAGAACTATAAGCAATTACAGCTCCACCTCTAATCTCCACAAATCACAACAGCACCAGGAAAGCCTCTTTCCAACCTGCTGTGTCTTCACTAGCTGTTCCCTGGCACCAGCTTCGAACAGTGGAGATTCTTCATCTGCAATGCACAGGTCCTGTCTTTACAGCCTCCCTTGCAGAAGTCAACTGAATTGGGTCTAACCTTGTCCCTTGCTTATAACATCTTGGCACGGACCATGTAGAAACACCCATTTTCCTTTGTTATAGTCCATCTGTTGCATTACTAAGAATCTGCAACCTAGCAATGGAAAACATGTTTACCAAGCTGTTACCCAGAAACAGTCACTTTTTGCAGGGTCACCACTTAGCAGTGGGTCTGTATGCCACAACATGTAATTAACCTTTAACATCCAAAGTGCCCCGATCAGGCCAATGATGAGTATGGTCGTTGTGGCCAAAGTACCCCGATTTGGCCAGTCGGGCATTTAAACTCCGCTAGTGGAAGCGCATGCACAGTCCTAAATATTTATTTTTAAATGTAGTAATTACCAGACAGACTTGAGTAAAACCCTAATAGAGGAATTAAAATGATACCTAAATGAAAAACAACAATAAGAATATACATATGAGTTATGCCCAAACTCATCCACAAGCCAGTACTTTTATTGCAGATTCTGCAGATTAATGTGTTAAAAATATATAGTAAAATTTGATGTACATACCTTTTTTTGTTGTTATCTGCTTGATGTATATATAGGCTGAAATGAAACTACAGTATTTGATTTCACTATGAATGCACAGAAAACAGATTGCACTCTGTATCTCAGCCATGATGCAACTTTCTGTTCACGACCCTAGAAGGGGCAGTAATCTCTTGCAGCTATAACGGAAGGTCTTAGCACTGAAGAAGGGACCCCTCTAGCTTTCCCTTGAATATCCATGCCTTCATTCTTCTGTCCTTTAGTCAAAAGATTCGAAAATCTGAGGAGTGTAAGAAAGACGTGAAACTTGCCGGCAGAAGAGCAGATGATTTTGTTGCTTCCATCTGTTTTATGACACCAGGGACTGCTAAAATATGTCAAGTGTTACAAGCAGGTCTGATCTTATAATGCAGAACAACTCTGTGAAGAACAGGGAAACCATTTTTACAGTACGCATAAAAAAAAATGAAAATAGAATATAACTTTATGTATAAACATTTTCAAGTCTTGTGTTATAATATGCGACACTATGTTCTTTGCTGATACAAACAAAGTTAATGTCATCCATTTATCATAAAAATTGTGTTAGATACAGCATTTTTAAACAAAATGGTTAAAATTGTTTAAGCGCCCTAACAGGAATGGATATTTAAACGCGCACCAGCAGCAATGGGCATTTAAATAAACTCCGGTCAGCTCAAGCTTACCACCATTTCAAAAGTCTGTCGTTTAAAGGTTAACAGCCAGAAGTACCATTTTTTGTCTGGCATATGATTAATTTTCTCGGTGAGTATCACACTGTAGAATAGCTAAAACTTTAAAAAGTCAATAGCATTCAAATAAAGAAATTACTATTTGCTCATGTAATAAAAGAACAAGATTGTAAAAGCATACAGTGTGCATTTAAAAGGCACTTTGGCAATTGTACGCTCTGACTATGAAATAAATGATTTCATTGTTTTGAAAACCTGATTTTGGTCTGTCTTTTTGTTTACGAGAAAATACAGGTATGTATATGTGTTGTATACGTGTGGTAACTTTGTCCTGTTACAAGGACCTGATTTTCATTTGGAACAAAACAGTCTGTTTGTGCAGAAGCCAGCAGTGTAACACTGTAAGTGCAGAGTTGCTGAACAGGTAGGAGGGCGAACTCATTCCATGGCTTTGAAGAGTGTAATTCTGCCTGTGACACCTCTTTTGGTAATATCTTATGAAGCGTACAAGTTTTGAAGCTTCTCATTAGGCAGTTTTCTTCACTCTCTTTTCACTTCCACCATTTTAGGTCCAAATATTGTCCTTTGCATCCTGTTCTCAAACACCTTCAATCTATATTCTGCCCTTAATATAAGAGTTTCACAACCATACCAAATGGTTAAAATTATTGTCTTTTATGTTGTATTCTTTACCATTCACATAAGAGAACGGAAGACAAAACATTCTGAACTCAATAATGCAAGGGTTCTGTGAATTAACTCTGTTCTTTATTTTATTATGACTGAACTTCTAATTTTTTTGCTTCCCCCAAATATTTAAACACTTTGGAGGATTTGTTAAAACAGCCAATTATAAGAAACAACTTTAAAGTAACCATTATGTTTTATGTTTAGGATTTGGTGGGAAGTATCCATCAATAAAGAAACTGGAACATGCTTTGGAGGATCAGATATACCATATCCTGCGTAAGAGCAGGGTCATCACTAACATCAGGTATGACTTGACATTCAGTCTTGTTCAGGCCTTTTTCATTATTTATGAACATATGGTTTCAGTAAATTCTGTAGTCCTGTTTCATTATGTTCCAACACAATTGACATGTGCAATATTTCCATTCATTGCACTTGTGTATTCCCAGAAAAGAATTCGGTAGGTATTATTCCGGGTACCAAGGAGGCTACAAAGTAAGACCTAACAGCCTTTGAAGCTTTTCATTTAGAGCAGCACAGCTTTGCTAAAGTGGGGTACTGAACTGTCTTGTTGGATAACTCAAATTTCCTCTTCTTCCAGCTGTGGATATGTCGGACTTCCACTCAATAAATTTTCAGCTATCCACCATATCTGGAGGCCACTCCTCCATCCACATGACCCATTGAGCATGAACTAGACTCAAATTATGTAAGTTTTGAGGTTTTCACGGCGATGACAATGAAGAAAGTCGTCTTCTGGGTTTAGGCACCGTGTATTCTTCGTTTTGGCCAACATTTCGGAGGAACTGCTCTGAAGATGGAGGCGCTACGTTCCTCCGAAACGTCGGCCAAAACGAAGAATACACGGTGCCTAAACCCAGAAGACGACTTTCTTCATTAGACTCAAATTAATTTAGCATCTGTGGAAATCTTGGAACTTCAGTGTTCCTGTAGCATCTGTAGTCTGTTATATGCAGAATTTAGATATATGGATCTCTCTGCAGTAGAAAAATATAAAATACATCAGGAAATTTCCAGCAAGCATAATCTGTGTTAAGAAGTGAACATTATGTAATGTTGTATTTCAGCATCTTGTTGCGCTGCATTCTTTCCACATACTTACACATTCATCTGCATTTAAATTAGCATCAATGTGTTTCATACTAAAATATAAACACAACTCTATATTGCAGGTTACAGATACAGCAGTCACCACACACACTGCACACAAAGGAAAACTATACTTCAGGTTTCAGTATTGTATCCTAAAAAGTGTTATGACAGTACATAAAATGCAGCAGTTTCACCAAAACAGCTTTGGCGCACCTGATCATGGCCATGTAGGCTAAAACATGTTATTTAAATAGGACAAATAACGTGAAAGAATGAGAGTTTTAATTAAAAATCAGATTTTGAATTAAAACTTATGGTATAAATATCACAAAAGACTGAAAGAAACACATGCAGTGAACATTATGTGTTGTGTCTTAACCGTTTTATATATCTGAATCTTCAGGTACAATATAATTTTACTAAATGGCTATTTACATATTTAAAATTGTGTCCTTTGATTATTAAATTTATTTATTTTTTTACAGCTCAAATTCCTTATTTGCAATTCCAGCAAATCAGGAATTTGTGTTTGTTCAGACAAAGGTCAATCCATTGAGTGACAGAAATGCACATATGGTGAATTCTCTGGTGGACTTTTGCAAGGATCCAAACAATGACTGCAGCAGGAATAAGGAGGAGATTGTTAATACATTTTCCACACTTCACTTGGAACCAAATGGTAAGTTACACTGGAAATGTAACATTGAATTTGACTGGCATATGCCATGTAGTCCTTGAAAGTCAGCTGACATTTTGGAGGAACAGATCACCTCCATCTTCAGATTTGAAGAATAAGCCAAGCAAGAAACTTTCTTCATGCTCTTTGTAGCTTGTTTCATGCACACATTCTAATTGAAAGGTTGATTTGGCATCAGAGAAGTATATTAATATAATGAGCTTTGTGGACTGTAGGTTGCAGTGAAGAGTAGACAGAAACATATCTGTGCTCGGAACATAGTAGTTTAGTATGTACATCGTGTGGCTTCAATCTCGACAGATCACAGCTTCAGGAGTTTCCTGCAGCAGCACATTGACCAAGCATTCACAAAAGGCTTTGATGACAACGTGGGTAGACACACTGCACATGGATATTTTGAGGTAATTTTGTGACATGTCTCAGTCTTGAGATAATGATTCAGCTGTTCCCATCATTTTTATTCTCAGTGTCTCTCCTACTAGTTATAAACTGACTTGTGCGAAAGTGTGAAAAAGCAAAGTTATTTAAGTACACAATTCACAATTAACAGCTGCGTTAGGTAGAAAGAATTACAAATGAAATGCATGTATCCCTCGGTTTATGAAGGTAATTTGTTCCATGAAAACTGTTCATAAGGTGAAAATTTATAAATCAGAAATCGTAATCCCATTACTTTATGCATAAATGTCACTAACTTGTTAACATGTCCCAGAAAATGTCACCAGTATATTTTAATGTATGCTTTAATAGTAAATAATTATTAAAATGTGTACAGTATTACTTTCTTATGATATTTATTTTTATAAATAAAACTGTATTATTTTATTCATGTTTATTTTCTCATAGCTTATGCACTGCAACAGAGCTGTTCAGTTGCACATCTTCTTGGCAATGAAACAAATGTAGACTGCATACCGACATGGTAGCAACAGCAATGAATGATATTAATTTGCTGACAGGTGTACTGTCTTCAAAGGCAGTCAGGTGTGCCCTAGAAGCTGAATGGTTGTATAGAAATGCAGATAAATGCACAGACATTAGAGGGAAGGATATTTGTCCCTAACATTTGTTACTTATTAGTCCCCACAACTCCATATGTTGCATGTGTATTTCTTCACCTTCTCCCCTGCCTCCCACATCTTGCAAATGTAAATTATTCATTGTAGTGAGAATGAAGTTTATTAAATGAAAAACATTCTTTGTTGTATGTTAATAAAATGAGAGATACCTATAATTAAGACTCTGATGAACTCTTTTAAATATATGTCATAAATTGTTTAATATCTGCTTGAGAGTTGTAATAGAACATTACATTAAAGGAATGAAATATGTCACAGTCTAAACTCAGTAAAGACTTTCTTTTATTTTCTTAGCTGTAATAGTGTTTAGGAGGCCATCATTGATTGTTGAACATGTAAGTTCAAAAATATCCTTGTAAAATCCCTTGGTTCAGTTATCTCAGAGACTGTCGGACTATGGAAGAAATGTTGGACATAAAATCCGAATCCTCCCAATAGTTCTCAAGGTGTTTTGTGTGCAGAGACAGGTGGACTGAGTGATCTCAGTAGGTGCGCCACAGGATTGCAAGTGCACTAAAAAACACATTATTAATGAAGTAAAACTTTATTGCATCCATTACGGTGTCTACTTTGGGGTGTGGGAGTTTGACTGTTCCTACTCCTAAGCATCCTGCTTATACAGGGTATCCCAGGAGGAAAGGTCAGTATTCTTGGAGGTCCAGGATAGTGCAGTCGGCATGGCAACTGGCTACAGGCTGGATGACCAAGCGGTTGGATTTCAAGTCCTGGTGAGGGCAAGAATTTTTACTTCTCTGTGTTGTCCAGACCTACTCTGTGGCCCACCCAGTCTACTGTCGAATGGGTACCGGCATCCACTTTCCCCAGTTGAAGCAGTTGAAGCAGTTGAAGCATGGAGCTGACCACTCACCTCCAGTATTGCCAAGAACATGTGTCCTATTCCTAACAGTTTCCAAGACAGAGCTATTTCATGTTATTGCTCACATGAGGGAATGTCAGGATGCAATCAGACAACAGCATGCCATGTCCTGACACAAGTTGCAAAGTGCATTGATTTTGACAGTGGGATTTTCGAAAGTGTATTATACTAGGTAACCTCTACCGACTTTGTTACTAGAACAATAAATACTGGTGTTAGAAACAGTATGTAATAACTCATTCTTATCCACAATTTTGGACCTGTACAGTGAAATAGCCCTATCTTGGAAACCATTCAGAATAGGACACATTTATATGTACAATTTTTGCTTAAAATGACTGATACTATGACCTCCCAGAATATTGACCTCTGGGACATTCTGTATTAGTGTTCCCACAATGCATGATTTACATATCACGCATTCAGATTTTTATTATGCTTATGATATCATCTCTTACCAATTGATAGTCATCTGAATTTAGTTCTACATCACTCTCATGTTCTCCTTCTGTCCTCTTCAGTTCCTCTGTATACAGGGTGCTCAGAATAAGAGGAAGTGTGATGTTGCTACAAGCAATCCATCCTTACCCCTCATCCTTTCCACTGGAAAGTTCTGGAAGAGAGATTTAACACTTTGCGGACTGGTGGCCTATTTTTATGCCCAGCGCTTTTAAACCTGGCGGACCGGTGGCATATTTTTATGACTTTAGGGCACGTTAGATTGTAACACATTATACCTTTCTCTGGCGCCACCAAAATAAAATGACTACTGCGTAATATTATTCCAGAATGTTTGCTTAGTAGGCAGGAACTTGATCTCGCTGTTTGGGTACCCCTTCCAAAGGAAAATTATCTTTGACCCTTCAAGCTCTTATGTACCAGGCAGGAAGTTAGTTGCGCAATGAGTCAAGGACAGAAGCAGTTGAAAACCAAGCAATATCTGACTTGTTCTCTGACATGCTATCTGGTGTGAGCTATTTGACATTCCTTCTGAGACGTGTAGTGATAGTGATTTGACAGTGGCAGTGGCAGAGGACAACAAACAATTGTGGCTACAGACAATATAAGTGAAAGTAGCTCCGACGAAAGTGCAGGTAGAAGGGGAATGTTTCCAGAAATATCACACTCTCAAGCACTTCTAGAAGCATTGGTAAGTGTTCTCCAAAAATTTTGGTTCATAAAATTAATTAGGATATTTTATATTAATTTTTAAAGTGAAGAGTGCACAAGTTAGGGTAGTGGGTTAAAAAATGCCGGTCCCCAGGGTGATTTAAATATTTAAATTGCCGGTCCGCAAAGTGTTAAGTTTGAAGCTGTACATAAGAGCTCAGTTCAAGATTCTAGATTTTTCTTTTTGAACAATGACTTGCACTACTGATTAGAGATTTTTTTGTTGAAAAATACTGCCACATATTGTGATTGTAATTGATAATAATGGGTTCTGGATTTGATTGGGTTTATTGGCACTTCTTCACAATTACAGTCGATTACAACAGCTCACACACTGAACTCCTTCTGAGTGACATCTGTCTTGTGAATCTAACAGAAGAATCTCTCACTGCTGTTGGAACCTCGGACTGGTCTCTACAACACATCTAATTCATGAATGCACTGCTTTTCGTAACTGCCGCATGGACCTAATAGAGATCACTGCCTCCAACGGTTCAATTACTATTCTTCATGAATGCATTGTCTTGGAAAGTGTGTATTAATCCCCAAGCAACAGTTTGGTTTTCTAAGTGTTTATAGCTTTAAATTTCTGTACCACCGGAGACGTGTTTCATAATCAGTTGGTTTCCAAGAAACAGTCTTTCTGTGGCAAGGTATTTGCCAATTCATTTCCTACAGACAGCCTACATGTCACATTGTGTATGAAAGAGAACTTGGATGATGTGCAGGGAAAGATTCATCCTCAAATACACTGATTCACCTGTATGTACAAAATCTTGCACATCTGAACTTATTAAGAAGTGGCAGACCACAGGGTTAGTGCTTCATGCAACATGATATTGCAAGAAAATATTGCTCACTGATGGGAAGCTTGAGGACATTCAAATGCAGTTACAGGCAGGTGTGTCTGTAGGCTGTGCCTCTAAGGCAGCTAAATTAATAAAGTTTTATTTATGTAGAGTTACCATTATGCATGAACTCAAACCTGTCAGTGCTCTGCAGAGGGTTCAGTTTTGTACCTAGATGCTGAAAAATATGCACAGTGGACTTGCAGATCATCAGCTGCTTTTCATAACTGATAAAGCATACTTTCACTTCAGGGGTTATGTAAATTGTCAGAGCACCTGAATTTGGAGAGATGAAAATCCCTGAACAGTTTACCAGATTCCAGTACATGCCATGAAGATTTGGGCGTGATGTGCCGTAAATGTTAGGTGAATCATTGGTCCAGTGTTGTACCATGAAACTGTGAACTCAGGCTGATGTGTTAGGGTTGGAACATTTTTTTGTACAGCTGACTGATGAGGGAAAACATCATGGCTACTTTCAACAAGACAATGCTACTGTGCATGCTGCACAAATTCAGTGAGTGCATTACAAGGTGTTTGATGACAGAATCATTAGTACAAGATTGTGACCTCCAAGACTGTCAGGTCTTTGTGTTTGTGACGTCTGTTTGTGGGGGAACCTAAAAGAAAACATACAGGAACACACCTCACATTGCTCAGGCTCTCCAAAGTGAGGTGAGGGATGTGATTTCTTCAATTTCAGCTAACAGACTTTAACAGGGATTCCCTCGAAGTTGTGAGGTGTGTTTAAAAGCTGTTGGTCACTACTTCGAGGATTTTCTGTAGCATGTGAGATTTCTTCTCATCCTACCTTTCAGTTTCCTGTGTTACTTGAACAAATGGTTTCAAGTCACAGAAAGAGGGTGTTTATTTTTAGTAGTGATTCTGAACACAGCTTTATATGCACCACTTCCAGAAATAACTGATTGACCAGAGGTAGCAGATGGTGACATGGGCAAGGCTGAATGATTAGTTAGACACTCTGCAGCATTATGAAGTTTTCTCTTCATCTGAGCACTCAGTATTTAATTATATATCTTAATATTTCCTGCCAGTGGTCTGTATTTTTGCATCCTGGCATTCTCATTATATTTATTTCTGCATTGCTATTCTCAGTCTTCCATTGAAATATTTATTTCTTCACACTTCAATATATGGATCCATTCTTCCTCTTTGCCACATATGGGGTTGATCCCCTGTTCACTATTTATCCTGACAACTCTTGGTCCCCACTCCCCTATTTTTCACCATCTTTTCCTGAAATTTTGTTTTTCAAAAATAGCTCCTGCTATCTGTTGTTGCTGTGTGTGAACTACTAACAGAGATGTAACAGATGTTACATAATGTTACATAACATAAAGTTGGTGGCAAAGAATTTTGACAGTGGGCCTGTATCGAAAATTAAAGATATCACAAGTTGCACAGAATTGCTGGGTTTTTGAACTTTTTCCATAATCCAAAAACCCAGTAATTCTGTGTGTCATCCACCATCATCAGAACCCTTTAGAATCTAATATCATAAGTTGTCTGAAATAGGATTGGAAGGGCTTAGGCTGGTGCCACACTAGCACACAAAATGCGTTCGTTGTAACAAACGTCATGACGTCCGTTGTAGAAATAAACAAGAGAGGCAAATGCTATGCTTTCTTCTGGCTCCATTGCAGACAAAAAACTGTGCACCACATTCTGCAGCTGTGTAGTGTCCTCAGCAATGTTCGTCATAAAGTACGTTCATTGCAATGGACGTACTTCGTGCACTCGTGTGGCCCCAGCCTTAATTGGAAGTCTTCACCCTAATCTTAATTGTGAAGTTTTAATAATGCCATCAAATTGTGTTCAGATCCCAACAGCAGGTGTATGGTTTGAAGTATCAGACAAGGCTTTCAACATGTTTTTGAGCTGTGATCAATCACCAGACAGCAAAAGTAAATCACAGCTACAGCATCAGTTCCTCAGCTCACTGCGTGGCTTGTTGGATACTGATGTGAGGTTCAGTGAGGGTCGCTGTGGCAAAGTTTTACCTCTGGCTATTGCCACCTACCAGGAGAACTTGCCTCCTCAGTACACACGTGATTACCATGAGAGCAAGGTAAACCCATCATATGCATTTCTTGGAAATATACGAGGGTCGTACTGAAAGTCATGAACAACAATTTTTTGTAAAGTAACATGCTTTATTATTGACTAACCAAATACACCACATCAATCTACAGACCTTTCTTTATTTTTCCACATAATCGCCACTTCTTTATACACATTTCTCCCAGCATTCTGGGAGTTTGAAAATTCCCCTTCTGTAAAATTCCATTCCAGCCATCCGAAGACACTGACGCACTGCTTTCTGAATTGCCTCCCTTGTCTCAAAATGTTGTCCATGCAGCTGATCCTTCACAAATCTGAAAAGATGGTAGTCAGAGGGTGCCATATGAGGGCTATAGGAGGGGTGTGGAAGAACTTCCCACCCCATCTTTGCAGTTGCTTCCAATGTGACCTTAGTGGTCTTCAGTCAATAACCGTGGGACCCAACGAGCACAAACTTTCCTATAGCGCAAGCTTTCAATCATCTGTACTGCACTATGCTCTATTCTAAGTTTTCAGGCTATTGTGTCCACAGTCACATGCCTGACATCTTGAATGATCTCATCCACTCTTTCCTTGTTGTGTTCAGTTGAGGCTGTTCGAGGACAACCGCTCCAAGGATCATCTTCGATGCCGGTGTTCCCATCTTTAAAATATTTCACCAGTCTTCGAACACTGCTCGCACCCATTCACACACTTCCATAAGCATGCTGAATTCAGAAAGCAGTCCATCAGTGTCTTCGGATGCCTGGAATGGAATTTTACAGGAGGGGAATTTTCAAACTCCCAGAATGCTGGGAGAAATGTGTACAAAGAAGTTTTGATTACGTGGAAAAATAAAGAAAAGTCTGTAGAATGAGGTGGTGTATTTGGTTTGTCAATAATATAGCATGTTACTTTACAAAAAATTGTTGCTCATGACTTTCAGTATGACCTACGTATATATATAGGTTATAGGGTGTGCTAGTGCAGAAGTAGTGGTAGCATTGAAAAGAAATATTTTGAGCACCAAATAAAACAAAGTAAGAAAAAGAGTCAATTTTAATTCCATTAACACTTATTTAAATGACATTTAGACAATGGTAAGTCACGAATATCACATTGGTTTTATTTTTGTATCTTCTTTGGTGTGTATTGAGAAATAAGTTTATCATCCAGAAATAAGTGAATTGTAAATCTTCTAACTCCAGATTACATCCATGGTTAGTGGCTGCATTTTTCCTCACAGCTGATAGCCTATTTTCCATGAATAAGGGATCTTAAATCTTTTGGAAATTTGTGGTGGGCAGCTGCATTTGCACCAGCAATTGCAATAATGCAATGCTCGACTGGTTAGGATTCTTATTCAGAGTCACAGGGTGATGCAGGTTGAACTTCTGATCTTGCATTCATATCACTGTGCTGGAAAATGTTTGCACCTGTTGTAAAAGCATTTGTCATTTCATCTTCTTTTTACATGTCTTGAACCCTTAAAGCATTCCTTATATGTACGCGGGTCATTTCATAAATAATGCACAGGTTGGCAGCACTGTGGATTATATGACGCAACAACAGTGAGCCTCATGTCAGTTACAGTTCAGGGCTTGAGAAAGAAGCGCGTTATTTTGTTTCATTTATAATGTACTCCAGTGGTTATCAAACTGTGGGGCGCGACCTCCTGGGGGGGGCACACCATACTTTCCTACAGATAAAAATTAAAACTTCCCTAAATCAATTAGAAAAGTAACGAAAAATAAAAATACATATAGAAAAACTTTTGATGAGTACAGGCTTTAATTATATCATGGAATATCATGGGATAAGTGCACTGGCATACGAGTATGTTCAGATGGAGCTCGTTCAATATCTGGAGTCCATGCTGGATTACAAGCAAAAATTAAAGCTGTTGCTCCCAAAGTAGTATGGACCCACTGTATGATACATCGGGAGTCTCTGGCAGCTAAAGAACTCAGCCCGCCCCCTCATGAAGCGCTGCAGATGGTTGTAAAAACCGTCAATGTTATCAAGACAAATCCTCTGAAGTCTAGACTTTTTAAAATGCCGTGTGAGGAAATGGGTGCCGAACACACTGTTCTGTTGTTTTTTAGTGATGCTCGATGGCTTTCAAGAGGCAAAGTATTAAAGAGAATGTTTGAGCTGAGGCATGAGGTGTTCTGTTTTTAAATGGGGAAAATCACTCACTGGCAGACAGTTTCAGCAACAAGGATATTTTTTTATTGAAAATGGCTTACCTCACAGATATATTTGAGAAACTAAATATCCTCAACACTTCACTTCAAGGGAATGAGGCAACTGTACTTTCTTGGAATGACAAAGTAAAGGCATTCATGATAAAATTAGAGCTCTGGAGAAACAGTATGGAAAGTGACACGCTAGACATGTTCCCTACTCTGGTGTCAATGGTACAAGACACTGATAATCCAGTGCTTCCAATGGACATAAAAAGCTACCTACTTGATGATCATCTCATAATGTTCAAAGTTCATTTTGAAAAATACTTTTGCAATGATTTTGATGAATTTAATTGGATTAAAAATCCATTCAAAAGTGCTCCTGGGCCATCATCTCTGAAGGTAAATGAGCAAGAACAACTCATTGATCTCACTAATGATACTTCATTAAAAAATAAATTTAAGGAATTGTCTTTGCTGGAGTTCTGGATACATATTGGCAAGGAATTCCCAACTTTGAGCCAAAAAGCATTGAAGATCCTGATTCCTTTCGCAACAACTTAGTTATGCAAGACAGGCTTTTCTGCTTTGGCAGCTATAAAGTCAAAGTATCGTTCAAGGCTAAATATTGCTAAAGAAGTTAGAGTGGCCATTTCTTATATTACACCACGTTTTGATAAACTTTTTTCTCAAAAGCAGGCCCATCCATCACACTGAACTTTGACATTTAAATGTTTGATTTTCTTTGCAGAAAAAAAATTAAATACTTGTTAGTTAAATATCATTTCATTTCAATACATATTTTGGTTAATTGCAAGTGTTAAAACTATTTTTTATTGTAGGCCGAATATTGTGATACTTTAATTTTTAGTAAAAAAACTGCTAAATAGTATGTAGATAAACACAAAATAAACTGAATAAAACGTCAAACATACCATGACTTCTATGTTGACAAAAAAAGCAGGCTGGGGGCCTGAAAGTATTTTCTCTTGTCAGGGGGGGCTCAGAGGTAAAAAGTTTGCGAACCACTGATGTACTCTGTTCTTAAATAATTTGAGTTATGGAGCCTGCACGGTTCTCGGGTATTGTGACCCTTGAAGATCAAAGGTTGTACATTAAGATCGAAACTTTACATGGAAAAACCTGACAGAAATCCACAGTGCTTTAAGTGAAGTTTGTGGTGAGTTAACAGTGGACTGTAGTACAGTTTCTTGCTGGGCTAGTCGTTTTCGTGGCAGTCGTGTGAGCATAAACAATGAACCAAGGCCAGGAAGGCCGAAAACATCGACAGATGAACGAAGTGTGAAACTTGTGTCATATGCTTTTGAAGAAGATCGTCATGCGACATGTGAGGAACTTTCTGAAACCACGGGCATTCCACCAACGTCAATATTGCAAATTCTGACAAATGATTTAAAGAAGAGAAAGATTTCTGCGCGATGGGTCCCTCACTGCTTGACTGCTGAACAGCAGCAGAAACGCCTCGACATTGTAACCTTGCTGAAACAAAGATTCTACGTTGAAGGTCAAGCATTCTTGTATCGACTTGTCGCTATTGATGAAACGTGGATTAGAGACTTTGAACCGGAGCTGAAATCACAGTCCAATGAGTGGAGAGGTCCATCTTCCCCAAGACCAAAAAAATTTCGACGATCTCAATCAAAGGTCAAACAAATGATGATCTTTGCTTATGATCACCAAGGAATCATCATGACAGACAGAGTTCTGTGCGGGAAAAGTGTCACAGCAGTTTATTATTTTGACTTTATGCAAAATGTGCGCAGAAAAATGCACAAAAACCAACCTCAGTTGCTCGAGGCTGCACTGATCATTCTCCATGACAACGCTCGCCCTCACATGGGGAATGTCATAACAGAAAAGTTGTGCTAATACGGTTGGCAGGTGTTGCCTCATGCTCCCTACAGTCAGGACATGAGTCCACGAGACTTCAGCTTATTTCCAAAGTTGAAACAACCTATGTGAGGCCGTCGTTTTCCCTCTCTGGAAGAGCTTTCTGCTGCAGTTACCCGAGCCATTCGACAGATAAACAAAGATGGTGTCCTGGATGGAATAGTAAAGCTTCCCACACGTTGGGACTCGGTCATTGAGAAGCAGGGGGACTGTATTGAAGGACTGTAAAGAGATATTAAAAAAAATAAACATGAACATAAATAAAAAATTGTGTGCATTATTTCTGAAATGACGTACATATCTTAGTTTAATTCATGACACTTTCATGACTGCTTATGTTAGTGTTGAATTGAATGGTAGCTGGGGAAAACAAGTTTGGAAGGATACGGGAGAGAACCATCATGATGTATTGTGTGGCTTTATCACAACATGACTGGAGGGAGGGGGCTGAGGAAAACCATAACTATTTTCAGTCTCCTTGCAGGCTAAGAGTGAAACCTGGAACTTACTGACTAAGAGGTACCTGAGGACAGTATACTTGCAGTTGGTATTAAGCAATTGGCATTGATAGCAGTTGGTTTTCTTGGGAAGCAGGGATGTCGGGGAGTACCTGTACATATGCTGAGTAAGCACTCACAGACAGCAAAGAGGAAATGATCCTCCATCTTGGAGTATTGGCTGACAGTGTCTTGTTGTAGAAATTAACCTGTTGCAAAAAGATGAAGAAAGTTAGAGTGCTGTCTGCTGCTATATGATGCCAAGCCTTCTCATACATGTTCATTGATGTTTCAGAGGAACAGACTGCCTCCATATTCATGGTCAGACAGGATGTTGCCACAGCATGAAGGAGGTGAAAAATACACCATCATCCTTAAGATGGAGGCAGTCTGTTCCCCTGAAACACTGGTGAACACTGGATTGCATTGTGTCAAATGCGTCAAGTCACCACTATGAGAATATCTCAGATCCAACAGGATGAAGGAAGGATTGTAATTGGCCTACACTGGCTATGTTTTGCATTACTTCAGTCCATTGAAAGCTAAGAAGGACTGGGGCTGTACCTCCACAAGGAGGCGCAGGCTCACAGTGGGCTGTGTGGCCTTTATCACTGAGGTGGTGATGTACATGCTAAATATTTATGTACATTTTTGATTTTTGAAACTTTTTTACAAATTTCATTTTAGGTAAAACTAGTATGTAAGTAATGCTGTAGGACTTTTAACTTTATTTTAGCCATATCGACAAGGAAACTGTCTGCAACTTGTGTCTCTTTGTGGCTAAATGGCCATTGTGATACACTGCAGAAATTTAATGCTGTTTGACAAATTGGAGTTTTAAGTATTACAAATTTTCGTTTAAAAAATTGATCACATGTGTACTGAGAAACCTGTTTCTATTCCCTAAATATAGTTACTTTGTTGTGGTTTTAAGTAATCAAGTTATATAACGGTTATATATTATGGGGAGGGGGGGTGCCAGGTGGGGGATGGAAAATATCATGAAAGATCGAAAATCTTATTTTGGCATTGAGTGTATCAGTATTGTACAGTATGTGAAAATTGAAGGAAATTGACTTTTCATCAGTGAGCCATGCATCTGACAGTCATCTTTACACTCATACCTTTTATGTTATTAATATTTGTGGTGTATGGGACTCCTTCTCCCCATTATTTTCCCTTCACCACCTGATGGGCCATCTGCCAAGATCTGAAATAAGACCACTATTCTTGGTGATCTTAGCTCATGATCTTGTAGAGTGGGTTACTTATTTGAAATTCTGTCTTTACTTCCTAAGTCTAAATTATGTGTAGGTGAGACTTTACGCAGTATGTTGCCATTGGTATTGCTGTTTCCAAACATTTCTGCTGTGATATGTATTAGAAATGGAAGCTTTATTCAGGGAAAAAATGGGACTGACAGGCTGTGATTGTCATGGAATTTGGGGGGTTGCAACTGTGTTGCCAGTGCCTACTGAACATGACATAGTCATTTTGGGTTCAGCCACTAGCCTAAGCATATCATTTAATTGCATACTAACTTCATCAGAAGACAGGTGTTTCCTCCTTGTGTCATATGAGATTACCACTCTTCCAAATCACAGTTCGCTGTTATCAGTTTGCATAGCGCTAGTAGCACAAGGACAGAAGTGTTTCTCCTGCTACATTCTTTATAGTTTGTTGTTATCACGTTTAAGATCAGCGTGTCAACTCTCTGAAGGAAATGTAGGTAAGTGAAAGAGGATGAATTGGTTGCTTTGTTGCAGATATGTCTGAAATCTGCATTCTTTTCTTTGAGTTTATTGTATGTGATTAATTTGATTCTGTAAGGGCAGCTGAATGTTTATAGATAATGATGTTTTCTTTTATTTTTACTTTGTAAATGCCAGCCTGCAGTCCCGATCGGCCTAGATGGGGCACCAGCCCACCCCCTCCCCGAAACAAGTGTGTATTTTGAACCACAAACCTATATATACACAAACTCAGCCACCCACGCACTTCAACCTTGAAAATGGAGGCATCGTGAACATCCAAAATGTTGGCAACACTGAGCACATCTACACTAACATGAGCTGCTTTCTTACTCATGGAGCTGAGCCATTCTTGAGGAGCCGTCAGTTCTGCAGCTACTCAAAAATTTCCCAGCATTTTATGGAGCCCGAAGGTTCATTACCGTGTTCACAAGAGCCCTCCACTGGTCCCTATCCTGAGCCAGATCAATCCAATCCGTACCATCTCATCCTATGTCTCTAAGATCCATTTTAATATCGTCCACCTGCCTATGCCCTGGTCTTCCCAGTAGTCTCTTTCATTCTGGCTTTCCCACTAATATCCTATATGCATTCCTTGTCACCCCCCATTCATGCTACATGCCCTGCCCACCTCATCCTTGAACATGAGCTGCTTGCTTGTTGGAATATGTGCCTTGCTTGGATGACTACTGGAGCATGTTCATGTAACTAAACAAGTGTCACCTGAGGCAAGGATTTTATATCAGCACATGAGTCTGCTGTATGTTTTGCTTGAAACTTGATTATCCCTCTTAGCATATTCTCCATAAATGGATAGCCCTTCTGTCAACTCTGGTGTTTGTGTGTGTTTGCAGCTGGCCCATGCATTGTCTGTGTTTGCTGTTCATGCGCGGGGACCACTATTTGACCAGTATACAGCCCAGCTGGAAAAGGAGTGTGACCGCTACTGGAAGAATGGCCGCCAAATGTGTGAAGTTTTGAGTCTTACTGGAAACCCTTGTACCAACCCTTTGCACCGTGGGGGTGGTGAAGGTGCAGGGGGTGGAGAACTGCAAGAAGAAGCCAATAAGATCCATGATGATACTGACCCTCCTGAAAGGTTTGATATATTTATATATAGCACAGTGTATCATCATTAAACTAAAATGGCTGAAGCAACAGGAGGGTGGACAGAATTACTCGAGGAGGTCTGTAGTTTTTACAGTGATTGAGGCAGGTGATGATAAGATGGGCAGGGAATGGGAGAGGTGAGAAATGGATACAAAATTTTAGTCAGAAAATCTGAAGGTAAGAGATCACTTGTGAGCCCTGCTCATGGATGGAGGATAATACAGTATGCGCCAAAATATGCAATACTGAAACTTGCGTGTCTCGGACGCACATGTGCGTTTGTCGACGGTGTGTAGCTCCAGTTGCACGTGTTCCCAGTAGTGAAAAGGAAGTTGTGTTGTGCAGTTGTTGGAAATGAGTCTCTTGACAGAGAAAAAAGTATTCATATTTGAGTATTATTTCCGCTCATATGGAAGTGGTCATCAGACAACTCGCTTCCTTGATTTTGAGCTGCCAGATGTTATCATCCAGAAACCGCTGCATAGTACATGCGTGATGATATGGTGTGCCGTCTCAGCACACAGTATATTAAGCCCCTATTTCATTGAGGATGAGGAAGGCAATGCTCTTAACGTCACCCAAGAACACTGCAGGGACATATTGATCAGACCATTTCTTCAGGATTTGAGAAGGTTCTGTCATGCAAGGGGCCTTCACATAAGTAGACAGTGGTATCAACAGGACATCTTTTGATTTCAGTACTTTAATTTTGACTCATATACACACTCATACTCACAAGGAATTTCTGCTAGAAGGTCAAACAGTGAATTCTGATTATTATTTCGGAGTCCTCAATCGTTAGTGGGCGAGAATTCTTCGAATTCGACTTGAATATTGAGAGCAAGTTTCCTGGTCGCTCCTCCATGACAGTGCCCCACCCCACAAATTGAAGATCGTGCACGATTTTTTGGCCAGAAAAGGGATCACACTCCTTGATCATCCTCTGTATTCGCCAAATTTGGCTCCAGCAGATTTTTTATTGTTCCCAAAAGTTAAGTTGGCGATGAAAGGAGACTGTCACGTCACCACCCAGGACATCCGAAGGGAATGTACTGCATTTTTAAATGTGATTCCACAAAAGGAGTACAGTGACTGTTTTCAAAAACTTTTCAATTGATTCCAGCTATGTATTGATTCAGAAGGAGACTATTTTGATTAAATAGAGTGAAATTTTGAAAATAATTTACATCTTGTATTTTTAATGAACACAGTCCTAACAAAACCTGGACACACTGTGTATGTCAGTTAATTGAGAAATCTTTTGTAATCTGTGTTAGGTACAAGTAGCTATGTACACCATTTGTGGTCCGTATCCATAACTGATTTGGAATGACGTGTCAAACACTTTTTCACACTTGTCTATATGTTGTTACCTTTGATACATAAGATAATTATTCTTAAACATATGGTTATGTAAGGTTATCCATAAAAAAGATGTTTTTTCAGTCAATAAGTATTTCTCAGATTGAATTCATTTCTTACCGCTACATGTTTCGGTGCTCATGGGACCATCATCAGGCAGTGTATATATATAATAATATGGTAAAGATGAATGAATTCTCAATATGGATCCATTTTTTGGTGCAGTGCATCCATGTTGTAAAAGTTATTCCTGACATTACAGTGTGAAAATTGTTGTGTTGACGGATAACCTTACATAACTATATGTTCACGACACACAACAGGTTATACACTGTGAAAATAATTATTCTTAACTTAAAATGTGTTGATAGCCATGATCGAACCCAACTACCGCTGATGGAACATTCAAGTGGTGTTCGTTACATATCTGCATGCAACTGTGGCAGAAAGCAGGGCCCTCGAGAGGACCCATTTACTATGCGTGCTGCGAATTATGACTTCTATCAGCTTCTGGGTGAGGATTGTGGCTGTAATAATCTTGAGTCCATTCGTTTCCCTGTGTTTCAGCCAAGTACACAAGATTACAGGTATGAGCCCAACTTTTCTAGTTTTGTTAATGATGAAATGTATTGCATGTGATTGTACCATACATTAATTTTAGTAGAATTTTTTAATATCTTACATGTGTGAATGTGGGGGCATGTGGTAATATACAGTAGAACTTGGTTATAACGTCATCAAAGGGACCTAAAAATAGTGTCGTTATAAACGAATGTCGTTGTAACCGAAATGGGCACTTCCACAGTAGCCTTATGTTAGTCACGTAAAAATCTACCAAAAACCGAGTTAAAATGTTGCATTTTTTAGTGAAATATGTAGTTAAGTACAGACTAACGTAACATTAACGTGGAATTGCCCAAATGTGTAATATCAAAGACATATTACAGCGCTTTTCACTGACAATACACACAATATTTCACGAATCACTTTAACTTTCTCTTCAATGCTTAAAACTTTCCTTTTCATTGCCATGTTTTCGCTACTGCACTTCTCTGGGTTTAGGCAGGAACACTATAGGGTAAGTAGACAATGTGAGGTCCTGTTAGACGAGATTCTAGGAAAGGAATGCAGTTAACAACCTGCCGCGTCCTCTTGCACTATTCACGCAGTCCCACCCCACACCCTTGTTTTCGCATAAAACCCATGCTCCTCTTGCAGCCCGCGGTCGTATTCTTCCAGGACAGTCACGTCAGCAAGTAGAGAAAGTGAGGGTGGGCAGACACATCGAACTTTCCCACGATATCAGAGAAATTCAGGAATGAAAATGACGTTACATACGAGGTTGATGCATTTGTGCATGTCGTACCAAGCAAGGTATAAAAACAGTTGCTTTATGAGGAATTAGTTCATACCATTGAATATTTGACGCAATAGACAAGGTGTCGCAGAAACCGATGTTGCTATAACCAAGTTTTACTGTAGTTGGTTCAGGCACTATGCTACAAACCGGAAGGTCATGAGTTCAATTCCAGAACCTTTGTATCCTTCTCTGCTGTCTAAAAACGTAAAATTTTGCCAGTGGTTCTGTATGGGTGTGAAACTTGGTCTCTCACATTAAGGGAGGAACATAGACTGAGGGTGTTTGAGAACAGGGGGCTGAAGAGAATATTTTGACTGAAGAGAGATGAAGAGACAGGAGGTTGGAGAAAACTGCATAATGAGAAGCTTCATAACTTGTACTCTTCTCCAAGTATAATTAGAATGATCAAGTTAAGGAGGATGAGATGGGCAGGGCATGTAGCATGCATGGGTTTTATTATAGGGTTTTATTGGGAAAACCAAAAGAAAAGAGACCACTAGGTAGATCAAGATGTAGGCAGGTGGATAATATTAAAATGGGTTTTAGAGAGATAGAATGGAGTGGTATGGACTGGATTGATCTTGCCCAGAATAGAGACCAGTGGAGGGCTCTTGTGAACACAGTAATGAACCTTTGGGTTCCATAAAATTTTTGTAAGTTCTTGAGTAGCTGCACAACTGGCAGCTTCTGAAGAAGGGCTCAGCTATATGAAAGTTAGTTAGTTAGTACCACAGAGAGGTTGGATACTTCAGTATTGGTATTTGCGTGACACACAAGTTTGATTAGAATTACAAACCGTGTGTTCATGAAGAGTGCTGGCTTTTGGGTTGTGACGCTGTGTAGGCCAGTAGGTGCTTACCTATGTTTTGCTTTCATTTGCAGGGTCAAAGAATACACAAAGCAGACATTCAGCAAGAAGCCTCTTGCTGCCTGATTCTTGCTGGGTGCTTGCTTGGTGTATTCTTCAACCATACAGGTGGAAACAGTGCATTTCTCGAAAAGTCCATAAACTTCTATCAGACTACACAGCGTCACATCTTAGAAGATAGTACTCTCCAAAATTATAGATGTGAGAACCCCAAACCCAACATCAGTTCAAGGTCATGTGACATGTTTTGTATCTGTTGTACATACTGCCTTCCTTTCTCCTGTACAAACCTTGCCCTCACCAAAGCTACTGCTGCATTTACACAAATATTGTCTGTTTTTCACTCATTATTCTTAAGGTTCAAAATAGGCAGCAGGGACATTATGCAAATTATTTTTGTATCAGGTTCTTTCCGGTACATAACGGACATTGTTACATTTCTAAGATTTGTTCTTTTTGGTTTATAATAAATTTCTTTTTCCCTTTTATGACCTTTCTGCAGGTGTTAAACTGTATATATTTTGAAGTAGTCACTGGCAGTTCTAAGAAATTAATTAATTGGTTAGTTTCTCAAGTTGTGATGTTTTGCCTACAGAGCAGCTCAGCTCTTCTCTAACAGGACAGCCCCAGGACTGGGATGGAAGGATGGTGGAGCTCGAGGAATGGAAGGGAGAGAGTTGAATGTTGGTACGCCACAAGGAAACACACAAGGGTTCAGCTTGGGTAAGCAGGAATAAACTATATTATTCTTTTCCATGTTCTCACTTTTCAGAGAAAGAGATATAGTCACGGCTTTTACAGAGCTGGATCTAGTCTAGTTTTGTGAGATTTGAGGTCTAGTTTTGTTCTGATGTGGTGTATGTAGCCTGTTCGTTTAATTTTTTAAGTCTGTGCTGAATGACCTATGGACTAGGAGGTTCTAGCAGAGTTAACGAGTCATCTTTATGAAACCAAGTGACTTTTCATAAGGCTCCATTGAATAAGGTGCTGCGCTGCGGCCTCCGTAGTCTAGGGGTAACGTTCCCACCTCATGACTCAAGGTACGTGGGTTCAAACCCGGCAGAGGTCATGGAATTTTTAAGGGCGGAAAAATTCAGGGAACAAGTCCTCTGGGAGGGACTTTAAGCCGTGTGTCCCGTGTCATAGATTTACAGCATGTAAAAGATCCTCATGTCTCTAGGAGACCTCTGAGCAAAATTAGGCAAAGTTTCCCACCCAAGTAGTTTCCAATTCCTCCGGTAGATGGGGAAGTATCGGGGACCACTGCCAGAGAGGTGGCCGACCTCGCTGGCTGATAGGGGCTGATAGCGAGCACCAGTACTGGAAGGGCATGGCGACTGGTAGAATATCAAAGGGGGACGTACAATAGACTATTAGTCGTGGTGTATGGGGAAACCCACCCCCTCCACAAATAATAATAATAATAATAATAAGGTGCTGTGCTTCATTTGAAGGCAGTGGAGGGGTAGGTGTTACAGGAAGGAGATGCACAATAGATCAAAGCAGCTGCAATTCAGGGGTTATTAATCATCCATGCGTTTAATATGATGTTATTTGTGTTGGTATTATGTGTTATTGATGCAGTCTGGCCTCCCTCAGACTCATACACAATTCTTCCAGTGGCTAAATGCCTACTGAAAGTTTCCATTTTATGATCAAAGGTGGTACGCAACAAACTGGAATAGCATTGTGCTAGATCAGGGATAGGTTAACACTGTAATCTGTTAGGAGTCTGCTGCCTTGAATTATCATGGTGGGGAAACTGTGTATCATGAAACAGTCCCAGTCTCTTCCATTTATAGCATGGCAGTACATTGTGTACAATACCTGCATGTATGATTCTTCATCACTTATGATATCACTGTACACCTGATACACATATTCTATTGCTATGAGATATGGTCACTTGAGTGTGATCAGGTTGAAATTACACAAACCCACCAAAACTGTAAGAAGAGTATAATTTAAGTTGTTATTTATACATATGTTTCAGGCCAGATCTATCATGCAAAGCATATGTTAATCTTACAATCACATTTTTAAATATTTCATGGAAACTTCATAGTAGAAAACAGGAATCAGAGAAGTTACATTTTTGTGTGTTAACAAATAGCTGATTTCCCAAGAAAAGAAAGACATGCAAATGGTAGGGAATGATAGGTGGCTAGGCTCTGAACAGATATAAGTAAAAATGTAAGGTTTGAAGAGTTTGTTTCAGTAAACAGAGAGCTTTGTACTTCTCAAACAGAAGAGATTCATGATGACACATTAGAGATAGCTGAAGATGAACCAGAATCGAGATGCAAAGGTGAGAGAGACTTACAGAAGTCAAAATAATGAAGTTCAGGTACACTAAAAACATTTTTCTTACTCTGCAACGTGAATTCTTAATAGTATTCACAGGTTTCGACTAGTTTGCTGCAAGTTAAATTATCATTCCTATCAAAATATTGTGGATGATTACATTCAAAACCATTCCACTGTTTACATTATAAATTTTTAGTAACATTTATTGTATTAGGAACAGAACATAAGAGAAAATTTATATTTAGTATGAAGAATGTAATATGACAATTATCAATATTAGGAGCAATTACTGGCCCATCATCCGTAATAACTTCGATCCTCAGATCAGTTCTTTGTTCACTCACTACTTCAGAGCAACACCATTGGTTGCAATACGACATTTACTCACTTCATTTGACTGAGCTACACTGAACTGAACTGAACTGTACTGACAACTGAGAAACTTGACAGTTCGCCAAGTGACTGTCTCAGTAACTTTGAATTCCACTAGAGTTCCCTGCACGGAACTGAGCTGAAAACTGGCTAACTCACTCACTGTTTAGCTTGCTAGCTTGCTGCCTACTCCTTTTATAGGTATGTCACCTGTGGGAAGGTTTCTAGAATGTTTGCGAGCAACCTTGGCCCTCCATGTCAACCAAATGGTCCCTGAATATTCCAGACAGTAAGAGAGGTGTGCACAGAAGAGGCAAGATGATCCCACTGCTCTTAGCTCCCACAACTCTCTCACTAATGGAGCTGAGCCCTTGTTGAGAAGACGCCAATTGTGCAGCTACTCAATAACTTCCCAGCATTTTATAAAACCTGAAGGTTCGTTGAGCAAGATCAATGCAATCTATACCATTCCAGCCTATCTAAGATCAGTTTTAATATTGTAACATGTGGCCTGGGAGCTGTAACTTGCCCATCTGCTGACTGGGGCTTTGTGACCATGTTGCCATGGCAACACAAAATGCAACATTACATACGTCTCCTAAGCAACTTAGACATTTCCTGCGCAATGGAGTTGTCAGTTTCATGACAAATGAGGAATGAACTATGTGACTCAGTGTCCCCTATTTGGTATGCCAAGCAGATATATAAGGCTGGGCACACACCAAGGAAACTGGCAACCGCGATTTCCGAGAAGTGTTATCAGCCAGAATTGAACACATGTTAATAAATGGCTCAGCACAAATTGAGAAAACGGCAACGCAACTCGCGGGGAGATTGAGAAACTCAGTTTCCAGGCAACGGAGCATGCCAGTCTTCACAGGATTGAGTTCAATTGAGTTGCCACATGGACTGCTAGAAATCAGCTGTTCTTTAATGCGCTTCAGTGATTGAATTGTTTATTAAGATGGCACAAATAGTTGACGAAGCTGCTAATTTCATCTTGTGGAGTTAATTGAGCAAGATCCTGACATATATGACAAACGCCGTCCAGACTATGCNATAGGATCAAAATACAGAATAATACTGCTAAAACTGCAAACAGCTACTACAATATGACCTGCATTTTGTGATACAAGTCAGCAGTTGGGTTAGTCCCCATCCTTTACAATTATCAGCTGAATTCAATTAATATAACTCCACTGAGAAGGAATTGCTTCTGCTGGTGTTAAGGAGTAATCAGCCAGCTGATTTCACAGGTGCTATGCCCTTGACAAACTCTGCCTTCCATCATCATTATCATCATCATTTTGATTATAATAAACAATGTAAAGAAAAAACTTCTAGCAGTGTTATTGTATTTGCTTAGAGATCTGCAGAATCTGTATATCAATTAAAAGATAAACTTTCTTACCTCAGAGTAATCAGTAGTTTTTCTTCAACTGACACACTCATCCACTCATGGAACTGAGCCCTTCTTGAAAAGCCGCCAATTCTGCAGCTACTCAAGAGCTTCCCAGCATTTTATGGAACCTGAAAGTTTATTACTTTGTTCACAAGAGCTCTCCACTGGTCCCTATCCTGAGCCAGATCAATCCAATTCATACCATCCCATCATATCTCTCCAAGATCTATTTTAATATTGTCCACCCACATATGCCTTTGTCTTTCCAGTGGTCTCTTTCCATTTCGCTTTCCAACCAATATCCTATATCCATTCCTGTTTTCACCCATTTGTGCTGCATGCCCTACCCACGTCATCTTCCT
The DNA here is from genome assembly GCF_002891405.2 of Cryptotermes secundus. Classification (NCBI taxonomy): domain Eukaryota; kingdom Metazoa; phylum Arthropoda; class Insecta; order Blattodea; family Kalotermitidae; genus Cryptotermes; species Cryptotermes secundus. Next base: position 59,059 of record NW_019724597.1, on the reverse strand, counting down.
TGACTCAGTCATCTAATTATACTTGGAGAAGAGTACAAGTTATGAAGCTAGTCATTATGCAGTTTACTCCAACCTCCTGTCACTTCATCTTTCTTTGGTCCAAATGTTATCCTCAACACCTTGTGTTGGAGTGATATCATTGTTCTGAACGTTCATGCCCCAACAAGATAAAATTGATGATATAAAGGACAGGTTCAATGAAGAAATAGAACATGTATCTGATAAATTCCTGAAGTACCATATGAAAATTCTATTAGGAGATTTCAATGCCAAAGAAGGTAGGGGAGATATTTTCAAACCAAAGATTGGGAATGAGAGTTTCCGCCAAAGAGAGTCTAGGTTATTATGAAATGAAGAAGCATAAGCCATGATTCAATGAAGAATGATCAAAATTATTAGACTAAAGAAAACAAGCCAGATTGCAGTGGTTACAGGATCAAAGCAAAATAAATAAACTTTCAACTTTATTTTTCTCCATAACTGAAGTGAATACAATTGGACATGTCAAGAAATAATAGTGAATACATCACATGTCAAAGTCACATAAAATTTACAAAATGATTTATCACGACACTATAACAACCATTATAAGGAACATAACAATAAAAATACATAAGACCAAAAGAAAAATATCAGTAATATAAAACACATAAACACAATATTAAAAATTGCAAACCCAAAGACAATCAACAAGCTCATCAAGCCAACATTAGTTGAAAAACTCTTGAAGAGAATAGAAAGCACTGCACAGCAAATAATTTTTCAGTTTCCTCTTAAAAACATTAAAATTTTCAATGCTTTTCAATTCAGGGGGAAGGCCTTTAAATATTTTAGTTCCCATATTAATTACACCTTTTTTTGTAATGATCGGTATTACAAAATTGGACGTACAAATTACGCGTATGTATGGTATTGTAGCTGTGAATGTCAGAATGCTGAGTTGTATAGATCTTATTTTTTATTATAGAACTTAAAATCTCAAATATATATAATGAGGTAAGAGTTAAAATCTTAAATTCACCAAACATATTTCTACAGGACACACTATTATTAACACCTTTAATCACTCTTAAATATATTTTCTGTATTTTAAATACAGTTTTAGAGTCCTTAAGGCCCCCACCTCAAGAAATAATACCATATTTCAATACAGATTCAAATTTAGTAAAATAAACATTTCTTAATACAGGTGGGCTGAGTAACATAAGGATTTAATCAAATAAAGAGCCTTTTTGAGCTTTTGGCATACATATTGAGTGTGAGTTGTCCAGCTTACATTTTCACTAATACAGATATCCAAAAATTTTATATTTGATGAATAAATGATTTCCTTATTATTTAGGCAAAAATAATTTCTATAGATTGGAGTAGGTCTTCTTCCCTGAAAGAATAATACTTTAGTCTTATCTGTGTTTATTATGAGATGATTTTCATGGAACTAATAGTCTAATTGATTCCTAACTTTTAGGATTTCTTCATTTAATGATAAAAGCTTATTGTCAGTAAGTAGTATATTTGTATCAGCAAATAATACAACCTTAGCCTCATGAATAGCTAGGGGCTGAATCATTTATGAACAATAGAAATAACAGGGGTCCCAAAATAGAACCTTAAGGTTTTATAGCCTCAACAATGTAAGATGTGAAACCAGTAGGCATTTCAGGAATAAAAAGAAGGAATATGTGAAAGACAAAATTGATGAGCTTGCAATGAACAGTAAGAACAAGAACATTAGAGACCTGTATAAAGGAATAAATGACTTTAAGAGGAGTTAACAGCTTAGAAGTAACTTAGTGAAGGATGAGAATGGTGATGGGCTTGCAGATTCCCACAATATTTTGATTAGGTGGAAGAACTACTTCTCTCAGTTATTGAATGTACATACGGTCAGAGATGTTTGGCAGATAGAAATATATACAGCTGAGCTGTTAGTACCTGATCCTAGCCCTTTTGATGTTGAAATTGTTATTGCAAAATTTTATCCAATATTCTTGTCTCAATGTTATGTCCATACATAGATGAAATTATTGGGGATCATCAGTGTGGATTTTGACATAACACATCAACTACTGATCAGCTCATTTGCATTCATCGGCTACTGGAGAAAATGGGTGTACAGTAAGACAGTACATCAGCTATTCATAGACTTAAAGAAAATCTATGATACAGTTAGGAGGGAAGTATTGTACAGTATTCTCAGAGATTTGGATACCCATGAAACTAGTCAGGCTGATTAAAATGTGTTCAAATGAAACATATTGTAAAATCTGCATAGGTAAATATTTGTCTGATAATTTCCCTATTCAGAATGATCTAAAACAAGATGCTTTATCACCACTCCTTTTCAACTTTGCTGTAGAATATGCCATTAGGAAGGTCTAGGAAAACCAGGTAGGACTGAAATTGAATGGGACACATCAGCTGTTAGTGTATGCTGATGTGAGTCTACTGGGTGATAATATAGATACCATAAAGAGAAACACAAAATCTTTAATTGACACAAGTGAGGAGGTTGATCTAGAAGTAAACACAGAGAAAACTAAGTATATGTTGCTGTCTCTTCACCAAAATGTAGAGCAAAATCCTGACATAAAAATAGATAACGATGTCTTGAAAATGTGGCAAAGTTCAGATATTTGGGAATGGCGATAACAAACAAAAACCTGATTCAGGAGGAAATTAAGAGGAGATTGAACTAGGATAATGCTTGCTACCATTCAGTCCAGAACCTTTTGTCTTCTTGTCTGCTGTCCAAAAACATAAAAATTAGAATATACAGAACTATAATTTTGCCTATGGTTCTGCTGACACAGCTTTATGAAAATTTGTATCTTGTCTTCGAATTTGAGGTCCTACAAGATCCACTAATAAAGAAAAACTTTCAGTGCTCATTCTGTAAAATGATTTGAACAGTTCTGTATCCTGATTAAGTTCTTCCGAAACAGTATAAACACCTGAGTTAAAGTTGTCGTGAAAAAACAAGTGCACCCAATATTTCATTTTCTCCTGTCTTCTCCTCTTACACCATCTCAACCATTACAGGAACAATATTATTACCTGACATTTGCAGAAGAGAAGTGCATGAAATTGGTGTGCAAACACACCCACTTGATATGATATGATATGATATGAGCAACTAATCGAATGTAAGTTTCCTGGAAACCAGTTGCCTGCTTGAAATCGGCGATACTTCTTGGAAATCGCAGTTGCATTGTGGTTGCCAGTTTCCTTGATGTGCGCCCGGCCTCACAGAATATGAGAGAACACAGAAGATGACCCATGTAAAGGCGGGGTTGAATAACTCCACTGTGACCCTGCGAATTGTAGGAGGCGGTGAAAAGAGAAGTCTCAAATCTAAACAGTAAAATATGGTTGCAAGTCCAGAGGGACTCAGACCCAAGAAAGAATACACTGATGAGGGCCAGCAGCATATACAAAAGACAGATCCATCCTCTTGTCAGAGAGGGTGCCCCATGAAAACAAGACTGTAACTGTGAAACAGTAGTAAATATCTGGTCATGAGCCCCAGATTGGGCTCAATGCCAAGACTGACTGACTGACTGACTGATCGACAGTCATAATGTGACTTTGACTTTGACACAGAAGACCAGATTATGACAGAATGGGGAAGAAGAAGGAGAAGTGACTTGGCAGTGAATCAGTGTGCTTTCAAGAATGAACCAGAGCTACGCAGAGGGGGATTCGTTATCCAGAATGAGTTGCATGTGTGAACTGTTATAACCGAGTGTAACTGTAATAGTGACGTCAAATAACCCTAAGCATCAAATCTAGAATCCACAGTTATTAGTCACGTTACTCCAAATACGTATGACAATTTGGTGTTGGAAGTGGTCGGATTTGATTGATAGAATGAATTATTGGATTTATGATTCCATCGTATACCTATGTCTTGCATTATGGAAATGCAACAGATGATACAATAACTGTTGGCTGGCCAAGATGAGAGCCTGGTGAGAAGAGATGGCCTCAGCGACAAAAGCCATCGAAGCAGCAATGAAAGCCATGCAGTGTAAGAAGATGGAAGTCAATATGAATGCCTGCCAAAAAGAGATGATGGCCTGCCAAGAAATGACAGAGGCACATCTGGAACATGAGGAGCCAACATCAGTGGACATGGAATCTGAGTCAGAACATCGGGAGGTCCCGAAGGAAGAAGCTGCAGTGAAAGAGGTTGGAAGACTGAGGAAGCAGCATAGCCACCAAATGACAAAGGAAAGGACCTAGGGATATTGTGGATCCTGGAAGAAATTGGTTGCAGATGGCAGGAGGATGACCCACTGTGCAAGAGTGGCATGGCACAAGAAAGGTGTCATCAGAAAGAATTGGAACAAGCCCAAGGTTGAGTGAGGAATCCAAAGAGTATGAACGCTGAAGGAGAGAATTAGGGTGTGCCATGAAGGCAGAAAGAGAGTGAAGGGTAGATGGCGGACAGCCACGATATCTGAGGAAACGAGACCTACTGAAACTACACCTGGAAATCACAGAAGATGACTGGACTGGAGATTGCGAAGTGAATTGACAGATCTCCTGTCATATTACAAAAGATGATGGACCACATGTTGAGGAGAGGGGAGGGAGAGAGAGAAAGAGAGCCTTAAGGAGAGCGCAATGTGATGTGCAGTCTGAAAGCTGCAACCTGCCTATCTGCCTGGAAGGGCTTCATGTACAGCATTCCCATGGTAGCACGAAATGCACCATTACTCTGGGTTTTGTTGGAACTTTTGAAGACATATTCATGGTCATGGTTTCTAAACAGACATCTCCTAAATGACGTAGGCAGACGTTTCCTGCACAGCGGAGGTGTTGGTGTCATGACAACAGAAGAATGAAGTGTTTGACTTGATGTCCCCTATTTCATGCGCCAAGCAGATATAAAACGGAATATGAGAGAACGCAGAAGATCAAAATATGACAGAACACAGAAGAAGAAGAAGAAGAAGAAGGAGAATTGACTAGGCAGTGAATCAACATGCTTTTGAGAACGAACCAGAGCTATGCAGAGAGGGATTCATTACCCGGAAGGAATAACTGAGTGTAATTGTAATAGTGACTTGAAATAACCCTAATCATCAGATCTAGAATCCACCATTGTTAGTCATGTTACACTGGATACATGTGACCTCTGTCTTGGTCTTCCTAGTGGTCTCTTTTCTTCTGGCTTTCCTACCAATATCTTATATGCATTCCTCTTTGCGCCCATTCATGCTACATTCCCCCTCCCATCTCATCCTCCTTGACTTAATCATTCTAATTATACTTGGAGAAGAGTTATGAAGCTCCTCATTATGCAGTTTTCTCCAGCCTTCTGTCACTTCATCTCTCTTTGGTCCAAATATTCTCTTCAACACCTTGTTCTCAAAGACCCTCAGTCTGCATTCCTTCCATAATGTCAGAGACCACGTTTCACACCCATACAGAGCCACAGGCAAAATTATAGTTTTGTATATTCTAATTTCTATGTTTTTGGACAGCAGACAGGAAGACAAAAGGGTCTGGACTGAATGGTAGCAAGCATTATCTGAGTTCACTCTCTTCTTAATTTCCTCCTGAATCAGGTTTTGATTTGTTATTATTTTTCCCCCCTGGCACTACAGCCCCAGTGGGCCTAGGCCTACCTCCATGAACTCCGTTCATATAATTAGACGGTATAATTACTGTCTTATTTGGATTAATGGAAACGCTTGTTCTTTCACACCATCATTGGACCGTGTACAGAGCTGTTCGAAGATGCTCTGATACTGTCAAAAGGAATTTTCCGTTTATGAGGATTGCTGTGTCATCAGCATATCCTACTGTATAATTCCCATCATTAATAAGTCCGCACAGGAGATCATCGACAACCAGGCACCACAGTAGAGGCGAGAGCATGCCCCCCTGCAGACACCCCAAGGGTTTCTCCTGATAATGTAGCAGCTATGGTTCTGCTTTCCAGCATAGCACTGATCCATCTGCATATTGCAGGCTCTGTGCCATGCTTTCCAGCAGCCTGTTTGATCATATCAAATGAGGTTCTATCGAAAGCTCCCTCTGTATCAAGGAATACTACTAAGGCAATATCCTTGTGTTCGATCGCACTTTCTATGCGTGTTACCACATTGTGTAGTGCAGTTTTGGTAGATTTACCTGTTTGGTAGGCATACTGATTTCTGTGTGGAGGACATGTCCTCAACGCCCCATCCCTGATATGCCAATTTACTAATTTCTCCATCATTTTCAAAAAGAAAGACGACAGGTTGATAGGATGATAAGTCTTAGCATTGGTGTAACCAAGTTTCCCAGGCTTTGGGATAAACGTCACCTTAACTTGCCTCCAGGCCATGGGGATAAATCCATATGCCATGCAGGCTCTATATATGCAGCATAGGTTTGGAACTAAGAGTTCTGCCCCATGCTGCAAAAGTGCCGGTACAATTCCATCTGTTCCCACTGACTCAAATGGTCTAAAGGTATTCAGTGCCCATCTGATTTTTGATTGGTTAATTATGACTTTGGCCAGGTTCCAGTCTGCCCTGTTTGTTCTGCTTTGGCAAGTGCCCAGGTTCTGCTGACCCTGTCCATCATCCAAATTATCAATCAATTTTGAATCAGGAAAGTGAACCCTGAATAATTCGTTCAGTGTCTCCCTTCCTGTTTGAGTATACTGCCCATTAGGCAGCTTAATCATGCTGACCTCATTGGTCGCCTGTTTTTGCCATGATTCTCATGAGTCTGGCACTGCCTGGTACATCCATTGGTCTCCTGTTAGTGACTTCTCCATGAGGATCGCTTGGCTTTCCTTATTTCTTTGTTGTAACAGGTAAGGGCTTCCTTGTAGGTGTCCCACTGCCCTGTTCTTTTAGTTGCATTAAACAGCCTTCTTGTTTTGATTCTAAGCCAACTCAGCTGTTTACTCCACTAAGGCGCTCTCCTTGGTTCACGAGTGGTCCTAGCCAGACAGTTCTGATAAAAGGACGAGATAATAGCCAGTTGCAACTGGTCAACGGACTGATCAGCATTAATTGTGTGTATATTTCACTAGATGGTCTCCAGATTTACCTTTAGGTTGTCTTTGTAATACTCCCAATTGGTTCTCTTAGGATTCCTATAAGTAGCCTGATCTACTGTGTTGTTGCTTATTTGAAAGCATATACACGTATATCTGTGATCCGATAAAGATGGCTCAACAGATACATGCCAATTACTTATCACGTTTCCTATTTTATTGGTCCCTAGTGTCAAGTCGATAACCTCCTGTCTATTGCAAACCACAAAGGTAGGCTCATTACCTTGGTTTAGAATATTAAAGTTCGAACTCACCAACTCACCATGAGACATTCTTCTCTTGGGTTCATGTCAGTGCTACCCCACAATGTGTGGTGCGCATTGGCATCACACCCCATGATGAGCTGCTTTTTCCTAAGATGGCAATATTCAATGATGTTCCTCACTTCTTTGGAAGGTGGTGGTTCATCCGAGTCATATGGAAAGTAGGCTGAAGTGATGATGAGCTCCTCACAGCCTCCGTCCAATGTGTATGTCATCCTCACCGTTGTTGTGTCTCTGGAACAAAACTCCAGCAAGTGTAAAGCATTAATATGATTAATAACATATACGCATGATCTAACATTTTATCCAGGTACAACAGAATAAACTGCTCCCCCTGAATTCGTTAAGCCTCTTATTTGGCCCCTATATATCCAAGGTTCCTGAATAAGTGCTATGTCTACTTTTCCCTCAGCAAGTTGTTGACATAAAATTGCCGTAGCGGCCTTTCTGTGGTGTAGGTTAATTTCAATGAATCGTATGTTGTGTGTATATGTATGTGTTCTATGTGTTAATTCTGTAATGCTGGGAAAGGTGTCCTCCTCCATACCTTCTTCCACAGCCCCTTCTCTTTTATCAGACCTGGTTTCCTCCAAGGGAGGTCCCTGATCTGTTAAGATCGGGTTGATGAGAGGAGGGATTGTCTCCTCATCAGATACTCTCATCCGGTCAACTGATGGAGTGGGTACATCATCCCTCTCCCCCTCAGAGGCCGATTCCGAGGGCATTGAACTGGGCACAGCAACTTCTTTATGCCGCTGTGCCTGAGGATCTTGCAGGACCCTAACAGTTCCCTGTGAGAGGCCTGTATATACCCTATATCCAGTTCCCTTGATAATAGATAGGGAATCCCGGTCTATAAAGAGGATCAGTCTCTGCCCTTTCGGTTCAGATTTCCTATCCAATATCCTCCAACTCTCAGCATGGAGTCTGGATTAAGATTCATGATCCATTTCAGCAGCTCCACAGGATTTTGGGCAACTTTGTCCTTTGCCCTGAAAGCCACCTTCACATATTTTGGGAGGTTCTTGGCATCAGTAATATTCAGCCTAGCCCCTGATTTTAATCTGTGATTATCTGTAGTTCTGATGAGCCACTGTCCAGACTGTTGGTTGGGACATGTATATATTAATACACCTCCCTCCAGTCTGTATGATTTCAGGTGTGGTAGTTCTCCCAAAGGAGTCCTACGTAATGCTTGTCCCAGTTCCACCATAATGGAGTCCTGGTCTCCCTCTGTTAGCTTGTCTTCAGGATACATTTCCTTGAAGATAGCTACCTTTATATTGGTCAGAGCCTCCTTGTAAGTCCCTGGTCCCTTAGCATCCCTGGGCCTTTTCGGAGCTCTGGCCATTTCTATAGGGGTACTGCCCTCCAACCTAGTGCATCCAGACAAGGCCTTCTTCGCTAGACAGGGTCCACCTACTCCAGAGACTAGGTGTCCCAGTCCTCCTGCTGCAGGTGTGCTAGAAGTGCTAGCTCCCTGCACTGGTATGTCAGTACTACTGACTCCCAAGAAAGTACTTTTTTATTTTACCTCAGGCAGGTTTCGAACCACTGGTTCATCCCTTCCTATGGCTGAAGTTTCAACAACAGGTACGCTGTTTGCAACTGGGCCCATTAATGGTTCACCAGAGCTGCCAGCCCCCTGCTGAAGCATTTTTCGTAGGGATCCCCTTGGAGGGGTTTCCCTCTTCAGTTTAAGGTCTTTACCAAGGGGGCTCCCTCTTCAGTTTAAGGTCTTTACCACCAGTTTTTGATTTGGTACCTTTCATTTTGGTCCCATGAATCATGGGAATTTAAAAGGTCACCACCCACAGCGCCCCATACGGGTGGAAGGCATAAATACAGTGGGGTGCTGCCTTGTGGCCAGGGGGGATTGTTCAAGACACTGGCTAATTACCACCCCAGTGCCATGCAGCCCTCAGCATGATGCCTCACACCTTGGCTTAGGTGGTTTGGTCGTGTTGTGAATGAAACCCTCGCAAGCCTCCAGGACCAAGAGTGCCTGTTTGGGGGGAGAAGGATATCCCAGATTATTAATGGGAGTGCGATACCAGCTAGTCATGAGGTTGCGACCAGGGAAACCTGCATGAGAGAGTCGCCCGTGGGGCTGGCCTATGAGCTCCCCCATTCCCACCCCTCCACATGGGTTGGTCAAACCATTTTAGAGTGTTGAGCTCTAAGACTTGCAGCACCTTATCGGTACTCTAGGGAGATAACTCAAGTAGCCGAAGCTACCCCCACATGAGTGCTCTCCTGCATTCATCCCAGGTAGACCATAGTGATACCCAAGAGTCATTATACCGCCACGTGGGAGGCTCCGGTCATAATGTCATTGTCCTTTATGGGAACTTAGCTGCCAGTCCCGGTAGGTAATACTAATCCAGACCCCGAGACTGTCGTTGCCCAGCAGGACCATGAGGAGGTGTCCCAAAGCTGTGTCCCAACACATCCCTGGTCCATGATGCGTCCCCACCAAAGACACAGCCATAGTTCGGCCAACCTCATTGAGGATGGCGTCATTACTACCTGTAACATATGACCTAAGAAAGTCACAGTTACCCCACTAGCTGGAAGGATTAGGTAAATTGAAAAAATCCAGTGACCTCATAGGGATTCGATCCTGTGACCTTCCGGCTTGTAGCATAGTGCCTCAACCAACTACACTACCACGTGCCTCAGCAGTAAACAATGTATTGTTAGAATTATGACCTTCTGTGAAGTAATGCCATGCATTTTGGTGAGTAGGCACCAACTTTCCTGTAAAATGTTAACTTTCTACCAAACAACACTAAGTCAATTTCCAAAAGACTGTAACCTTGATACTCATTGCTGTGAGTACCACAAATGTTACATATTCTTAAAACCTGAGGGACACATCAGGCATTTACTTTTTATGCCATATCTGTACACTCTTTGCTCTGCTGACATGTAGGTCTGTTGCAGCTGGATTTGTGTCAGGCCAATCTGTGGGCAGTGATATAATACCAGAAGAGACTGTGAGTCGCTTGAGTCCCAATCCTCCACGAGCTGACCACAGCCTGCCTGACACTGGTCATGAGATTATCATACAAGTTTCAGATGCTGAAACTGACTCCAGTAAAGGTAAAGATTAATGTGTATGCTTGCATGTTTGTATGTATGCATCAGATTTGTTATACTGAACATTTAAATAATAGCCAGTTTCTATCATGTGTGTGGAAATTCCAGTGTACCATTGCAAGGATATAAAGAGGGGAATGACAGAAAAGTAAGACAGTTGGGAAGGAGATAAAGATATGAAAAGGATAGAGGAATGGAAAAATTATGTTGACAATTGTTCTAATGTGAAGGAGATGGAAGAATGGAGTGGATAATGACTGTTGAGAGGATGGACAAATAAATGGGACAGTCAGACAATATGGGAACTAAGGAGAAAAGGAGATAGAAGTGTAAAATGAATGGAGGAAAGGAAGGGGAAAAAGTTTTCTATACTATTTCTGACAGACCATGAGTAGATCTTATGTATGAATTCGTTTTTTACACTGTTATACATTTCTCCCTCTAGTTCTCTGCTTCTCTGATCTGGTTGTTGGGCGATTGTAACCAGACTTTTATATTGCAAAAGGGATAGGCTGTGTTATTACTTTGGAACTATTTAATTCATAATACCAATATTGTGTGGGTATGGCAGTAAATGATAGGAAATTGATCTAACTAACTTCATGGAGTTGAGCCCTTCTTGAGGAGCTGCCAGTTGTGCAGATGTTCAAGAACTTGCCAACGTTTTGTGGAACACAAAGGTTCATTACCATGTTGACAAGAGCCCACCACCGGTCCCTGTCCTGAGCAAGATCATTCCAGCCCATATCACCCTATCCTATTTTTCTAAGATTCATTTTAATATTATCTACCCAGCTATGTGTTGGTTTTCCTAGCGGTCTCTTTCCTTCTGGCTTTTCCACCAGTACCCTATATGCATTCCTCTTCTTCCCCATGCCTGCTACAAGCCCTGCCCATCTCATCCTCCTTGACTTCATCATTCTAATTATACTTGGAGAAGAATACAAATTATGAAGCTCCGCATTATGCAGTTTTCTCTAACCTCCCATCACTTCATCTCTCTACAGTCCAAATATTCTCCTCAGCACCCTGTTCTCAAACACCCTCAGTTTATGTACCTCCCTTAATGTCAGAGACAAAGTTCCACACCCATACAGAACCACAGGCAGAATTATACTTTTGTATATTCTAGTTTTTATGCTTTTAGACAGCAGACAAAAAGTTCTGGACTGAATGGTAGCAATCATCCAGCAGAAATATATATATGTAAAAGACATGATAAATAAACATTCTCATATATTGCTGTGATTTGTTTTAAGAGAAACCAAACCTAAGAGTGGACGTTTTCTCTGGTAACCAGCCATAAGACAAAATAAAAATTAAATTGACCGGTTTTATTGCTGATATTATGGGTTCAGCACCTATATTCTGCACACTTCAACTATAAATGAGTTAACAAACACTGAAGTGAAGTCATGGCATGGAAATCAGTTTGCTGTGGAAGGCGAACCAATTAATTGGTCCACACTCTAACATTTGTGTTACCCAGATATCTGACACAGTCCCACCACCACAACCACACAAGGCCACTCACCGTGCTCGGTTTGACCTGTGGCACTGCCTTCCATAATTTCCATTGTTACTCTTAGACCATCCCTCCTTTTCCTGCCCAACCCCTCAATTAACTGTTTGAGATGAAGAAAAAAAGAATGAAAACCATTCACATGCGTTCAAATTTTTAAAATGTTTCATACTATGAAACAGAAGTAAGGATCATAGGTGCATTTATTGTGTACAAACTAAATAGTCTATGACCAATAATTGAGATTTCACTGTAGTTTGTAAGCAGTGCTTTCTTTTACAGGCGTATTTTCTGGTGCTGTCACATTTGGTTTTAGTCTCAAGGTTGAAACATACAGCACACCAGTAGATGTGTGAATTTTGACAATTTTGCTGGTAAGCACACTGGTGCACACTGGCTACAGAAAGCCTCAGGTGTGATAAATTATGTTTATTTCAGACTTTGTTATAATAATAAAGAAATAATTTATTTTTGAACTTTGACTTTTATTTCCTCTGTTCAATTAGATAAATCTTTAGTTCGACAGCCAAGCACTACAGAGTACCTTCCAGGCATGTTACATGCAGCATCACCAGCTGGGTTATTGCCACAGTTTCCGTCATGGTCGTTAGTCTGTTTGGGACCATCATCACTCTACTCTCATAACTTGGGACTCCAGGACCAGCAACAGGCTGGCTTATTGGGCGGCTCAGCCTACCTCTTACCCTGGGATGTTACTGTCAGGCTGGAGCATCACAGGTATTGCATGAACAGCTTGATGTGCTGGAGCTGAACATCTTGAACAAAAGCAACTGTGGTCTACATGTCAGAACCTACACTAATAATTCTTGTAAAAGTCTATATCCATTTTCCACCTATTTTATGTTCTTTAGGAAAGTAAGTAGGCATATGAGATCATTATTCTATCTGTCTTTGTGTCAGTGGATAGCATAGTTGGTATAGCGACTGGCTACAGGCTGGACGACTGAGGTGTCTGAGTTTGAGTCCTGATGGTGTCATGAATTTTCTCTTCACATCACCCAGACCAGCTCTGGGGCCCATCCAGACTCCTATCTAATGGGTGCTGAGGATTCTTTCCCCAGGGGTAAAGCAGCAGGGGCATGAATCTGACCACTCACCTCTAACTAGTACAGTGGTCAAAAAAATGTTGATCTCTAAATCCACACCCCCATACTCCTCCATGGTGTAGTGCCTAATTAGTTAAGCACAGAGGCAACTTTACCTTTACCTTTGTGTCAGTTTCTATCCTCCCATTTCATCTTTGGCAATAGTTGGCTGATTTTCATGGGATTTGGTACAGACATTATGCCTTTAGACACAGCCTTATTTACATTCTTTTCAGTTTCCAACAGTTAGTAATAACAACATTGCAGCAGATTATTGACCTTGTGAAGTCAAATGATCACCTAATTAATGTTCCTGAAATTGTAGATCTTTGAATAATATGCAGGTTTTCTGTAGGTAATTTGGTTTTTAGGATGTGAAATAACAGCATTGGCAATATGAACATTTTTGTTAGCTTTTGGTTTATGTCAGTGAGGCAGGTATGATTTGGTATGGAGATGGATCATACACATAATTACACATTATACATGAAATGTTGTTTGTAAATTAGCAGTTACAGTCATGGTGATGGTATAAAGCTTTGAGGTTAGAGTTGATAAATGTAACATAGAATCTGTAGGAGAATACACTTTCCAAGTTCTGCCTGGAATTCCATGTTTAGACACATGTCTGTGCATATCAAGCATACCGCAATTTCCTGAAGCCAACATTTATTGTAGTAAGATATGTGTTTTGCATCTTGTATTTTTTTTTTTCTGAAAAATGATTTCCAAATGTTTAGTTGGACATTGAATGTACATAAACATCACATTGATATTTGTTAAATGTTCTACAATGTTCTAATCTTCCATTCCCATTACTTACATTCTTAAGCATACCTAAGCATACCATATCCATGCTGCAATGGTAATCAGGGGCATCATTGCATGAAGTAATGCATGCAAGTGGGATAAAGGGGCATAGGCTGCAGAGTAGTTTGATTGGCATAAGTCGGTATTTCTGTAATTATAATTTTGGCAATAATCATTTTCATGTTCAGAGATCGAGGAAGTGGGTGGCCAACTGTTGGTGATCAGTATGCCTCAAGGGGAAAAATGCAAGTATCCAGTCAGCACTCGGGTACTGTCTTGCGTGGTCGCAAAGGAAAAGGAGGAAATAAAGGTATTGTTTAATGTTTCTAAAGTTTAGTATATATACATTTCTAATCTCCTCCTCCTCCTCTTCTTTAGCTTTATTTCCATTTTGTACAAGTCAATAGATGAAATGTCTGAAATTTGTTCTTCCTCTCTGAACCTCTCCTTTTCAATTTCTTGCCAGCTGTTTCCTCTCTTTTTGATATATTTTCATATCAGGCCAAATCGTCTTGTCCTGGGTCATCCCATGGATCTGTTTTTGTAGAATTTAATGTTGGGGTGATGCCATAGGAGCTGAGAAAACCCAACAGAAACTTCAAGAATGATTGCAAATGGAGATCCAGTGATGCTGTGAAAGACCCGGTGAGTGGACAGTGTTTGCATGGCAAACAGCCTCACAGAATGTGAATATTTTACATAATGAAGTTAAAGTATTCTGTATTATTGTTCTGTACTTTCAATGAGATATGATTATAATTTAATGTATTTGAATATAATTATGTCCTCTGTGATAAAGTTATTCCACTCCCAGGAAGGCATTTGGAATGGTCTGTATTCCCAGATCTCACTGCAGGAGAGAATTTGGTGACAAGAGTTTGTGCTGTAGCTGCCTGTATTCCTGGAGGATGCATCGCCAATAACCATTTCACAGTTTTCTGCATGAGCTCCATACATGCTGATGGAGGAGAACTGGCAGATATGCTTGCCAGGGATTCCCAAAGTCTTATCTTTGGTATGCACAGGACTTTTATATGTGAGCAGAAAATTCCACACATCAACGTATCCTTGAATTTGACTCAAAATCTTCTGAATGGAAGTCCAGCATCTCATTGGGAAGTTGGAAGGAGCTGAAGTAATTTCAGAATGTGGGGAAAACATTTGGTGATGTCTGCACATTGGGCTCTAACTAACTGAGAAACTCCTTGGAGCAGAGACCTTGAGAAACTGATCGCCATCCATCTAGTCAAGAATGTTTTTTCTATTAAGGAACCCGACAACTCATTGTCATGTTTATGTGAGGCTACTGCTGGCCTCTATAGTGAGATAAATTCATCCAGTCCACTTATGTCCTCTCTGTTTCTTTAAAATCCATTTTAATATTATCCTCCCATCACTGTGTTCTTGTTATCCTTTATTCCTTATCTTCAGAATAAATTGTTTGATACAGAAATATGAGAAAGAAATGACAGAGCATTGAAAGATATTTGGGTGACCTGTACTGCATTTGCTACACATCTGTGTTAGAATGGTGGGTACAGGCACAACAGTGGTTCACAGACATGAGAGATAGGATACATTTTGCTCTTTCTACAGTTTGTAACAGAGGGGAACTAGTGGTGTCGGAGAAGGCCCTTCGCCCACTGCTGCAATGCAACTGCAACTTGGCTACAACTCAACTGAAATGAAATGAAACTAAACTCAAACACAATCTCAGCTTCGTCCACCAATGCAACTCTTTTCAAACAGTTTAACTTGCAATGTCGAGTAGTTCAGGAGAAAGTGTTGTGCTTGTATATTGGTATATAAAAAATGTTCACAAAAAGAAATGCAAATGGTGGACTCATCCTTACATAACTAAGAATACCAAAATGCAAGCGTTCATAGCGGCACAAGAATTAAAAAAAATACAAGAAGAAATTTCAATCTTATTACAGAATGTCGAGACATCTGTTTATAGAGTTAGTGGAAATTGTTTGACCTTACATACAAAAAAAGAAATGAATGATTTTCTGGGGTCATCTTCCTTGTCTTTATTTGTCCGCTTGTTGCAATATGCAGTGGAGGTTTTTAACATCAGCCATATCCTGTTTTCTTTTCATAGTACTCAGAGCCCCACTGCCAACATTCATTTTCATCTTCACCTCTTGTTCATCATCTTCATGATCTACGAGGAGCGTTCTGTACATAATGCCTCCTATTTTTTTAATAGTTAAATAGAGCAAGATTTCAGCTACTTACAGTTATTTTTCCACATAATCACCACCATTTGTTATGCACTTTTGCCAGCGATGAACAAGAGCCTCTATGCTGTGCCCATAAAAGTCTGCACCAGCAGAGGCTAGCCACTTTCTTACAGCTGCAATGACAGCATCATTGTCTGGAAAATGTTGCCCACATAGTCCATCTTTCATAGGCCCAAAGAGATGGAAGTCTGAAGGTGCTAAATCGGGGCTATAATGTGGATGTGGTAGGACAGTCCAACCAAACTTTGAGTGTGGGCGGTGGTTGCCGAACTGGTATGGGGGTCTACCGTTATCATGTTGCAAGCAAAAGGTTGTCTGCTGCTCTGGCCTGACTTGGGAAATGCTGGCTTTCAGCTTAGTCAGCGTCATCTTGTAGCGTTCAGAATTGACAGTCTCACCAGGCTCCAGGATATACAAAAAAAATCACACCCCGCCTATCCCAAAAGACCATGCTTATCACTTTCCCTGCCGATGGCTGTGTCTTCAACTTCTGTTTTCTTGGGGAATCCAGATGCCGCCACTCCATGGACTGTCTTTTGGATTCCGGCTCGTAGTGGTGACACCACGTCTCATCTCTGGTGACGATGCTGTCCAGAAACTTGTCACGTTCAGCCTCAAACTGGTGCAACAGGTCCTGACAGACTTCTATTCGATGAGTTTTGTGGTCCTGTGTAAGCATCCGCGGGACCCACCTGGAACAAACTTTGAGATAATCCAGCTTCTCCAACATCGTTTCCAATGCATTACAGCCAATATTAAGCTGTGCACACAGTTCCCTGGTCATTATCTGCTGATCTGTATGGATGAGCTGATCAAGGCGCTGTTCATTGTGAGGAGTGGCAGCTGAGCATGGATGCCCAGGGCCTGGCTTGTCGTGCACTTCACTTTCGCCACTGTTGAAATGCACTACCCACCACCTCACTGTGCTGACATCCACTGTATCATCTCTGTACACCTTTATCAAGCGTCACTGGATGTCAATGGCTGCAATTTGTTCAGCAGTGAGAAATTCAATCACACATAGCTGCTTCGTACGCACCTCTATGTCAGATGCCAATTTGGTAGACTGCTCTGCTGTCACTATCTGTCCCACAACAACCAAACTAACAGTACATGGGCGGGAAGGTTCAACCTTTACTACAACACCACCAACATCCAGCTCAGATGTTACAGATAACACAAAAAAATAAGAGGCATTATATACAGAATGCCCTTCGTATATTGCTGCCATCATTACCAGTTTCAAAATTCTCAATTTCAGTATTTTGCTTTTCAATTGATGCAGGAGAGGGTACATTACCAGAAACATCCAATGTTGCAAGTTTCAAAAATGGAATAACGAACTGCATCATATAATTTAAATAATACAGTTTTTTCCTTTTTCCACCATTCGAACCTAATTTTAGATGTCTCGTGAAAACAGTCATGATGTTCCTCCACTTTTTTCTGTTTCCCACCAAAAAATATAATAAAATTATAACTAGTATCACCCAATCTTATTTAAAAGAAATTAACTTCTTGATTTCAGGTATGGTTTTACTGTCTGCTATACGTTGTAAAAATGTAATGTCTATTAATATCATAATTCATGGTGTCTGCAGTCTGCACAGTTTTATTCGGAAAAGGGAAGGTAAACCCTACTTCACTCACTATAATGATAAAAAAGAGAATTCCAGTGAACTGCCTTTCATTAATGTACCAGTAGAGAACAACGTAACAATAGATGAAAGATCAAATTCTCAACAGTTAAGGGATTATTTATCGTATTATTTCCTCAATCCACAAGCAGCTGTACATTGGCAATGGCAGTATTGTATAAATGAACAAATTTTCTGTTTTGTATGAAATACTTATTCTAATACAATAGAATAAAATCATTTAAAAGAAAACTTACCTTCTTCATTTACTTCTTTCCCTACTTCCACCCAAGCTTTATCGACTACATCTTTCCTTGAATACTCAGATAATTTATAGTTGTATAGATAAGGATATTTTTCCACAGCCTGCACAAGTTTAATACAAAAATCTTGCTCTGACATCGTGTGTGTTGCTTGACAGTTGCGTTCAAACTGACACGTTCAGTTGCAAAGCAGCTTGTTTCTGATTGGTTATCTTCGGGTCGGGTTGCAGTTTCATTGGTGGGAGAGATTCATATTATTAACAGGTCAGACTATTACACAACTCAAAAACAACTAATTTGTCACCATTTTTAGTCAAGCTGCAATTGCATTGTGGCAGTGGATGAAGGGCCTAAGTCTCAGGACTCAGTGTGTTCTGAATTGAATCCCCAGTCACATCTACATGCAGTTTTCTCTGGTCACAGATTGAAACCTTCACCTCTACCAAAGATGAAACTGTAAAAATATAAAGAATACAATGGAGGCAAGATAGCCCAGTGAGAAATGGCACCTCCTTCAGGACAAAATGAAGGAAGAGTAACAAACTGCCCTTTGCAGGGCACAGGAGGAGGTTCACATGGTGTCAAAACCGAGAGCACAATATGAACCTTCATGAAGACCTCAACTTACATAGTTTAGAAAGTGATTTAACATTTCCATGTTTATATAACCTTGACCTTGCTCATATGCAGTGATTAACAAATTGCAATAAGAAACAGCATGTTAGCACCAAATATTTCATATTTCAGATCTGTCCGAATTTGTGGTGAAGATTTTTGTGGGTGTGGAATATGAGTGTCCTCGAGGTCATCGTTTCATGTGTTCTGCTCCAGGCAAAGTCTTAAAGACAACTGGTTCTGGATTGGTCAAGGATAATGGCAACAAAGTGACCAGCAATGACATGCCATTGTATTTCCCTTGTCCCTGCAGGTGAGACATGACATATATCATAACCATGAACTGAGAAACATTGTCATGTTGATTTTTATATGTTGTTTGCCCAAAATTCATAAAATGGGTTTATATGTCCATCCAGCAACACTTTTATCTTTGAAACTACTAGATGGAGTTTGATGAAATTTTATACTGGTATCTAGGTATGCTAAAAGTTTTCAGGCAAATGTGATTTTAGTTTGCAGTAGTCCAACATAACTTACTTAACTAACTTCATGGAGCATATTCTCATTCAGTATTAACATCCATAAAGTAGGATAAAGTTGGAATCAGGAGTCCTTGAAATCCTGATAATTGGACTCCTACTCAAGAATTTCTCTGCGTTGTAACCGTTCATTCAAATTGGTGGACTATTCTGCATTAATTAAATCTGTATCAAGTTAAGATTACAAAATTACAAACAAAGAGATCCGGCAGATAGCCAGCTCTTACACGCAGAAGGGACATAGTTCAAGTTTTGCTATGTGGACAGGAAGTAATATCTGGTACTTTCCTGGATTTCTGGCAGTTTCAGCAAAGTCAGAAAGTCTTTGAGAATTTGAGGGCTGACAGCTCGGAACAGCGATAACTTAAAAGTGGGACAGCTGGAGCCTCATCCCCTGATCATAATGCATCAAGGGGCTGTCAACCTTAGCGTCAGGTCAGCATCTGCCAGAATCACATAGCAAAGCAACATGATTGGAAATTCAAAATTTAGGGAACCTCCTAGTTTGAAACTTTAACCAATGGCAGAAGTGGAGGAGTGGATTTCTCCTGGAGTCTGGGGTTCGTGGACCTCAGGATTCAGAGAGAGTGCATTCCACCTCGAGGAGTCATCCAACTTTCGGCAAAGTCAGACACAAAATTACGACTACATCCGTTCCGTAAAAGTTTTATAAGTAAAGTTCTAAATAAGTGTACTAATAGATTCATTTGTATTCAGTAAGCTAAAAAAATGATTACTAAGTGCAACGGTCTAAAGAGGTGTGTGTGATTGTAGTGAAAGATTCTTCCTGCCCTGTCCGAGCCAGACCCGGGATATGAACTCAGCTCTACAAATTACCGAACAGAACCCAGATACTCCCGTCTTTACCTGCTCTCGCGTACCAGCTCCAACAACCCCAATTCTCCTCCCTTCCCACCTAACTTCTCAACATCCACGAGAAGAGGGAGGATGGTGATAAATGGAGCACAACGTAGGGTCAAGGAGGATGGCAACAGCGTGGCGCCCAATGTAAAGGGCCCAAAGAAGTGAGCGGCAACAGCCTTTTTATGGAATATGAAGATTTATTACCGAGTTTACAGGATCCCACCTCCACTCTTTATTCTGAAGCAGATGAATTCCACCTGAACCTTCCCACACCATTTCTTTGAGATCCATTTTTGTATTATCCTGGTAACTTCTAGATCTTTCAGGTATACTCTTCCCTTTAGATTTGTGACCAAAATTTTATATGCATTTCAGATTTCTCCCATGTATACTACATACCTTGCCCATCTCATCCACCTTGATTTCATCATCCTAGTAAAATTTTGTGAGGAGTACAAATTTATGATGTTCTCATTATAATAATTTTTCTCAGCCTTCTGTTACTACTGCTGTCAGGTTCAAATATTGTCTTTAGCTTCCTGATATCAAACATCCTCTGTCTCTTTTCTTCTTGTATCATGGTGATGGTGCAAAACTTTGAGGTTATGTCGAACAAATTTTATATATTACAAATGATAAAAGAGTTCCATCCAGTGTGACTGTTGAAGCTTTTACTACTTCACTTCTTAGCACCCTAACATGTTTCGGTCTCTATAGACCATCACTGGAGGGTACATCAATACTTATAGAGACTACTATTACATTGGGTGTTTTGATTTTTAAAGTACATAAATATAAACTTTATACAAAATGCAAATTTCTTGNCAGTAAAAACAACACAGCACACTACGAACAAACATAGGACAACAACAAGAACTACCTTCCCAAGAAAGACAGGTGGCACAAGTTCTGCCCCGTCAAGAAAAGCGAAAGGACAAGGGACACGAACCTATTCGGTTAAAGAATTTTAACTTAAATAACAAAAAGTTTTTAATAGAACTTCAGTGCATCAAGGACAGTTGCTGTAGTTGTAAGAAATTTGGATTTTGTATAAAGTGTATGTTACAAATATTGTATATTTATGTATTTTAAAAATCCAAACACCCAATGTAATAGTAGTTTCTAAAAGTATTGATGTTCCCTCCGATGATGGTCTATAGAGACCGAAACGTGTTAGGGTGCTAAGTAGTGAAGTAGTGAAAGCTTCAATAGTCACACTGGACAGAATTGTTTTATCATTTGTAATATTGTTAGCATCATGGACCAGAATGAAACAAATCAGATTTTATATAGTCAGAATCTGTACTCAAGTTATAAATTCTTCCCACAACAATAACATGAACAACCACAAAAATAATTTGTGATGTCCAGCTTTGTCAGCCCTCAGAAGTGCTATGTGTTACAAAATTAATCTCAGTCAAGTCCTAGCAGTAGCCTCTTGGATGCCACCAGAGGTTCTGAGGAAGGGAATGAACCCTGGGAAGCCCAACTCAGTTACTGTCAACCCATCAGGGCATACAGATAGTCCTAAATGCAAACATGAACCCAGTTTCATTGGAAAATATTTCAGTTCTCCCTAAGGGGTCAGAGTAAAGCCATATACATCTTCATGAAGAGAATGACAAGTTGAATGTCTGAAAGAAATACAATGTTGCAAATTGCATACAGACTACATAATATCAATGGGTAGTTGCCTACCCCCTTTCTTCAGTAAATCCAAGACAAACTTGGTGTGGATATATATATATAAAAAATTCAATTTGCTTGCAATTTCATACTGACTCACTAAATTAAAGTCAAAGAAATGTGCGATTAAGAAGAGTTCTCTGTTTTGGGGTATGACGCCGTGTAGTCTGTTGAAAGTCTGCTGGTGTTTTGGAGGAATATGTCTTCTTCATTTTCAGGGTCAAAAAATAAGCCAAGTAAGAAACCAGCATGAAGCAGGTAGCAAGCAGAGTAATAGACTACATGGCATTATATCCCAAAAGATAGAACTTCTTCATAATCACCACTCTGAGAACCGCAAATCCTGCAGATGTATGATTGTTGTGATGTATGATCTGGCAGCTGTTCTGTCGACTACAGGATCATTTGAAATTACCTCTCATTTGTCCCATAAACAATTCCTATCATTACTGGTAAATAGTGACACTAACCCCATTATCTGAACAAAGTCCCTATTAATTTGTAAGTCCTCAGCATTATGCAGAAAAGTAACTGCTTTTACTACATGTAAGGCCTCAACCCACTGCAATATACAGTCTGTAATATTCCTTCAGCAGTGCTGTAGTATGCTGAGTTGTAAAAAATGTACAGTGTAACAAATTATTTA
Organism: Cryptotermes secundus; assembly: GCF_002891405.2. Classification (NCBI taxonomy): domain Eukaryota; kingdom Metazoa; phylum Arthropoda; class Insecta; order Blattodea; family Kalotermitidae; genus Cryptotermes; species Cryptotermes secundus. Next base: position 36,694 of record NW_019724597.1, on the reverse strand, counting down.
TTCCGTATTTACAATTGTTGATCATGATGGCCGCGCAGTGTAAGACATGAACTGTCTTTGCCCACTCGAACACTGGGGTTATGGGTTCGAATCCCACTCAAGGCATGGATTTTATATATGATTTATTCTGTGTGTAGGTAGTGGCTTTGTGATGGGTTGATCCCCTGTCCAAGTAGTCCTACAGACTGTGTATATGATGAAGAAACTGAAAAAGTGGCCAGGGTCCAAAAGGCTGTGTAGGCAGAGAGAGAGAGAGAGTATTTACAATTACAAGCAGTAAAAAGATGCTACTTTCAGTAGGATTTGAACCAATGAACATTAGCACACAAGTCCAGCATGCTAACCCTTGAACTAAATTGCATTTTATTGTAGAATTTCAAATTTTCCCAACCAAAGTATGACATTAACAAAAGTTTTTTTATAACTCAGAATCTGTGTGAAAGAGAAATAGGCTCTACATGTTCTATCAGAACTTGTTATCGTGAAGAATACATTCTTCTGGATTGTAACACCATGTAGTTCTAGAGAAATATGAGTATATCACCATCTTGAGGGTCAAGTAGTGAACCAGGCAAGAAACCATCAAGAAGCAGATGGCACTACTTGTGACTTGTCACCTGCTTCCTGCTGGTTTCTCACTTGGCTTACATTTTGACCTGAAGAGGGAGGCAATATGTTCCTTCGAATCATTGAGCTGGTTCTGAGGTACACATCATTACAACCCAAAAGAATGCAGATTTCTTATACATGCTCATGAAACCTCTTTGTCTCATTAAATTTTGTTCAATATATTCAGGCATGTGGTAGCATAGCTGGTTAAAGCACTATGCTACAAGCTGGATGGTTGTGGGTTCAATTCCTGATGAGGTCATTTGATTTATCAGTTGACCCAATCCTTTCAGCCACATTATGGCCCTGGGGTTGACTCAGGATCTAACAGAAATGAGTACTAGGAATTTTTAATCACAGATTTTTACTGAGCAATGCTGGCAAGGGTACACAACAAGGCAGAATGTGTTACTAATATTTCTTCCCACAGGAATGTGAAGCCACTAGTGGCACAGCTGATGCGTATACATGTAGTAACGCCAAAAGCACCAATCCATGTTACGCTGAATCCCCGGGTACAGCCGGCTCCATCACCGTGCCCAGTATTTGTTACAGGCTGTGAGCAACCTTTGAGACTCTCACAGAGTGCATACTGGGTTCTTCGCCTTCCGTATCCTTTGTCAATTCCAGTTGTGTTTATGGACTTACTTATTTGCAGGATCAAGTAGATGTGGACAGTTGTAACACTGGGTGATGGTACTTTGTTGTGGCAGGCCTCCTATTTTTTTTATTGATGGTAGTCACCATCTTCAGTGAGAAATACTGCTTCTTACCCAAAAATGAAAACAAATAACTCAAAGCATGAAGATATATGAAGAGCATTACATGTAACAGATGGAACTGAAGGATCACCAGACAGAATATTTGGAACATGCAGAAGAAAAAGAAAATATCCATATCGTCTTTCTTCAGCAGTCAACTGACTGAAGAACGGATTCAGTATATCATTAACTTAGTGGTCAGACTTATCAAATACATGTTCTAGTTCATCATAGAATCTGTCCTTTATGTCATCAATTTTGTCTTCTGTTGTGGCATTTACATTCAGAACAGTGATATGACACCGGTGACCTCTTAGTATTATATATGACATCCTATCACTAATGAACTCTACCCTCCCAATTGTTGATATGATTCTCTTATGTACAAAAAATCTGTACTGAATTCATGCTTTTCATTCCCCTTTCCATAGAAAAATGTATATTCGCCTGCTGGTTCGATGCCACCTCCGTCGCATCTGACCTGTACCCGCACTAAATCTAACTTATATTTTAAGATTTCTTCTGCCACTGCCCTAAGCGAACCTGCTCTATTCATACTTCTAACATTCCAAGTACTGAATCTCATGTCCATTTTCTTTAGCCTAGGCCATTTATCCAGAGGATCCATCCAGGTCCAAGGCTTCTTGAGAATTTTCGTAACTAGCTTGTTTTTTATGGTGAGGAGTTGTTAGCCCCATGACCAACCCCCAAGCTGGAGGACCACCCCTTGCCATCTGTCCATGGCTGCATATTCAGTATATTCACAGCTTCCCTCCAAATCTAGAGGGCATCTCCTCCATCCACAACCTGAGGACATGCCATGCCATGGTGACAAGGGACCCACCTAACATGGATTGTCACATGTATGAGTTACTATAAGCTGAGTTTGGAATTTATTGAAAGCTTACAGATGATAACTACAAATAACTGTAGCGCTATCACTAATTCACACACTTTGCAGTTCGCTACAGCATGTACTAAGTCTTCTCAGTCTGCTGTGTCTTATCCAGTTATTGCCTGGGGACAGATCCCGATGATATCCCATGCTTCCATGTTCATATTATTTCTGGCTGACAGCTGTCCCACAACTAGTCATTGCTCCAACTGTCCTGCTTATAAGATCTCCTAACAGACTGCGTAGAAGTCACCATTCCTCTGTTGTGTTCGTGTCTGTTGGTATGCCCACATGTCACTACTCGGCGGTTGTTTACAGAGCCATTACTTGGCAATGGCTGTTGTATAGCTGTTATTTTGTGGTCGTTGCCTAGCAGTGGGTCTACATGCCAAATAATCATTGTTCTGTGTACATCTTAAGTCACTTCCACCATCAACTCTTTCATTTAGCAGGCTCTCTCATAATGATGAGCTGGTCTGTGTGGTTTATGCTGCACTAGAATTAATATTCTCAGTTGCTTCTTTATATGATATGCCATTTATACTCATTAATGGCTCATGTTTGGCATGTTAACTTCATATGGCTGCAAAAAGTCATCTGTTAGCTTTGACATCTCTGTGCCAGCTTGTCCTTATGTAACAATTCAAGAACCACTGAATGGATTTTTGTTAAAGTTTGTCAGCACATTCTAATTTCCATTAAAATCAAACAACATTAATGAACACTTTATATATAAAGGTACACATGTTTTTGCTTGCAGCTCGAGCATAGCTCACTAAATGTTATTTCTCAGAATGAAACATATTTTGAACAAGAGTTGTACAAAAATGAAACACATTTTATGCCAAATTCACTTTTTCTGAATGTCTTATGATTTGTTGAACAGTTAAACAGAACAGAATGAATGCATGCTGTTTGTACATTTCCCAGTGTGCTTCTTGTCCGCCACACACATAGTTGTCTATGAAACATGAACAGCTACAGTGTACTAAATTTTCTTATTGGAGAGTTAGTATTGGAATTATGCTTGATGGACAGAACCTCAGCTCCAGTGGACATGAAGGAATCAGTTTTATTCCTACTGCTGGTTCCATAAAAGTACATGAGTTTTATGCACAAAACATGGTTGAGTAGTAGTCATCTAGCACAGAGTGACTGATATTAACTAAAATTTTTGTTATGACTTTTAAGCATCTGAAAGTTCTAAGTAAGTTATTACTTATAAGCAGGGCCTGGATTTTGATGACCTGAAAATATTTAAAAAATGACCTACAAAATCCAGAAAAATTACCTAAAATATGACACAAAAATGTAACATGCAGGGCCCAGATTTTGATGACCTGAAAATATTTAAAAAAAATGACCGAAAAATCCAGAAAAATGACCTAAAGGAGAAAGAGAAAGAACATTTCACTTCCATATTATTCACATTTCAGAAAACATATGAGGAAAAATTCCCTAAAATGACCAAAAATGACAAGAAATACCCTTAAAAGTCCAAAAAATTACCTATAAAATATACATTTCTGTAATCAGCAACTCATATCCGAGATTTATATATTTAAGAGCATCGCATAGGATACAAAGAAAAAAAGATGACATGTCATCAAAACTGGGCCCTGCTTATAAGATATTTGTTTTTCATGGCTTTGAAGATTAATATTGTGGTTTTCTGCTATCTGGTAGGTGATATCAGACATTTCAAGGGAACATACTGCCTCCATCTTCAGGTTAGAAGATGGAGACAATAGGTTTCTCCAGAGTGTTCATACTGTCAATGCGTAGGGTGGTATGCATGATGAGAATGACAGGTTCTACTTCAGATGATTGGTTTTATTGGCATTTTGGATACAGTCTCTCTTAATCACAATTAAATACAGGCAGTACAGTGCTTTTTCTGGTTTACAAACTTTATACTTCACTGTTATACACACACTAGTCCTCTCTTGGTAATGCACTTAAAACACAGGAACTACCGGTTCAAATCATTCCAAATATTACACATGAATAAAATCTTCCAATCACACTTTAAATCTTCACAAGCCAACGAACTTTCCATGGCTGTCTCCTTCCAAGAACTCAGAACTTTGCCACTCACTGTCACTGTCACTTCTAGTTCCAGTTTGCTCTATTCATGGGCTTCCGCTGCTATTATCTCTCTCATAACTCGTAACTAGTAACTGTACCTCATAAGTGTTCTCATAGCTGTTCCTTGTAACTATCCCCATCATTTTTCTCATAACTCTGTCACTCTCTAACTCTACTTCTAGTTCACTCTGAACTTGTGGCTCACATCTCTTGTTATATAGCTGCGGCACAAACTACACAGAAATCACAGTTCTACTGTTGGATAAGACAGACAACAGAGAAAGTGAGTCATGTGATATTTACCTTGCCAGTCCATTGGCGCTGACTGTTGCCTAGCAACAAGCTGTAAACATTTGTTCACTGAGATACAGCTTCTATTGTTGTGTAGTGTACCATGTTTACAGAGCTGCTGCCTGGCAACGCATTGCTCAAATCCGTTACAATACCATTCTACCAGATTACATGATGTCACATCCGAGGTCATAATCGTAGCATTCACTGATGTGAGCACCTCATATCTTGGTTGCGAAAGTCACGGGAGAGTGCTTTTATATTGCCTGTTGCATGTTAAAGTTATAATCATTAGATTTCCCCTGTACAACCCATTATTAAAGCATGAGATCAACGAAAGTCCAGAAGTTGTTACCTAAAAACAATATATTGGGAATTGCTTATAAAAAATGGTGTCCTTGGATGTCCTTAACTCTGTTACAGATCTGTATATGTGGGTGAACATGGTCCATATGTAACACCCAAACAGCCAGTACCACTAAGCTATGGTCGTCTGTTGGCAGGAGTATATGGCATCACAGAAGTGCAGGTGGCAGAAGAGAAGTAAAGCCATGTTGTTACGTGAAGAGTGCATGATTAATGATGTGTTACACTTACAGGTGGTTAGGTAAATAAGTCCACATGAAGATAACTTACGTATTATATACCAAGCTCTTCATTTCAGGATAATGTAATGGAGGGTGCAGATATAATTGAACACTTTCAAGTGCTGATATGTCAGTTTCTGGATGAGATTATTGTTGTAAACCATGAGGAAGTTATTTTTGACTCTACGAGATTTGAGGTTTTCACAGTGGTGACTTCTGGGGTGTGACACTATGCAGTCTTGTAGATGTCTATTGATGCTCAGGAGGAACATAACATCTTCATGATTTGGTTCTTAAATAAGTATAGAAACAATGTTACCTGTTCTTTTTGCAATTTTTCCTTCAGTATTACAATTTTGAGAATAATTAAACAAATGTGCCACCACTGTTACACATATGCACACATGTCCTTACTTATTATATTTCTGTTAACATTGCAAGCATAATTTTTATATGTTGAGCTGGTCCTTGGGGCGTATGTCATGTGGTGATCAGTTTTTGCAGGGCCCCAAAATAGTCTGAAATAATTAAAATAAATCTGATGAGTTATGTACCACAAAGAAATGTTTTCATGAAAGGTTAAAGACAAGATATACAAAAATATGCTCCCTGTTGTCTTTCTGGACTGATATTATACTTATAGAATGTGGGAATTAAAACTAGTTCCTTGTTGGGAAATAAAAAATATTGACATATTTAACACAATAACTCACAATGAAAGGTGTTTATCATTGCATTATGTGTCTGCAGTAAGAGGACTCACCAGGCACTGGTATTGTACATTCACCTGGAGCCATACACAAAAGAAACTGAGTCCTTTAAAGATTGAATCCCTTCTAAATCTATATAAATAAAAACATAACTGTTGGTTTGGCTCTCCTTGAAGATCTCTGAAAGTTCTTCACCGATTGCTTCGAAATTTTGACACAATGTTGCATCTGAACACGCGCGTGTTTTTATATGCCTGTTATGTAGATGTCACACCCGTGACAGATAAAAACAGGTAAAAGTATTAATTATACGTCGTCCATCGAATACCAACAGATCGTTGCCTAGGAATAACCATGGCAATGAACTGTTGAAACAGCGGGTCATTGCCTAGGAATAACCATGGCAACGAACTGTTGAAACAGCGGGTCGTTGCCTTGGAATAAATGTCGCAACGAACTGTTGAAACAGCACATCGTTGCCTTGGAATAACTGTGGCAACGAACTGTTGAAACAGCGGAAATAATGCATTTCTGCGGCAACGAGCACAGAACACGTGAAATGGAACCCTGGGCGAAAGTGCCCTCTATTGTGTCCAAAACCGGGTTATAATAGTCCAGCTCCGAAGAAATTTTTGGTGATACTGGACGTGATAATAGTTGTGCTCGCTGGTATAAAAGTGAGCGTTCAATAACTTATTCGCTGAATCCAAGACGTGTGTGGAAGTTATTTCGTAAGTATAGTTTATTTTTCATTGTTTTTCTTTTCGTTTTCTAAGAACAAGCTTAGGTCATCGTACTCACGGAGCAGAAGCAATGTGTCAAGTAATTTCAAATCAAACTGGGGAAGAACGGGCAGACTGAGCCAGAGCAAGGCGTGGCTGGGCACAGCTAGTAATATATAAATATGCAATTTGTACCTCATATGAAACACATTACTTCTTTGCTATATAGATCAACAAGGTAATGCTATTTATGGAAACAGTCTCTTTTTATTGTGAGAACAGTATGAAGCAAACACAACCTGTCTGGGCAGAATGCCCAGTCTTGGTATCCTGAAGCAGGTGATACATATGGAACCTCAGGGCTTTAAATGAATTAAGAAAGTTATTTTGAACATGAATATGGAATTCTTGTATATCACATAAGTATTTTTCAAATACATATATGGGCATTGTTGACTGTTTTTAAAACAGTCTGCACTAACACAATCAAGGTAAATTTTTCTTGTTATAATGCCTGAACAAGGGGCCTGAGGCACGGGAGCAATTATGTTGTTATTTGTTATGTGTATAATAGTGTGACATGCCTGCTGAAAGCCAAGATAGCAGAACTAGAGTAGATGGCCGTTGCTAGGCAATGGCTCTATAAACATGCTTCCACAGCAACCAGATATGCACCCAGCAGTAGAAGAACTGTTGTAAGCTGTGTGTTCTGTGGGATCTGCCTTGAGGATTTATGATGAGGCCCTCAACCTGGTTGCACCAGTCCCAGTCAGTCTTGAGTCTGAGGTGGTTGTGAGAGAGTCATCTTCTTGTGGAGGCGTGGGCACGGAGACAGGAATCTGTATTGTTGGAAACCGTTACATAGCAACTCCTTGACAAGACACAGAAGGCTGTATGTGTGCTGCAGTATAGTGACTACTACTTCTTATTATTATTATTATTATTATTATTATTAACAATAATAATTACATTCCATTAATCCATACAAGGTCAAATGACCTATAGGATATAGAAACTGTCATTATAAA
>NW_019724597.1:7379-28964 GCF_002891405.2 Cryptotermes secundus | reverse complement strand
AAGGCATGCACTGTCCTCGCTCGCTTGGAAACCGAGATCGTGGGTTCGAAACCCACTCAGGGCATGGATGTGTGTGTGCGTTTTTCTGTGTTTGTGTACAGGCAGAGGCCTTGCGACGAACTGATCACCCGCCCAAGGAGTCCTATCGAATGTGTATGATCTAGAAAAACCGAAGTGAACGGAGAAGTTCATGGAGGTAGGCCTAGGCCCACTGGGGCTGTAGTGCCAAGAGAAAAAAAAAAGTATAAATTATAATTATAGCAGGTATTATTATCATGAATATCCATGTTAGATATAAAGTAATTTTTATTCTTAATAACGAAAAGAAGTAAGGAAAAAATATATTGAGACTGGAGTGGCAATATTTGTAATTTTTTAACAACTCCCAACATGAATCAAGTTTGCCTGATCCAGACATAACTCTTATGATTCTTTTTTTAATTTTAAAGATACTCATACTAAGGGGGGCATTACCCCAAAAGATAATGCCATACTTCAGTAGTAAATCATCTTTGTTGAATCTAATGACATAAAGGGCTTTATTGCCCTTATTGCAAAACAGGCCTTATTTAATCTTAATGATAACACAGTAATATGATTCTTCCAAGACAGGGTGCTATCAATATTTATTCCCAAAAGTTTAGAGCAATTGATGTTAGTAATTAATGAGTTGGTTGATGCAATTTGGATTTGTATTTCTCTATGCTTCTTTAAAAAGAATTGTAAGAAATGTGTCTTATCACAATTTAGAGTTAAAAAAGTTCCTATTAAACCCGTCATTGTTTCATTAAAAACTGAAATAATTCATTCATTTATCTGTAATCTGTCAAGACGACAGGTCCACAGTCTCTTCCAAAACAGTTCCTCCACTTGATGTGATCTAGAGCTTTCTCATTCAAATGAAAATATTCTCTTCTGTCCCCAAGGTCATTCAGCATCTTCTTACGTCTTCTTCCTCGTCTCCTGGTCACTTCTATCCGCCCCTCTATCTTTCCTTCAATAACTTCTTTTAGAACTAACTATTCATTTCATTTAAACACATTTTAATCAACCTAACTAGTTTCATGGGTATCCCAAACTCTATCAGAATACTGTACAATACTTCCCTCCTAACTGAATCATAGATTTCTTGAAGTCCATGAATAGCTGATGTACTGTCTCATTGTACTCCCATTTTTTCTCCAATATCTGACGAATGCAAAAGCTCTGATCTGTAGTTGATCTGTTACGTCAAAACCCACACTGATGATCCCCAATGATTTCATCTATATATGGACTTAACCTTGAGAGAAGAGTACTCAGTAACATTTTGTATGAAGTTGATAGCAGTGATATCCCCTGATATTTATTGGAGTCAGTTTTATCACCTTTCTTGTGAACCGGTACAATAATAGACTACTTCCACTGGTGAGGCAATTTTTTCTTATGCCAAATAAAAGTAATCAGCTTATGGATCTTAAAACTTAATATCTCACCTCCTCCTTGAATAAGTGCTGCCAAAATTTGATCACTACCTGGCAATTTATACTTTTTATTTTATTATTTATAATTTTGCAAGAGCACTTTCAACCTCAAAAATGCTAGGATCAAGTACTAATGGCTCAGCTGTATGTATTTCTGTCTACCCAACATCACTGACCCTATGTACATTTAATAACTGGGGGAAGTAGTTCTTCCACCTATTCAAAATATTGTGGGAATCTGCAAGCAGATCACTATTCTAATCCTTCACAAAGTTACTTGTAGGTTGGTAAGCCCTCTTAAAGCCATTTATTCCTCTATACAAGTCTCAAATATTCCTGTTCTTACGGTTCATTGCAAGCTCATCACTTTTGTCTTTCAGATATAACCTCTTTCTATTCCTGAAATGCAGCTGGTTTCATGTCTTATATTGTTTACATTATCATTATTTATTTTGCTCAGATCCTGTAACCACAGCAATTTGGCTTGTGTTCTTTGGTCTAATAATTTTGAGCATCCTTCCTCGAACAATGGCTTATGCTTCCTCAGTTCATAATAACCTAGACTCTCCTTGGCAGAAATTTTTATATTCTCTCTAATAGTTTCCCAAGCTTTATTAACATCCATCTCAGTGTCCAAGTTTTCCAAAGCCGCTAACTGCTCTTTACCCTTTGCCTCATTTCATTTCTTGAGATTGAATCTCTGCATATGAACTCTGAGCATTATTTGTTTGCTCAATGCCAGTCTTTCCCTAACCTTTCCCTAAATGATCAGATGTCAAGTATATTTGAAAGCCTTCTCCTATCTATGAAACTATGGTCTATTTGATTGTGTATCTTCCCATCAGAAGATGTCCAAGTAAATTTATGGATGTTACGATGTGGGAACATTGTACTTTTGACAGTAAGATTTTTGGATGTTGCAAAGTTTACTGCTCTAACTTCATTATCACTACTAATTTTGTGCAAACTCTCATTATCGGTCAGTGGTTTGAATATGTCTTCCTTACCTACTTTGTCATTGAAATCTCCTAACAAAATTTTCATATGGTACTTCGGGAATTTATCAAATACATGTTCTAGTTCATAATAGAATCTGTCCATTCAAATTTGTCTTCTGTTGTGGCATGAACATTCAGAATGATTATATCACACCGGTGACCTCTTAGTATTATATATGACACCCCATCACTAATGAACTCTACCCTGTTAATTGCTGATATGATTCTCTTATGTACAAAAAATGTGTACTTAATTCATGATTTTCATTCCCCTTTCCAAAGAAAAATGTATATTCATTTGCTTATTCAGTGCCACATCTGACCTCCTGTACTCCCATTAAATGTAACCTATATTTTGAGATTTCTTCTGCCACTTACTTGATAGAACCTGCCCTATAAATACAGCTAACATTCCTAGTACCAAATCTCATATCCATTTTTCTTTGCTTAAGTCATTTATCCAAGGAGTTAATCCAGGTTCGATGCTTCTTGCACATTTTGTTAAAAAGCTTATTTTTTATGGTGAGGAGTTGTTAGACACTTTGCCGACAAGCGGCGGTCGCTCGGTTGGTATAGTTTACTTGCGGACTAAAATCACAGAGTTTTTTTTTTTTTGTTTGAGGATTTGTTAGACCCACACCCAACCCCCAAACTGGAGGACCACACCTTGTTGGCTGTTTGTGACTGCTTATTCAATATATTCACAGTTACCCTCCATGTCTGGAAGGCATCTCCTCCATCCGCAACCTGAAGATGCGCCATGCCATGGTGACAAGGGACCCATCTAACATGGGTCAACTGTTCTACAGTATTGTTAATCCCTTCCAACCCTTCACAGACTACTAAGACCATAAATGAGCTAATTTATGTCAATTAGGGAATGTGATGACTGGATGGTGGAGTCCACACAAGCCGAAGGCAGAATTTATAGATTTTTCATGTTTAAATTGTGTTAAAGATATTCTACACATATGAGTATTTGTACATGTTTGAGACTGAAAACCAGGTGGAACAAAAATTAAATGGGACACGTCAGCTGCTGGTCTATGCTTATGATGTGAATCTACTGGGAGATAACACATACCTTAAAGAAAAATATGAACTCTTTAAATTATGCTAATAAGGAGATTGGTCTAGAAGTAAACTCAGAGAAAACTAGGTATATATTGCTGCCTTGTCATTTGAATGCAGGGCAAAATCATGACATGAAGATAGCTAACGGGTCCTTTGAAAATGTGACACAGTTAAAATATTTTGGAGTAACAGTTACAAATCAAAATTTGATACAGGAGGAGATTAAGGGGAGATTGAATTGGGCTAATGCTTGCTACCATTCAGTCCTGAACCTACTGTTTCTCATCTGCCATCTAAAACCTAAGAATTATAATATACAGAACTATAATTTTGCCTTTGGTCCTGTATATGTGTGAAACTTGGTTCCTGACATTAAGGGAGAAACATAGACTGAAGGTGTTTGAGAACAGGGTGCTGAGGAATATATTTGGACAGAAGAGAGATAAGTGACTTAGAAGTTTCAGAAATCTGCATAATGAGGAGCTTCATAACTTGTACTCCTCACAAAGTATAATTAGAATGATTAAGTCATGAGATGTGCAGGGCTTTTAGCATGAATTGGAGAGAAGAGGAATTCATATACGACTTTAGGGCATAACTGCAGGAGGTGATTTCCTAGGTCTTTGTGTGATCAAAAAAGTTCATATAAACATGTGTCCTATTTTGGACGGTTACGGAGATATGACCGTTTTAAACTCTGAATAGATGGTAACGATTACTGACGATAAACGGAACAAAATACTAAACCAACATAATACATGATACATTTAGAGAACTTAGTGAAATTACCTTTAATTTGAATTGATTGGTGTTTAAAGCTGATTTTCGAAAATGCCACCGCTGGCCACAACACAGGCTGCCGCTCGGTTGTGAAGCGCGCCGGTAGCAGGTAGCAGCTTCAGCTGACCGCTCTTATGTGGTCAGCGGCGTCCGGAATGCGACCGAGCAAAGCATCTCGCGTTGCCACCTTCACATTGTAAACCAGTTCTTTCATCCATCCCCGCACACAATAATCCAGTGGGCTTAAGTCTGGAGACCTGGCTGGCAATTCTTCGCGTACTCGTACGTGGACTGCAGTGTACCATATGAGCAATGCCTTCTTCATTGACGCCTTCATTAACACCACGCTCGGCTGCAATACGAACGCCGGGAAGTCTACTGGTATCTCGCAATGCCTGGTAAACTCCAGTAAACACTCTCCGGTTTGGTATTCTACGATTCGGAAACCGTTGCTGATATTCAGTTACGGCAAGAACTGAGTTTACCGTCACAAAACCCGTACACATAAATCATATCTGCATACTTCTCAAATTAAAATGTAAATGGCATCGTGAACGTAACAGACGCACCGAGATGAGAACTGTTCTGAACACAAGTACCCACCACGCTAGCCGTGGCCGGACATACCAACCCATCACGCCTTAGGTACCTCTCAAGTGTCGAGCTAACGAGAACGCTCTGTCTGTAGCTGGCTAAAAATAGCGACCCGCCAGATGATAGACGCGGTTCACACGAGGGCGTGTACGGGAATGAAAAAAACGGCCATAACTCCGTAACCGTCCAAAATTGGACACATGTTTATATGAACTTTTTTGATCACAAAGACCTAGGAAATCACCTCCTGCAGTTATGCCCTAAAGTCGTGAAACACCCTGTAGAATATTGATGGGAAAGCCAGAAGGAAAAGGACCACTAGGAAGACCAAGATGTGGGTGGATTGATTAAAATGTAACTTAGGGAGATAGGATGAGGTGGTATATACTGGATTGAGCTTGACCAGGATAGGGACCAGTGGAGGCCTCTTGTGAGCACATTAATGAACTTTTTGGTTCTATAAATTGCCTAAGTTCTTAGGTAGCGGCACAATTGATGACTTCACAAGAGGGGCTCACCTGAATGAAGCTATTTTAGTTTGAGGCTATTATGTTTGTACAAAATTTGAAGTTTCAAGACCAACCTAAAGCCTGGAATTCTTCTCTGATCGCTCTACATCCCCGTATGGGTGTTCCTACATGTTCTAGAAACAATAGAGTTTTCGAGTGTGAGATCGTTAAACCCGTCCCCAGCTCACAACCTTTCGGACGTTTCGGACCACTGACCGCCAGAGACCACACTTCGCTTGGCCCCTACTCCTTGACATGTCTCGCATGGTTAGTCAAACTCTGTAACATTTTGGATATATCGAATATTGCAATTTACACTTTGTTCACAGATGCCTGCGATTTTCCTTCGTTTCTAAAAGCAAGAGACAATAATTATACGTATTTCAACCTTTGGTTCCCAAAGAGACTATTTCCACATCCTAGGTTTTTTTACCTGTATAGATATAAGGAAAATAAAGGAAATGAATGACCGAATGAATTTGTACCACAAATCAATTTCATAAGTTGGTATGTGTAGGCCACGGATTACTAGGAGGACGAAACTGAAAAAATTATTGGTGGGAATCTTTAAGTAGTGTTGCCTTGGGCATTGTGCACATGTTATTTTTTTATTGATGTATTTTTGTTATTCAGTTAGGGATCTAAATGTATCCCTTATAAATAGCGAGTGAGGCTGTTGATGTTCTGGTTTAGAAGTAAACGAATTCTTGAGGTACGGCCTGGCAGAAGATTCTTAAAATGGATGGAGTTGTGGAATTGAGGAATTTGATAAAAGATCCTGCCATTGAAGTTCGGCTTCAAAGAGCGCCTTCTTATATTCAACCATTTCTAAATGAGCCAGTCGGTGAAAATATACTACTCGTGTACAAGAAGCTGGTAGGTTATGTAAGGTATAACTACATTCCAGATCATTCCCTGTGAGTATGAGGGGTGACCCATAAAACTGACCCTAGCACTGCGACCTTCAATGGTCTATTGTGCTTCCCCTTTGGATTAACCCTTTATTAATCTTACACTTCGAATGAAATCTAGGACATTGTTTATGGAGGTGTCACAAAAGTAACTTGGTTCCATGAAGAATTTACCCAGGTGGCGATATCTTAAATAAGCTATAGCCCCGCAATCACATAAGATCTGTGTGGCTGATTCATCTTCTTGTAGGCACCTCTCAAAAGTTTGGTCCTCTGTCAGTACCAGTTTGGAAAGATGTCCATTTAGGTGGCAATGTCCAGTAAGTAATCCTACCACCCATCTGAGTTGATCTCTGTTTAATTTTAACAAGTCCCTCATTCTTTTGGCAGAGGGTCGTGATATAAATCCTTCTACCTGTTTAAGTCCACTTATGGAATCCCAGTGTTTTTTGTGATTTCTGTTAGTCCAGTCCCTGATCGCTTTCATTTCAACTCCTACTGAGATGCCGCAAGCTGGTTCAGGTCCTATGAATGGCTATTCAGATCCTGTTCTTGCCAGTTGATCTGCAGTTTCATTGCCTACAATAACTTCATGACCTGGCACCCATATCAGTTGTACTCTGTTATGTCTGGCCAGTTGTATGAGGATTAGTGGCAGTCGCAAACTAATTTTTAAGTGATTTGGTGTGTACCAAGTGCTTGAATTGCAGTTTGACTGTCTGATAGGATATATGTAGATGTTCCTATTTTTATAGTTCCTGTCTAAATTCTCAACTGTGCATGTCTTAATGGCATACACCTCACCAGAAATTCAATAAGGCTCTCTCCTTTTGGTGCCGGTGCTCCCCCACAAGATGTGGTGCTCATTGGCATCACACCCAATGATGAGTTGCTTTTTCTTGCTACAGCAGTAATCTATGATGTCCCTCATTTCCTTAGTTGGTGGTTCATCTGAGTCATATGGAAGATAGACTGAAACAATAATCAGCTCCCTGCTCCCTCCTCAATACATGTATGTTATCCTCACCGCTGTTGCATCCCTAGGACAGAGCTCCAGCAAAGGCAAGGCCTTAACATGATTCCTGATATAAACACAGGCTCTTGCATTGTTACTGGGTACAGCAGAGTAAACTGTTCCTCCTGTGTTAGTTGAGCCTATTTGACCCTTGTGTAACCAAGGTTCCTGATAAAGTGCTATATCTGCCTTACCCTCTCTTGCCGCCCTCCTCCTCTACTTCTACTACTTTTGAGCGCCCCCTTTTAACTGTTGAGCCGTGTCTCTATTGCTGGCTGCTGCTGCTAGTAGGTTGCAGCTACAGCCTCCTTGGTTCTCATCGCTCATCCTCCTTACGACCTCCTCTTCTAGTTGTCAAGTAAATGGGTAGAGGATTAGGTGCCAGTAAACTTATGGAATTCGTTTACAACTTTTATGGAAGAAAGAGGGGATGATTTATAAGGGGATTCTGTTCTTGAGGTGCTAGTTCAAGTGGTAGAGCTCAATCTCAATCCATCTCAGGTTGTTTAACTGGGCCTCGGTCAGGTAGGGGTATGTCCAGTAATTGATACTACACACACACACACACACACACACACAACACTTATTCACAAGCCACTTTATTACAACTGTTGTCAGTAGTGAACACCACCAATGAACTAGATTGAATTTGCTCTCTTTATTCAAGAATCACTCTACTGGTCGTTAAAGGACTTATATGGCAGGATGGCTAGTAGATAGGTATCTACACTCACAGTTTAACTAATCAATTATGCTGTAACTTAGAATTTCTAACAGAACTTATAGTCACAATTAGTTGGTACCGAATCTGCGTCCGAATAGCTTGCGAGCTGGAATATGACTAACTCAGCAGAATGCCTTTTCCTCAAAACTCGGAGCCCTGCCTGTTTCTTCTCGGTCCACAAGTAAACTCCCTAAATTTTTAGGATTGGTCACTTTGAAATCTAGGAGTTCACTTAATTTAATATTCCTCCATTTCGTTTAAGGATTACAGGGAATTTACGCTCTAAAGACTTAACATACTTTTTGACAGTTTACTGATGGATAACCTGCTTGGCGTGGGTTTGAAAAATGCCTGCAGGACCTGCCAGTGATCATATTCTCAAAGTTTGCCGCTGTTACCCGCAAACAAAATTTTTCAGAAAAAGCCACAGGGGTACTTCCTGTGTAACAGAAAGACTGGGCATAAGTCAATCCCTGCAGACAAGAAGGTGACTGTGTCCCACTGGCTTGCCTTTTACTTGCCATCCATAATCAATTCTTGTACTAAAGATTCTAATTATACTTAAAACTAGTGCTCGACAGTGGAGCAGTTACACCTCAGCTAGTTGTTGGCACAGAGTTGCCCTGGTGTAGGTTAATCTGAAGAAATTTCATGGTCTGTGTGTGCGTGTTGGGTTAATGATCTCTCCCAATTGGGGAGGGGTCAGTTTCCATCTTATGTCCCTCCCTGTCCTCAGACTGGGTTCTGTGTGAAGGTGTCTCCTGATCCACTTTGCTTTGATCATGCAGGGGTGTGGGTATCTCATGCCCTTCCCCCTCAGAGACCTAGTTAGAAGATACTGTATCTGACAGGTTCTGCCCAGTGCTGAACTTCAGGATCATTCAGCACCTCAACAGTCCCCCATGAGAGTCCTGTGAAATTTTGTAACCGGTCCTATGTATAATAGTATAGGAGTCCCAGTCTATGAATAAGATGAGCCTCTGGCCTTTCGACTCAGATTGCTTATCAAGTACCTGCCAGTTCTCAGTATGAAGTCCTAGATTGAGGTCTGCAATCCATTTCAGCAGCTCTTCCTTATTCTGGGCAACTTTGTCCCTAGTCCGGAGAGTAACTTGGGCAGGTTCCTGGCATCAGTAGCCTTCAGCCTGGCCCCTGATTCCAGCCTGTGGTTGTCAATGGCTTTGGTGAGCCATTGACCAGACTGTTGGTTGGCACATGCATAAATAAGTGCACCTCCCACTAGTCTGTAGTATTTCAGGTGTGGTAGTTCTCCCTTTGGATTCCTACGTAACACCTCCCCAGTGCTTCCAGAATGGAATTCTGCTCATTTTTGGTAAGCTTATTCTCAGGATAAGTTTCCTTGAAGATAGGTACCTTTGTATTGGTCGGAGCCTCCTTGTAAGTCCCTGGTACCTAAGAATCCCTGGGCCTTTTTGGAGTTCTAGCCATTTCTGTAGGGGTACAGCCCTGAAACCTTGGCCTCTTAAAGGTACTGGTGGGGGTTTCTCCTGGCTTAGACGAGCCTGCATTTCCTGGTTGTTGACTGCCCCCAGTTCCTAATTACCACCCTAGTGCCATGCAGCCTTCAGCATGATGCCTCACACCTTGGCTTAGGTGGTTTGGTCCTGTTGTGAATGAAACCCTCACAAGCCTCCAGGACCAAGAGTGCCTGTTTGGGGGGAGGGGAATATCCCACATTATTAATGGAAGTGTGACACCAGTTAGTCATGAGGTTGCGACCAGGGCAACCTGCATGGGAGAGTTGCCCCTGGGGGTGGCCTATGAGCTCCCCCATTCCCACCCCCCACATGGGTTGGTCAAACTATTTTAGAGTGTTGAGCTCTAAGGCTTGTGGCACCTTATCGGTACTCTAGGGAGATAACTCAAGTAGCCGAAGCTACCCCCACATGAGTGCTCTCCTGCATTCATCCCAGGTAGACCATAGTGATACCCAAGAGTCATTATACCGCCACGTGGGAGGCTCCGGTCATAATGCCATTGCCCTTTATGAGAACTTACCTGCCAGCCCCGGTAGGTCATACTGATCCAGACCCCGAGACTGTCGTTGCCCAGTGGGACCACAAGGAGGTGTCCCAATGCATCCCTGCTTCTTGATGCGTCCCCATGAAAGACACAACCATGGTTCGGCCAACCTCATTGAGGATGGCATCATTACCACCTATAACATGTGACCTAAGAAAGTCACAGTTACCCTGCTTTTGACAATATAAGGTCTCGCCTATTGAACGTCTTTAAGGAATAAGCCATATGACTATAATCTATTTGGACAGTGTGAGCTTTGTATGTGACTCCCTGGTCGTCCTTTTGTTAAGGTTTCTGTTGGTTGTACAGAATAGGTGTTGGCTGACACTGAGTTCACATTTAAATTTTTATGCTTGCATTTCTTTTCACTGATTAAGGCTTTCCCCTTGCAGGTGACAACGAATGTAACTACAAATGAGATCTCAGTGCAAGATTGTAGTGCAGGTAAAAAAATCATTTTAGTGTTTTGTATTATATAATTCAGACCTGGTACTAGTTGCAACAAACTCATTTTTTTTTTATATTTCTCATACCTATATGCATACATATTCCTCAATATATATAACAGTTGTGTTTTGAAAGGAAGTTGCAGAGGGTGAAATCATGTAAATCTAACATAATTTTCCTGTAAGAATGAAGGGCAGTGTCTGAGATCTGCTAGAGAAACTATCAGAGCAGTCTTGCCAGTACTTAAACTCATTGTCTATTGCAGTACAATATGTTGTTTTTATTATTCTGCTAATATTTATATCATTTCAGCATTACTAGATTGTGCAAAACTATTTGCTTTGAGGAAACAATGCTAAACATTGCTAAGAAGTTGGGTGGCATAATACCTTTCAAGCATAAGCACACATAATCTACACTGCACAGAGTTTAAGCTTTCTGGCTTCTACTGCTATAATGGGAGTCCAGGTGGGAGAGTTGTCCAAGCTGGGTTGACTGATTGGATGGTCTACCAGAGACGTGGGCAGTTTCTTTGTAGTTTCTGTAGGTGGTGTTTGGTTTAATCTGCAATAGTTTCTTCTGAGATATGTAATTGTATAGTCTGGTATGTAGTTACAATCTTCACATTAAAGCTGCAGACAGTGGGTTCCTCCTAAACATCGAGATCTTCCCACCAGGCTTCGTTGCATCCCAGAAACTGCAATCTCAATATTCACTGCTGTGAGAACATAAAATGTCAACCATCAAAAAGATAAGGGGCACATGGCAGTGTAATTTGTTGAGGCACTATGCTAGAAGATGGAAGGTCGTGAATTTGATTCCCAATGAGGTCATTGGATTTTTCAATTGACCTAATCCTTCCAGGTGCACTATGGCCCTGGGGTTTACTCAACCTCTAACAGAAATTAGTACCAGGAATCTTCTTGGGGGTAAAGGGCAGCCAGTGCATAAGGCTGACAGCCTCAGTGCCATATGTGACCTGATTGTCTAGAAAATTTTGGAGTGTCAAAATCTTACATCCCTGTGGGTCTCCACAGCCTCAGAAAGATCCGAATGACTTTCTAAATGTAAAACTGGAATCTCTCAAGTAGTTACTATAGGATTCTGAGGATGGTG
Organism: Cryptotermes secundus; assembly: GCF_002891405.2. Taxonomy (NCBI): domain Eukaryota; kingdom Metazoa; phylum Arthropoda; class Insecta; order Blattodea; family Kalotermitidae; genus Cryptotermes; species Cryptotermes secundus. The sequence continues at coordinate 17,290 of NW_019724597.1, read as the reverse complement.
TATAACACACAGAGATATTGGGTTTTTGGACTTTATCCATCCTCAGATGAGGAGAGAAAACACCTATTCTGTTGGGTCCCTTGGAAAGAGCTAGCCCCAGTCAGTGGATGACCAGTGAGAGAAAACACAAAGGTTATAAACACCTGAGACCAGGCTAAGTCCATGAGAGCTAATAAGAAAAATATTCATTACAAATTGTTCCAAACATGTACAAGCGTGGAATCAGGAAAGATAGAGCCATAGAAATTTATGCCACAAAACCAAACTAATAACCAGGTCCATGACCCCACGGCATGGAATAGAAAGGAGAACTAGTAAAAAACTAATAGTGTCTAACTAGCGTCAACAATGGAGTAAATCACATCTATCTAATTTTAAAACCTAATAGAAATCAATAAAAACATATATCACGTCATACAGATCTTCTATGTGAATTGGTGACTTCATTGCTGATAATGGGGATCCAAATGGGAGAAAAGTCCAAACTGGGTTGGCTAATTGGGTTGGCCGAGCATGCCATATGGGCCGCTTCCTTGTATTTCCTATACCTGATGTGGCTTTTAATATCCAAAATATTAGCTTCATCCCAGCCTACTCTATGTCCCTCTTCATAGGCATGTTGAGCTAGTTTAGATTTTTCTAGAAGACCTTCTTTGAGGTTATGCCTATGTTCCCGGAGCCACACGGCCAGAGGTCTGCTTGTTTCGCCAATGTAGCTTCTGCCACATTCACAGGGAATGCTATAGATGCACTGTGCCATCTGTTGCGGATCTCTTTTCGGTCTGGTTTTCATAAGAGAGTTCCTAAGAGTGTGTTTCGTTCGGAAGATGGTCCTAATATTATATCCATTACCTATCCGTTTAAACCTTTCAGAAACACCCTTCACATATGGAATATATACAGAACACAGAGGTTTTTCTTCTTTCTTCGGACGACTACTGCCCTTGGAATTAATGACCGAGTCAATGAAGCCTTTGGGATAACCATTCAACTGAAGATCGTGTCTCAGGTTGTTAATTTCTTTGACCAAATCTTGTCGATCTTGGCATATGGTGGAGGCTCTGTCGTGGATACTTCTAATCAAGCCTCTTTTTACATGTGACGAATGGTTAGATTTGAAGTTAAGGTATTGGCCAGTGTGGGTGGGTTTCCTGTAGACTTGTGTGACCAGTTCCATCTCTTCCCTGATGACCAGAACGTCCAGAAAAGAGATCGCATTGTCTGACTCAGTTTCCATAGTGAAGCAGGTGGAAGGCCTTAAACTATTGAGGTGGTCGAAGAAATTCTGTAATCTATCCTAAGGCCATTCAAAAGAAGCGACCAGGACTCCTTACCAAAGGCGTATTGCTCTTGCATGAAAACGCATGTCCCCATCCTGCCAACAAGACAAATGAGATGCTACAAAATTTAAAGTGGGATGTCCTCGAGCATCCTCCCTATAGCCCTGACCTTGCTCCAAGTGACTTCCATTTGTTCGGCCCTCTTAAACATCATCTTTCGGCTGAACATTTTCCCAATGATGAAGGTGTAGAAAAGGAAGTCACCGCCTGGTTCTGACAGCAGCCCAAAGAATTTTATGCTGCTGGTTTTCAGGGCCTTGTGAAACGATGGGACAAGTGCCTCAATGTACAGGGAGATTATGTTGAGAAATAAAAGCATTTGTCATACCAGTACTTTTTATTTGTTTAAGTTCTATATCCATTTGTAACTTACTTATTGACTTACCCTCTTACTTTATGCTCTTATCTTCCAGACTCTGAGCTGTTAGGTTCTCCTTTGGCATACCCATTCAGTCCAGGTGATTACAATGATGATACAGTCACTGATGGTCCAAGAAAACAGTGGCAGAAGGATGAAGAGAATCATGGTTCTCTTTCAGTAATCAAAGCCAGGTATAACACAGTGTTTTGGTGTCTGGTATCATAATCAATAACTGTGTGAAAGCATCCCTGAGTCTAAGGGCGAGGGCATACCAAGGAAACTGGCAACTGCAACACAACTGCAATTTCCAAGAAAAATTGCCAGTTTCAAGCAGGCAGCTGGTTTCCAGATTAGCAAGCATACACTGAGGAACTTATGTTTGAGTAGTAGCTCACATCATCTGAAGTGGGTATGTTTGACCGACGTAATGCATGATTATATTTTTTAATTTAGTGCACTCATTTCTGCAATGGAAGATGATAATACTGATCCTGTCATACTATGGTGGTAGTTGAGACCTATTGAGATGGCATTAGAAGAGATGATGATGACTATAAGGAAAATATTTTGTTGTTAATTAATATGTTTTAATTAAGGTCAGTTTGTTTTAATCAGGAAATATCGTGTTCATACACAATACAAAATTTTGACATACAGTTCAACTGTTTTAGCATGATAGAAGGCACCTGATGATGGCCATGTACAGCCAAACCATGTAATGTGGAAGAAAGGTGACTATATAATAAGTTGCATTTCAGACTGAAATTTGTGTGAAATAAATAATATATGAGGCATATCCACAAAATAAGTTCCGTTTGAAAATATTGCTGCTGCAGCCTTGCAGTCACTATGGTGCGCATGCGTGCAGAGTTTATTGGTCCTTTTGGAAGTCACAGACGCCATTTGCAGACAATTTAACTGCATTTACGCATCGTCCTGTGTGTTTACAATGTTCAGGAAACTCGAGAAGCCTGCTGCATGTGAAATTAGGTCTGTAATCCGTTTTTTGAATGCAAGAAACATGAAACCAACTGACATTCATTGTCAACTTTGTGAGGTGTATGGAGAACATGATAATGCCTGCCCACACATTGCTGCCGCAATGTAAGATCTCATTGCAACATTTGTCTGGGAACAATTTGATCATCACCCCTACAGCCCAGAATTGGCGCAAAGTGATTTTCATGTGTTCCTGCATCTGAAAACTTTCCTTGGTGGCCAGCGGTTCCACAATGATAACAAGGTCAAAGAAGCTGTAAATACCTGGTTTGCATTGCAGGTGGCATCATTCTACAATGCAAGGGTACAAAAAGTGGTGCCCCGCTATGACAAATGCCTCAACAGTGGTGTGAACTATGTCGAAAAGTAGCGTACAGTATGTACATCAAATGACAATATAAATGGTTTGAAAATAAATTCTTGTTTTTGTTGTTCAATAGGCCATTCAGAACTTAACTTTCTGGATAACCTACACAGTAATGCAACAGGATGCTCAAATACAATATTGGAAAAGAAAACATTGGGTGCATTCATCTTTCTGTGACAATTTGAACTAAGGTGCTTATATTGTTTCGAAAGAACTTGACTTGGATCCTGATTCTTTCATCTCATGAGAAATTCTTTCCCAAGACAAATCTATTTTGTCCTGCCTAGCATAGTCTGGCTAGCGTTTGTCGTATATACCAGACTCTTGCTCAATTTACTGCACAAAACAAAATTAGCAGCTTCATCAACCTTTCATGCTATCTTAAGGAACAAATGAATCACTGAAGCGCATTACAGAAAAACTGATACTAGGAAACTACATTCATTCATTTTTTCATTCATTTATTTATAGTTCCAAAAAATCCATAGAGGCATCTGCCTCAGATATAGAACAAGTCAATAATACAATATAACATAAATATACATACATAATCAGATAGTCATCATCATCAAAATTTAAATACTCAATACAACAAAACTACTGTACAGCAATACATTCCATATATCAAAATAACATTTAAAATTACATACATGATCAAAAGACCACCAAGATCCTTAATATAGTAATATAAAATCTATTTTCTTAAAATATAATACACATGTATCACAACAGTAATAGCACCCTTAGCAATACATGGCAATGCAATTGTGAGAAGACTGGCATGCTCCATTGCCTGGAAGTTGATTTTCTCAGTTTTTCATTGAGTTGCCTTGGCGTTTGCCCAATTTGCACTGCTCCATTCAGTAACATGCATTCAACTCAGTCTGATAACAGTTCTTAGAAATTGCAGTTGCGTTGCTGTTGCCAGTTTCCTTGGTGTGCACTCGCCCTAATACAGTACATATGAAAATATAACTCTTGTGTTTCCTACTGCAAATCTGGCAGGGAATGCTTAAAGATGCTGTGAAATTTACTCAATACTCTTGCGAATATATGTATACAGGAGCCATGGTTGCTGAAGTTATGTTCATTTATTGCGGTTGAGTTTTTGGATTTGGTACTGATCCCCATTCCCAGTTTATCTCTTAATTATATAAGTAAATTTTAATTTCCTCTCACCACTGTGTGCTTGCCATGGCAGCAGGGGACAGTAACCTCAGTATGGTTTGATGACATTGACATGTCATTGTTTCACAGCCATATTGTTGTTGATCTATGGAAGCCTCTTTCTGAGTGGTGTCTAGTATTGTCTGAGTGTGTTTTGGTGTGCTGGTGCGAGAATGTCCAAGCTTGAATTAGAGCAACAAACAAACATTATATTTCTTGTTAAACTTGGCAAGAGTGGAAGCGAAATCAGAGAGATGTTAGTGCTAGTGCCCCAGTGACTTTTTTTTTGTTCCCAAAGTTAAAGGAAATACTGAAAGGAAGGCATTTTGATGACATTGATGACATCAGGAGTAATACGAAGGCAGCTCTGAAGGCTGTTACACAAAACTAGTTCCAAAGTTGTTTTGAAGGGTGAACTAGGTGCTGATCAGTGCATAGCTTCCCATGGGGAGTACTTCAAAGGTGGCCACAGTGATATCCAGCAATGAGGTATATAACACTTTTACCGCCATGAGTTTGTGAACTTTATTATCAGACCATGCATTGTTTATTGAAAAGGAAATCAATAATATCCTGGGCAAAGAATGGATACTTGTGCTAGTCAGGAATAATCGTAAACACACATATGAACGAAACATTTTTGCCACTCCACCGTATATGAATTTTTTTAGTGTATGTTTTTGTACATGCATTCAGGTGGACAGACAAGCTTAACAAACTTAGTAGGAGCTCTGTGTGCAGATCAGAAAAAGGTGCACAGATATGCAGCAAGCTGGACACTCAGCATATGGATAATTGGGAATATACTGTATTTAGTTTGACATCCATTTGAATTCACTCTGAGTGACTGCCGTGTTGACTAAATGTTTGGCTCGAAACCCTGTTGACCTCAGTGAATACTGATGAACATACAGAACAAAAGTAAAACCTATTTTGTTTATTAAGCAGTAAGTTCACGCTAATGAGACTGAATACTCTTAGTACATGTATAATAATGCTGTCCCAAAAATGAATTTAGCCAAATTCATTGAATCACTCCCATTCAGAATCAGTTAGCATGCCAGTGAGACTGTAAATATTTCACTCTTATGCCATTTTGGCTGTGCTGATGCTGAGTTAAGATTTTGTAGCAGCAAACTAATTATTAAAGGAGAAATATAATCAAGACAAATCAGAAAATGCATGCATAAGTTAACAACTCTGACACATTTCTTCTGTTTTCTTTAATTATCTTGAAAAACTATACAGTTTTTGGTAAAAGTGTAGTGGGCATAAAATGTGATAAATTTTTCAGTATATTTTCTGTTGGAAACATTTTCCTCTCTGATGATATTTAGCAGGTTACACTTGAAATGCATGCAGAAATTAATGTAGGTCCTCATGTGAAATGTGTGATTTTTTTCTTATTTTAAAAGAAAAATTGGAACGTTCTGACAAATTTTAGTAAAACTATCAAATTTCATGAATGTGTGTGTTGACTTTTGAGTTGTTACTATGTGTAGACAGACATGGCAAAGCTAATATATGCATTTTTGCATCTTGCCATTGTGAATATGCCGAAAAACTGGCAGTTGTATAGAAGTGAAATAATACAGGCAAAAATCTTCTGGACCTAATTGTTTTAGTTGAAGAACATGCAGAATCAAATTCAGAATTACTCTGGGGCAGAATTACCTTATGGATTTGTAATTTGAACAAACAGTCATTTTTCGGTTGGCATTCTGAATGACACTTTTCTTCAGAGAAATCTATCTGCAGAACTTCCAGAAACTTATACAGGAGCTGTGATTTCCATTATTATGAGATTTCTACAAGAAGAAACAGTTTACAATGTTAGCCTATAGTGCTTATCTGTACATCATCAAGCTTCACCTTAGGACTGCACAGTGTAAAACGTGAGATCATCCCTTTCCCATCATTTTTTTTTCCTAGGAAGATACTAAGTTTATGCAACCTGTACGCACAATATCAGAAAGTACCTGTGTGGGTAGTCTGTGATGGCTCAGATCCTAGACAGACCATCTTGCTCTCATCGTTCCATGACAGGAAGAGTGGCTGGGTAACTCGCAACATGGTGCGCTTGTTGGGACACTGGAGCTACAAGCAGGCTGAAGAATATGCAGTTAAAGCGAGGGAAGAACACCTTTCCATCACCAAAATTTCAGGATGTGAGGTTTGAAATTTGTATTGTAGTTACTGCTTTTAATTGTAACATGCACTGTGTTCCTGAGGAGTCATGTTTGTATACCTGTCAGTAAATAAGCTCTTTTAATTCCATGGAGCAGAGTCCATTTCAAGAAGGTAGTATTTGCTTAACCAGTCAAGAAATTCCAAGCATTTTATGCAACCTTAACGTTCATTACCATGTTCACAAGAGCCTTCCACTGGTCCCTATCCTGAACCAGATGACTCCAGTCCTTACCGCCCCATCCTCTCTCTAAGATCCATTTTAATATGATCCATTCACATATGTCTTGGTCTTCCTAGTGGTCTCTTTCCTTCTGACTTCCCCACCAATACACCATATGAATTCCTCTTCCCCCCTATTCGTGCTACATACACTGCCCACCAAACCTTAACTAGATGAATGTAGTGCACACCCTTCCACATCTTTAATATCCATTCTAATATTATCTTCCCATATGTGGCTACGTCTTCCAAGAGGTTTACCAGCGCAAGTCTGTATATTTTTTGTCTCTCCCAAGCATGCTACATGCTCCACTCATCTCAGTCTCTTTGTTCATAATGATGTTTGTTGGTGATTGCAAATTATGGCGCTCCTGTATGCCGTTTTCTCCAGCCTGCTGTTACTGTCATCTTTTTCAGTTTACAAACAGTGGAGTGACATCATGTGTGCATTTAATTTATGCAAAGTCAACCATACATGCTTACCAAGAACAAATTAAGTATCATGTGCAATTCCATGCCATGTGCCATTAAATGTTGGGGGAAGAGGGAGACTGATCATCGGAATATCCAGGATGAATAGGATTACTGTTTTGCTTCCTTATTCTTTCATTCCTCCATCTCTCTCTCTCCCATCACCCCCATTTATATGTAATTAAAATATAATTATTGTACATTTAACTTATATATATATACTTTTTGTTTATACGTTACGTACATACCTATTACAGGACATGTATAAAAGCATATATTTGTGTGAGATTTAATGGATTTTCAAGGATAATTCTGACTAAATGTGAATTTGGGTTTACACTTCAGCTTTAGAGCATAACCTCTGCAAAAGATGTGACTCCACTTCGTTGTCCTCAGCTCCCTGTTCTCGAATGCCTTCAACTTATGTTCTTTCCTTAGAGTGAGAGTCCAAGTTTCACATCCTCACAAAACAAGGTGTAAATAGCATTACAGTTTTCCTGAAGCAGCAAAGATTGCTCATCATTCCTGTATGCAGTCCACAATTGGTTATTGTCTGATAGCAATTTCCTCTCTTCACAATGACATGTGGTTTCCAGGTGAGGACTCTCATATCACATGTATATGACATCTGTCAGGCAAGCTATACACGGTGCAATGTATCAGTTCGTTTGTCATGGTCCAGTCCCTTCCTCAATGCACCGCCTCCGGTTTCTGCAGATGCTGTTCTGGTAAGAATATTTTAATTAAGTACTTTAGTTCTGAGAATACAGCTGTTGTAGAGAGAAGATTGAATTTTAAGGTACAAGATGGTGTTTGAAATTTCATACTAGTTAACATTTTCTTTCTGGAAATTGGGAATTTGATTTGCCTGCTGCTGTGGTGCTGGCATGAGGATGAAATTTGTATTTATATGTGTTATTAGGCATGATGTTAGTAGGAGCCTGGATAGCGCAGTTGGTGTGGCAACTGGCTACTGGCTGGATGACAGAAAGGTCAGAGTTTGAGTCCTAGTAGGCTCAATAATTTTCTCTTCTCCATGTTGCCCAGACTGGCTCTTGGGCCCACCCAGCCCCCTATCCAGTAGGTGCAGGGGGTAAAGCAGCTGGTGCATGAAGCTGACCACTCCCCTCCACCTAGTGCTGAGGTCAAGGAAATGTGGCTTTATACGTCCACTCCCCCTAGGCCTTTATAGCATAGTACTTAATTTGTTAAGTACAGGGACAACTTTACCTTTTATTGAGTATGAAGTCCCCCTCTCTCGTGGACTTCCACACAAGTGCAGTGCACAGCTGATATAAGTTAAAGTCTAAGTCAGTGAGTAAAGTTTCATATTGCAGAATGTGTTTATGATGATTTCTCTCTTCATAGCCTTTCAGTTTTTCATTCTGTTTTGTTGTTTTGGAACAGTGCATTCATGTATATAGTACAGTACAGTACATCAGACCCATTAAAAAAAAACAACCCTGTCTGCACAGCTAGAACAAGAATACTTGAGAATCTGTATGCATGTTTAAGAAACAATTAGCATACACTCCAGTGTTGTGCTTTCATTTTAGTGGCTAATATAGAGCCTGTAGAAATTTGAATGGGAAGTCATTCTAATTATTGACATAATGATTTAGAACTCTGTTCTGAATGTGTGTGAGTCGAAGTTCCCACTGCAGATGGCATAAACATGCTTATTGGTAACCATTACTTCTCCCCTGATACCAAACCGGAAGTCATTACTGCCTACTTTCGACATCTTGAAAACAATCTGGACACGAACAGTACTCGCATGATATTACTTGGTGACTTCAATGCTCCTGGATTCAACTGGGAGAACGGGACACCTCTTTCTAGTTGTCATTATTATTCTAAACTCAAAGGGGACTCTGTGTACATGTCTACATGTATTCTTGGCCTAAGGCAGTGCGTTGAGGCTGTTGACACTCTTAACATGCTTGACCTAGTATTGGCAAATTTGACTGATCTAAAGTCCGTTCCTGCCAACTTTGGATTTGTCGCACCTGATATGTATCACCCTTTGAATATTGATATGCTGTTACCTAATGTTAACAGTAATTTAAAATGTGAGTTCAGTTATCAAAATTTTGCAGCAGGAGACTACACTTACTTTACAACATTCTATCTACGAGTACTTATGATTGGTCAAGCATGTATGAAACCTCTTCTGTTGATGTAGCAGTCGCCAGCCTCAGTGTTGCTGTCAGAAGTGCCATGGAGCAGGCAATTCCTTGTGGGTATCGCTGCAAGTCTAAATTCCCTCACTGGTTCTCCTATACCTTAAGGCATTACATCACCAAGAAAAATTATTTCCACCGTGGTTTTAAAAAGAATCCTAATGATTACTTTTACGACAGGTTCTCCTTTTATAGAAAACTAGTTAAAAACGCCATCAAGTCCGACAGGCTTAGGTGGTTGAAGTCAGTTGATAACAATTTAAAGTCACAGCCCCAACATTTCTGGAAATACATATCTAATTTCAGAAAACAGATCCGGTTCCATTCATCCAGAAGTTGATGGTACACACCTAGTCCAGCCTGAAGCTGTTGCTGATGCATTTGCTAAGCACTTTAAATCTGTTTACAGTAACCACTGCTCTAAGGTCATTCACCCTCTCTCGCAATCTTCTGAATTTTTATCCCTTGCCCCCATTTCTGATGCCGATGTCTACAAAGCCATCAAGAGACTAAAACCATCAAAATCTGTTGGGCTTGACGGTATTCCTGGTTTTATCATCAAAGGTTGTGCAGGTATTTTTATTCCTATACTTAGGCATATATTTAACTTGAGC
>NW_019724597.1:4940-5873 GCF_002891405.2 Cryptotermes secundus | reverse complement strand
TTTTTTAATTATTTTTGTGTATTTCTCTGTTCGTGCTAGCTTTGTAATTGGCCTCTGTGCTGTTAAGTTTGCGTGTAAATAAACATAAATTAAATTGAATTGAATTATTGAATTTGGAGCAGCATAAAGCATAGCAATATCTGTACATCATTTTTTGGCCATAAAAACAAAATACAGTAAAACTTGGTTATAGCAACATCGGTTTCTGCGACACCTTGTCTATTGCGTCAAATATTCAATGGTACAAACTAATTCCTCATAAAGCAACTGTTTTTATACCTTGCTTAGTACGACATGCACAAATGCATCAACCTCGTATGTAACGTCATTTTCATTCCTGAATTTCTCTGATATCGTGGGAAAGTTCGATGTGTCTGCCCACCCTCACTTTCTCTACTTGCTGACGTGACTGTCCTGGAAGAATACGACCGCGGGTTGCAAGTGGAGCGTGGGTTTTTACCTTTAACAGAATGGTTGCGTAAAGTCAATTGTGATGAACTAGGTCAGTATGACTATGAGGCAAATGCAACAATAGACGACGACATTGTTACAACGGAGACACAAACAGACGACGATATTGTATCGGAAGTGAAGAAGGTTACAGAGGAGGAAGATGAGGAGGGAGGAGAAGAATGTTCCGAAGTCTCCATCCCTACTGTGAGTGACGCGCTTGAAGCCATTAGGGTTGTGAACTTGTTTTATGAATCCAGGGGAGGCAGCAGTGAAATTGTGACAAAAATTATGGACATTGAACGTAATTTAGAAAGTGTGTATTGGGCAAGTAACAGGAAACAGATGAAGATAACTGATTATTATATTCGTATCTAGGTACAGTAAGGCACAACAATTGATGTAATCTACTGTAATTTGGTGAGTAGGCCTACCTTTAATATACAGTATTAGTGCGGTGTGTATTGTCAGTGTAAAGCGCTG
>NW_019724597.1:0-3769 GCF_002891405.2 Cryptotermes secundus | reverse complement strand
CTCTTTCTGACACATCCTTATGTGGGCTTGTGCGGACTCCAACTGATCTCCCTGAAGTCTGAGTCTCTTGCATTGTGTCACATTTGCACGGCGGGTCATCTTCTTGTCAGCCATGACCAGTTGCTTCCTCAGGAATCCACCAGCTCCTTGAGTAAGATTCTTCTTCATGATGTCTCTCTTGTGTCGTGCCACTGTTGCGTGACAGGACATCCTTATGTCGCTTCTCTTCTCCTTTTGCCATGCCACTGTTTCACGGTGGCTTGTCCCTCTGTGGGCAATGCCCAGTCTTCCTCTGTACCCATCCTGACACTGGGTCCGTTCCTTCATCTGGCAGCACCGCTCCGTGGCCAGTTTTCAGTCCTTATGCCGTTTCCTCGGTTCTCCAACTGGCATTACTTCGGTGTCTACTTTGGGGACCTCTTCTTCTTCTGCTGCCTCAGGTTTCCTGTCCAGTGAGGTCGGCTTCTTCTCTTACTGATGAGCCTCCATCTCTTGGCAGGCTGTCGTCTTTATATCCATTTTGGGTTTGCCCTCGGCCACTATCTCCTTGTGGCTGGCGTTCCTCATTTCTCGCCTAGCGGCTATTATTTTGTCTCGCATGGTGGCAATCTCTTTTAGCCAGGCTATCTTATTGGCACCTATCTCGTCTGGCCTACAGTTATCCTTTCGTTTCATACGGCGGCAACTCTTTCTTCCCAGGCTTTCGTATCGGCATCCCTCTCTTCTCGCAAGGCTGCTGTCTCTTCTCTAAAGGCTTTCCAACTGACCATCATTTGTTCATGTCTGGCGTTCGCCTTTGTCTGTTCAGTCTCGTGTCTGACGTCAGCCTTTGCTTGTGTGGCTAGCAGGAATTCCATTATTTGTTGAGAATCCATTTCTTTTTGTGCGTTATTTTTGTGTTTAAGTTCTATCTTGTCGGTCACATGTGTAAGTCTAATCCTTTGAATTCGATCTGATTAATCCGAACTGATCCCACTTCTGACACCAGTTGTCACGTGTTGGGTATGTCACGTGACAAATAACTTCACGTGGGTCTCAGATTTAGCGAATCTTTATTGGACACTCACTCTTACACACCTTACAATTATTATCACTTGCAGTATCTCCTGACTTCTGGCGCAATACTCTCCTGCGACATCTCAACTATCCTTGGCCGTGGCTGGATCTCGACTGTCTCTGGTGGCGGCTATCCCAAGATTGTCTCTTCCAATACTCTGCTTATATAGGCATTATGCGGGCTGGATACCAGACATCATTCCTCACAGTTCCGTTGCTACTATTTCGACAGTCTGCTGTTATGCAATGCGTATTTGGTTGTTCATCTCCGGGGAGATTCGTTCGTCGTTTCGACGTCTACACAATGGCTCACTGTTATTACGTTACCATGGAAGTACCTACTCCAAACATGTTACAATATGAATAAATAAAAATGGAGAAGAGCAACCTTGTAACATCTAATTAGTGTAACCATACAAAATGTAGACATAAATATAACTAATGGTACCAATCTAAGGGGTGGAGGAAGAAATTATGTAAAAAAAAAAGGAAACAATCATGTGAGCAAATGCATTAATGTCCTCAGTTTGTGTTTGAATCTGGAAAGAACAAAATTTTATGCAATGTAAGTTTTACATAAATAGAATTCCTCTGAACATGGTCAGGACAATATAAAGCTGAACTGCAGAAGCAAAATGGATGCTTACAAACATACCTGGAATATTATTTTGTACCATAATAGAAGAGAGACTTCTGTCTGTGTCTTCTGTGTCAGTGGTTCTCAACCTTTGTCAGACTGCAGGCTGGTAAATTCTTTTTTCTATAAGACGAGGGCCCGGTATAGTTGATGCCAGGGCTCGGTACTGGGCTGCGGCCCGGCAATTGAGAAACACTGTTTAATTTCTGTTGATTGAACAGCAGGTCCCTCTCTACTGTTGAGTTTGACATGTGTTTTGGTTGCCATTGCTTAACAATGGCTGTTGCTTCCAGCCTTTGTGTCACAATATGTTAATTTTATGTTACATCTGCTGTTGTATTTGATTTTATAGGAGATGCTTATTGTGGTTGAGCAGCCATCCAGTGCTGCTTACAAGCTGTGGAGGCAGCTGAAGCTGCTACACCAGCTTGTTGCCCTGCTGGCGGTATCCAGAGGTGTAACAGGCTGTGTAGAGCTCCCCAGGTTAGGGTGTGATGATGGGAACAGCACTAGAACGGAAACTACCGATGTAATGAACCTGTTCCACGAGACTGGTTACTTTGCTGTGAAATGCCAAGGGACTACACGTTCTGCAGAGGCAAGAAACTAATAAATATCTTGAACTCTGGTATCTTCTCAGAACTCCATTTTATGCATAAAATACTCCCTGATTACTCTTTCTGCAGTTTTACATGCTGGGGTAAGGACAGGTAATTATGCTTAGGTTCGGCGAGCAGTGGTGCAGAAGTGGGGCACTATACAATTCCTTGTGGTAACATGTGTGGCTAGTTATGTGATGTGATGTATTAATTTATTTATTTCCTTCTTATGTTTATAAATTTATTTTTTATAATTTTTTTGATGAAACACTGTCATTGGAATTGACAGACTGTATCTCATAGAGACAGAGATATGGTAACTGAACAGTATTGTCATGCATATATGTTACTAGTGACAGAGTTTGGACTTCACTTTGCAGACTAATTGTACCTTGATTATAACATCTCTACATGGACCAACAGAAAACACAGCTCTTCTCTTGATGCTCAAATCATTTCTGTTGGAACATGTTTGTTTGTGAAGGTATTGCCCAGTAATGGCTGTTGTATATTTACTAATCTCATGGTCATTGCCTAGTGATGGCTCTACATGCTACAGTATTTTATCTACTGGTCCTTATGCTCTGTCTGAGTGCTACTTAGTGCTTCTTAGGAACTAGAATCTTCTCCTAAATCCCCTCTTTTGTGTGTGTTATGGAGGAGGGGGGGATGATTAGGTAGACTTCTTCTGTATGGGCATGAAGCTTGGCCCGTCTCCATAAGAGGAGAACATAAACTGAGGGTGTTTCAGAATAGAGTGTTGACAAGTATATTTATCCCAAACACATAGGAAGTTACAGGAGGCTGAAGTAAATTACATAGTAAGAAATTTCATAGTTTGTACATTTCACTAAGTGTTACTAGAGTGATCAGGTCAAAGAAAATGAAACTGATGGGGTATGTTGCGCAGATGGTGGCGGTGAGAGGTGCATACAAAATTTTAGTCAGAAAAGTTGAAAGGACTTCAAGAAGCTACTTGAAGGACATAGGGCAAGATGGAAGGATGCTGTTAATAAGTGGGTGGTATGGATTAGATTTATTTGACCTGGGATTGGGACTAGTGTTGAGCTGTTGTGAATACAGGAATGAACCTCTGGGTTCCATAAAAGGTGGGGAATTTCTTTACCTGCTAAGCCACCTTTAGATTCTCAAGGACTCTGCCCTATGTGGACATGGCTTGAATCACAAGACAGCCCACATGGCACTTTTGGCAGATACTGGGGTAGGGTTCTTTTCTGGGTCCTCTGGCTTTTGCATGTCAGTCATGATGACATGCACAATTAGAGTATGCAATAGGCATTATCAGGTGGCTTCATCTCTAACTGACCACCTCTGATCCAAAGGTCTGGGTTCGATTCCCAGTGCTACCACATTTTCTGGNTGTGCGAGCATGTAAATGTGCAGTTAGTTCAGTTGTTCTGTTTAATGTCTATTGTGTTTATTAAATTATGTTATTTGTTAATATATTGATTGCCAT
>NW_019724596.1:0-305 GCF_002891405.2 Cryptotermes secundus | reverse complement strand
TCCTTCAAATTTCTGATAATTAATGTATTGTTTAATGAATTTTAAGAAAAATGTTCAGTCATTATAAATTAACTAAAGAATTGTAACAATTTATGAACGAAATCTACCAATTTTGTGAAAAATTTCCGAATATTGTTTGACGATTTCACTTCACAATAAGGAAATACAGACAATATGTGAAAATTTTTCTTCCCATTAAATGGAATTATGTCCAAATTATTGATGATTTCGGCATTATATTAGGGAAATTAGGTCAAATTTATTTGATGTTATCATAAATTAACGAATTTATACCAGCTTTTGAA
>NW_019724595.1:1215994-1226296 GCF_002891405.2 Cryptotermes secundus | reverse complement strand
TGAATTTGTAATATGGGACATGTTTTATATCCAGCCCTACGGGGAGATGATTGATGCATGAAGTGAGATAATGCTTGCATAATTATATTATATTGAAATTTTAACCAATATGTTAGTTCACTAAAGCTTTTTTGTAAACAACTTCAGTTATCTGTTAGAACAGATCTTATTTGATTATACTGTTTTAAAGTTGTAAATATTATTATTTGTATTCTTTATTGCCTTTATCTTATATTGTAAATTGGTTACTGTAGTACAACTAATTATATTCAACTTTCAAACTTGTCTTATATTATAAACTGGTTTTTAAATAACTGTCATATTGTATGAGCATGATTAGAAAATAATATTTGGACTGAATTTTTTATCTTAAAATTGTCAATGTCTTATTATTTTCAAGATAAATTTTTAGATGTGACTTAAATCTTGTATAATATAAACTTGTTATTTTGACAACTGCTTGATTTTCTAAGCAATATGAGTTTATATTTCTGGACGATTTTTATATCTATTGGTTATTTCAACCTTGTAAGGATTTTATGGAATGTGAATGAATGAAAATAAATGTAATGTAATGTAATGTAATGCAACATCATCCTACACAATATATACTATATCTGGTAGCCCACTTCCACTACATGCTGTCCATAGGCGTCGTCTTCGCAATCATAGCTGGATTCATCCAGTGATACCTGCTGTTCACCAGACTAACCTTGAACCCAAAATGACTAGAGGCACAGTTCACAGTAATATTTGTAGGGGTAAACATGACATTTTCCCACATCACTTCCTAGGCCTGGCCTGTTGTGGTCTTGTAGGTGGATACCAACATTTCAGAGGAACTTGCTGACTCCATGTTATGGAAGACAGGGACAGCACCTTTGAAAAATTGTTATTCATCCACAAAACTGCATGGTATCATAACCTAAAAGACCACAATGTGAATCTTCACTGCTTTGATGACCTCAAATTTTGCACAATGTGATTTGCTTTATAAAGCTGACTGGTTAAAATTATGCCTGTCTATTGAGTGGCCTGTGGTATTTTGTTATTCTTTTCAGTGACTCCTTGTTAACACTAAGACACTCCACTAACCCAGTGTTTAATAATTAGCTTGAATAATGGGCACAGTGAAAGGGCAAAGAGCTACCCCAGTAATATGTCTTGAACTTTTCAACATAGTTTTACTCTTATGGCCCTTCAAATATTATTCAAAGACCAGGAAATGTATGACTAAAAGAAGGTCCCAGAAAATTAACATAAGCCACAAGTATTTCATCTTATAGCTATCTCCCAGAATATTGTTCATAGTGAGTTGTTCAGTGTTGTACTGACTGGAGGAACTGCATGTCTAACATGTATATAAATGTAAGTTTCCTGTCTGTCTCCT
Organism: Cryptotermes secundus; assembly: GCF_002891405.2. Classification (NCBI taxonomy): domain Eukaryota; kingdom Metazoa; phylum Arthropoda; class Insecta; order Blattodea; family Kalotermitidae; genus Cryptotermes; species Cryptotermes secundus. The sequence continues at coordinate 1,224,906 of NW_019724595.1, read as the reverse complement.
GTTTCCTACTGTGGACCTAACAGAGAACACCCAAAGACATTATGAAATTTACTCCATACACTTGCCAGTATGTACAGTAACCATGGCTGTTAAAGTGACATGACAAGAATTGCAGAAGAGATTTCAGATATCATTTGAATCCCCATTTCCCTATCTTTTATTTTAATTGCATATGTAAATTTTAATTTATTAATTTGAGTGTTATTCCTTCATTAACGTTTTAGCTACTAAATACAGCCAAATTTACAGTGATTGCAATTATATCCTGGGCAAGGAATGGATACTTCTGTTTAAAATATACTATAATGACCAAACAAACAATGTTAGATTCTGTATTCATATAGTTTCAGATTAACTTCTTTACAATTAGTATATTAAATGTTTGTTCTTGTCTCTATATTTTATTATAAATATTAATTTAATAATAATTACATTGAAACAAAAGCCAGAGGCAGACAACAGATAAGGAATTTTGGAAAAGTACTCGAGGAAAACAGTAGCTGTAAATGGTTTTAAATAAAGTGAAATTTAGAATTTGTTATCACAGTCAAAAGGAAATAACAAACTGCTATAATTTGTCTGGGTAAAAAAAAATGAATAGAACAGGGATACTGAGAAGGATAGTACAATTAAAATTTAAAGGAAAGTGATTTATGGGGCAGCCCTGAAGTGGATAGTTTAGCAAGGTACTGGAAAATGGCTAGCAAGAAATTGAAAAGGAAAGGTTGTGTAGGGGGGAAAAAAAAAAGAGATTCAGGCTTTTCGTCCTTTGGCCTCTGTGAAATGGAAATGATACTAAAGAAAAAGGAATAATGTTTCAATGCAGCTAATTTGCTGCTTGCTAGAAATATTTTGCCTGTTTTATTGTGAGCAAGTAAATAAAATTTATGAGTAACATGTACTTAGGGCTTAATAGTTTTAATTAGCAGTTTATTAGATGCTTTCCCATGATATCTTCAGAATGAGAACACACTTCTGCCATTATTACGGAAGTGTCATAGAAGTTTGTTCCAGCATGTCTCACAAGCTTCCATGACTGCTTCATCAGTGCCGTTGTGCTGGCATCTTACAGGATACTTATAGGGCCCAAACAAGCGGCAGTTCATGGTGATAAAATGAGGAAGCTTTTTACTTATTTTGTGATTGTCACAGTGTAAATCATGCAATCTCATCTTGAAAAATAATTGCTTCTTGTGAAATTTGTGTTGCAGCTTCTTGAATGTTGTACCATAGAGATCTGTATGGATGGTTTCCACTTTGCACAGGAAATCAACCAAACAGCAGTCCTCAGCAGCCCAAAAGACAATTCTCATAGCTCTGCTGTCCAAGGATACTATTATGGCTTTCTTCGCTAGCCATGACTTTCAGCATGGATGATGTACACACAGTTTCCTCTTGTTATATGCAATTCTGCTATCCACATTATGACATTTGCCATTTTATTTCACTGTTGTGAAGAGCAGTGTTCTATANCTTTTTTCAATACAATGCTGTTGGCATGCATCCACAACATGGCACCATAGATCTCCTTGTCCCGGTACAGTTTAACAGTCTGTCAACAGTGGTACCAATATGTTGTGATCATAACTTTGTGAAGTATGCACATCACCATCTCTGCCAAAGGTAAGTTTCTAATTTCATATGTTGTAAAACATTTTTTAAATATAAATAATTTTATTGCATTATCTTTTTTAGACAAAAAGAAATTTATAACGTGACAGCCTCACAAAATATTTCAGTTTGGTGGTAATAACTCCTCTACAGTGCAGTGGCAGCTGTATGTACCATATGCTTTAGCATTAAAAGAACTGCATTTTGCCCGCAGAGTATTTATATGTGTTCTGTTTTTCATGAAGAAGAGCGATTCACAGCCTACAAAACCCATGGTCTGTTCACTGTGTGGAGCTGAGGTTCAGGCAGAAATAAAGCATTCTAGTATGCCGAGGCTTAAGGGCCATCTAGCATGGACACCAACAGAGCCTTTCCCTAATTAAAGCAATGAAATTTACACTGGAAAGTCACTTATTTTATTTAATGTCTGAACTATGATTATGATGAGAAGCTTTTTGAAAATAGTAGATTTTGGCATATCCATGTGTGCAGCTTTTTATTCAGGTGGCCCATGCTTTCTGTCAGTAATGAAAAAAACAAATTTAAAAAAGTCTCACTTTCTAACACAATAAAATTACCAGTTCAGTTTGTGTAAGATGAAAATAGATTATGAGGGGCTGAAAGTTGTTCAGTAGTCACAGTAGGCAAGCTATTGTGTGTGAACTTTATGATGAAGCTTCATTTCTTTTCATGATAGTTTTGACTGACAGACTATATATCAACAGCTCTAGATGATGCTGTTCATTGCAGTTCATTAGAATACTGCATTAAAGACACTGGTACCCACCTGACATGAGCTCTATATCAAACTCTATGCCTACCGAGACCAGATTCTGAAGTTCCACCCCTCTTGGACAGTTCTAACCTCATTACATAACCTCTATTCATGTTCTTAGCATCATAGTGTACGTGATTAATGTTATTAGAAAGTATAATTACTGAATTCTGAGCAGAAATGCCCTTAAATTAAATACTAGAGTTATTTCTGCTTGATAAAGATTCTTCTTCTACTTTTAAGTCCAGCTTTCTTCACTTTAGATTTTTTCACACACATGAACTGTTTCTCAAAAAACTACTCAATGTAAAGCAATGAAACTATGTTCATTTATTTTATAACATTTAATAATACCATATAATTAATAAATATTTTACTGGAATAGGAATTTGGCATGTATAAGCCTAATAGTAAATCCTGTGTACAATGATAAGTTTCTTTATAAGTATACAGTTTCTGTAGAGGAAAGCAAAAATCTGGCAATCAATTATTCAGGATAAATAAATGAAAGCCTGCTCCATTAAAATTCGGATGTATGTGCCCTACATATGTATGAAAGGTTTCAAAGAGATCTCCCTGGTACATCTTGAAAAAAGCACATAAGAGTACCAGTTGATATTTTATTAATTTGTTCTTTCTGGAAAGAATTTTCGCTATTAAATTTGGATAAAATAATCAGAGAACACAATAATGCATGCAAAATGAACCTGCAAAATTTCAAAACTGTTCCACAAACACTGCAGAAGTTATAAGCAAATATGCATATGCTTTCTGTCTTACTTCCCAGCTTCAAGAAAATTATTCAGTGAGCATTCGTATTCAGAATGCCCTGGAGTTGACCCAAGGGCCATAATGTAAAGTATGACGGCGTTTGTGAAAGTTTAATGCAATTGGAAGGAAGATATTGTTTTATCGAAGTGAGAAAATTTTAACACCTGGAAAACTTCAGATTCGAAAGCAGGCCATCTGGATGGTTTTCAGTGCATCTACAGTTTTTTTACAAGTGACATTATGTAATTTAAGAATGTTTTTGGCCTAGAATTTACAAATATGCATACGTTCATATAAATTTCATTTTAGGTTATGATTTCCGCCATTAATTGTTTTAACGTGAAGATTGCGACATATTGGATACATACGACCTTGAAGTATAGGCGGGAGTTGAGGGTGGTCGCGTACAATTGTCAGCATCGTCATTTGTCTTACATCTTTCGATCTGTGACGTCACCTGTTACATTGGCGGTTTTTTTGTAGCCCCTCCCTCGACAGCTTCCCTCCAAAAAATGTACCGTTAATAATAACAAAAAGACTAACTTGTTCAGATCACGACGGCGTATAGGGGGCGCGTAGGCAGAATACCCATTCTAGATCGGGACACAATCGTCTTACATCTTCCCATCTGTGACGTCACCTGTTACATTGGCGGGCTTTGTAGCCCCTCCCTCGACAGCTTCCCTCCAAAAAATATGCCGCTAATAATTACAAAAAGACTCACTTGTTATAAGGCTATAAAACCACAAAACTGATTTATTGTCAGTATATCCTTGCGCATTGCTGTGCTTAAGCATCAGATCACGACGGCGTATAGGGGGTGCGTAGGCAGAATACCCATTCTAGATCGGGATACAGTCGTTAATGTTCGGTAGTTAGCTTCAGGCTCCGGCAGCTTTACCTGCAGTGAAATATATGTTTGTGTATTTCATTACTTTATAACGCCCTGTCTTCTTCCTGGTTTCTTATTTTTCAGGTTCTCGTGCTGTTCGTATTATCGAATGGGAATACTATTCGCGAGAACAGGTTTCCGAACAAGCCACTTTCCGTAAACATTTCTTGTTTCTTTCATCTTGGCTACATACCCACCCCATCCTAACTTCTAGTTGAATACTCTTAACAGTGCTTGGCGACACCCAATATCCTTTATTTTAATATTTTACTGAACATTTAATTTTCACTCATTTGAAGATTAATTTTCCTCCCTGAGTGTAGAAGTCACGCTTCGAAGCTGTACGAAACAACATCCTTGTGCATATATGCCGGTCTCTAGAATAATTTTAGCTACCCCTGTGTGATTTATTAAGAATTCATAAAATCAATGAAATTTCACTTATCCATTTTAATATTATCATCTGAGTCACTCATTGATATTTTTCGATCAGGTATTTCAACCACGACTTCCTACATATCGTATCCTCTCTCATGCATATTGAATAACCTGTCCATCCCTCAGTTTACATTAATCTGATAAGCCAGGCGCCTGTGTCAGCTGTGTCGCTGGCTGGTTTCAATGAAGCGCGACCCCGTATGAGGCATTTTCTGTTCCCTTCAACGTCCATGCGGGATCTTGGGAGACCAAGTACGTACCGTGGGGTTCGTACCCTCTTCCATGTACTCTCGATGTCTAAGAAAGCGTGGATGTTTACCTCCACGTCTTCATACACATCCTAAGTGTAATACCCAGCTTCACGATCCAGCCTATCGTCATATTTATTTTAACGATTTTGGACCGTGTTTATATACCAAGAATCGCCATATTTTGTAATTATCTCTATTATCTTGTTTATTTATTTTCAACTGTTTCTTTGATCTGACTTTGATCTCACGGCAGTGAAAATGAAGAGTTACATCTTCTGGGTTATAACGCCGTGTAGTGCGATAAAAACCAATCGACGTTTCGGAGTAACATGTCTCAATCTAAATGGTCGAAGAGTAAGCTAAGGACGAAACTAGCGTGAACTACGCTTACCCTTTGACCCTGAATATTGCGATATGTTCCTCCGAAACGTCGGTTGACTTCATCGGACTACACGCCTTTGTATCCCAGAAGACTGAATGCCTTTCCAGCATTTTGTTTTGGTTTACCTGTTTTCTTCACTCAGAGTGTGGGACGGTGACTTCGTAAATGTAATTATATTATAATTTTATGTTCATGGAGTGTTAATACATAGGCTTGTGTGGTAAAATTGGACTGCACCTGAAATTTAGGGAAGTTTTAATTTTGACCGATTGTGATTTTCACTTTAGTTACTTCAAACTGCCCGCCACTGTATACGTCATCGATACACCTTCCCGCCAATGAATACGTCATTGACGGTCTTCGCGCCTTTCGAAATCTGGCGGCACTACCCCCACTACACACTCCTTTACACGTCGCGACACTGAGCCGTCTGCGAGTGTGTGGGCTGGATGTGTGGAAGAGAGCGCTCCGCAGGTTCGCGACAATTTCTTCTCTAGGTCAGTGTTTTAATACCGTAAAGTGCACCAGCTATACATCTCGCAGGTATTTGTAGCTTCGTATTAATTAAGTTGAATTAATTTCCGTCTAAAACCATATCAAACGATTTTATAGAATTTTGCGTGATGGACAGTAAGTCGCGTACATTGTGCGTAATCGTCAACGTTACTAATTCTAAAGGGATAACTTATTTAGAAATTCGTAATTATTTGTGTGACAAATTTTGCAGTTATATAGAATCTGTTAATGGCCACAACAAATACAATATATAAATTAATTTGAACTGTAGAAGATGGTAGATATTTTGGATTTTTCACTTGGCGCCAACATGTATATTGAACGCAATCGAAATAATAGTGCTGTACAGCAATAATTACGTTGATTTCTGAGTTCATAGTAATTTATTTTCCAAATTTTATCATAATTTTTTAGATTTATGTATCCGACAGAAATTATTTTTGTAATTTGAATTATGTTTTAAATAAATTATCGCGCCTTTTGGTTTTGTGGTAGCCATTTTTGTTTAATGTCTTACCATCGACAGCCATGTATTTCCGCCAGTTTACAAAAATGTGACGTCACATTCCAACAGCAAGCAATATATGTAATATACATATAATGAAATGAATGAGTGTGAATATTAAAATACAGAGTTGAATTTTTTGTTCTAAAGTATGGTTGACTTAAATCTGTTAGTATTACAATGAGAAGAAATGTATAAGCTTATGTTAAGCAGGTCTCTTACCTATATCCAGATATTAGAATCAGTTAACCCAACCGGCTAGTAACAGCCACTCCTCCAATCGAATTTTCGCTTTGTAGCGCTGTCTTTATTGACATTTTTGCAAGTTTATTTAATTTTGCTAGGTAAGGCTGGTCACTACAGCTTTCCCCTCAACCCTTCCTGTCACTCATTCATAACCAAATCCGCTAAGGAAGTTAGTTTATTATATAGCTATATGTAGGATCGGGGATTAGTGGAACAGAGACACCTAAGATTTAGTATCCCAATTAATGGGATTATTTATAATTAATGCTAGCTCTTAGGGAAGTTGGTTAACTACACACAGGGAATGGTAAGATTTAGCATCCCAATTAATGGGATTATTTATAATTAATAATTAATACTTATTAATAGGAAACTAGCTCTTAGGGAAGTTAGGTTATTAGGCAGATGATAGGGGCTCATGGGATCTAGAATTTAGACCCCATTTTCTCTCGTGTCTGCGTGTGACGAAGGTCACAGGCCAACACGTGCCCGCCTCGAGCTGTAGAACTGCAGGTATCATGGTTACCAATAATTATTTTATTTACAGTATTACTGCCATTTTCCATTTGTCAGTTAGGAAACGATAAGCATTATTTTAAGCGAGTTTTATATTTTCACGCAATTCTGGCAGAGAATTTTGGTAGTGTTCTTTTAGTTTTCCTAGATAGTAGCTTGAACCCGCCACGACAGCCTCCTCCCCTCATGCCTTGAAATCATCGTACATAACTCCTTTTCTCCTTATTACTATTATCATCATCATCATCATCAAAATCATCTCAGAATTTGGCATATTATAAGCATTCATGGACACTGTATCAGATATGTATGTTGTCTCGTATATCCCATAGAAGGAAACGTCCCTACCTGTCTACATATATACACGGCGTCACAACCAAGAAGAGCATATTCCCAAGTCTGCATAAGCATTTTGTTGCTTTAATTTGATGTTTGAAAAGTTTTTTCTGTTTCTTTCATCATGTTCTTTACAGTTTCTTCAGTCACATCTTGTTTACCTTTTAATGTACAGTGGTAATTATATGTACCACCTTCGTTAGCACCAAAAGCAGTGCATTTTACCGACAGCGTACTTTTTCTGATTCTGACGACAAACAGAATTAACCGGCTGATCTTGGTGATGGAGTCGCAGTGTGAGTTTTGTGAGGGAATTGCAGAAATGTTTATAAATATTTGGATGGTACTGTGACGTCAGAGAGATAGCAATATTCCCGCTTCTAAGATCTGTGGTTCTATCGTTGTTTGTTCCGCCCGAAAATGCCTTAGCTTGTTGTCTGCATGTCATGAAATGCATTTGTACAGCTGATGTCTTCTGTATGATGCTTGCCACGATTTAAATACAGTTCAGCTTCTACACTTACTGGCCTTCTCCTTCGTAAGAGAATTACATCCCGGATAATTCGGAAAATACTAATTTTCATTTTTCTGTTGCTTTTACCTTTTTGTTACTTATGATTTGTTTTAATTGGACAGACCTAAGCTTCATATGAGATAATAACATTGTTAATTAACTGACTAGACAAATATCTCAACGAAATGAATTTCTTAAATGTTAGCCCAGACTGCTCAGAGTAGTTTAATATGTCCGGTGCAATAAGAGCACACACTGCGAAGTTTCGTCAGAATCTGTTAACGGATATTGTCTCAGATATCTGACCACCTACAGACTTCGTTTTCCAACCTCAGTTCTCTATACCGGCGTTCGTGCTTCGTTTCCATCCACCCAGATCAGGGTCGACCCCGTAAATAAAAGCCAGAAATCAAATTTATTTAATAAAATGAGATGACATGTTCCGTTAGCTTTACATCATTCTGCCAATACCAATGACGTCACCTAGACTTAAACATCAAAATGCCTTCAGAGTTTGGTACAGAAATTGTGTTATGGCAGCTTCCACATTTGACCGTACAAATCTCCTGCTTATCCCCACTGCACAGTAGATAGCGTAGCTAGCAGTGCACTGCACTTCTCTACACTTCTGCATGGCCGGCAACCACTAACGAACACTAACCTAACACGGTTTGTACGGTACAAATGTGCCCACTGCCATCTGGTGTTATCAGATTTAGAAAACAGACCCTCTTTTCGGGGTGCTTCAAATGCCCCGGGTATACTGCAGCAGTCCAATTAGAGTAGGTTAGCAAGAAGTTAGGTAGTTCATTCCGCCCCTACTTGAAATTTGGTGACTTCGCGGCGCCGGAGTTTTGCTTCGTAATACAGAACAGTCATGGACTTTAAGGAGGGTTGCCAGGAGGTGACGCTACACTCATTATAAATTTGGAGGTTGTGAAAAGTGCCCTTTGAGTCCAAATTCGCTCAGCAATAGTAGTTTATCGGAAGGCGTTAAATTCTGCACCCCCACCCCCACCCCCCAGATTTTAGAAGTGGCCAATCAGGATCCGAAAGGAGACGTCCCATCCTTGGAAGCTGCAGATCCAAGAGAGGCGGCCGTTTCTTGGAAGATCCAGTGCGGCCCAAAGTCCCTGTAACAAGTTTCCGTCAGATTGCG
>NW_019724595.1:1205741-1212482 GCF_002891405.2 Cryptotermes secundus | reverse complement strand
CAAGTTCATGAATCCATTTGGATATCTAAAGCAGATATTACATTTTTTAAAGTGACATACTGTGTTTGTGTTCATTGTGCTGTGAACTGAATTTGTGAAATGTTTATTGAGTGACATGTTATGTTTGCTTTGTGTACTGTGCTTTGAATTTGATGTATAAAATGTTTTAATGAGGATACGCAAAGGTGAGTCAAAATGTTCAGCGTTGGAGAACACATCAATCCTCATCATTAAGCAACACAAAAGGTAGGTCCGAAAGCAACATCGGACAACACATCGATTTTCACCATGAAGAAACACATCAGGTGGGTCGATAATCTTAAGTAACCGCGCCATTTACATCGTTACGTATCGAGATACACGCCGATATATGATATGTGCATTTCACATGTCAGTAAAAACCATCAATTGCTGTCGGATTTAGAATTTTACATAAACAAAAATGTCGTTGATATAATACACGTAATTTGAATACTAAACAGAACGTGAGCCGGGATAGCGCAGCTACGGACTGGACGACCAAGAGGTCGGAGTTCCAGTCCCGGTAGGGTAAAAAATTGTCTCAATTCCACGTCATCCACACCGGCTCTGGGGCCCTCCCAGCCTCCTATCCAATGGGTACCGGGGGCTCTTTCCCCTGCGCCAAAGCGGCCGGGACGTGAAGCTGATCAGTCACCTCCAACTAGTGCCAAGGTCAAGAAAATATGGATCTATGCACCCACTCCCCCACACGCCTGCATGGCGTAGTGCTTAATTAGTTAAGCACAAGGACAATTTTACCTTTACCGTTCCAAGAGCTAGACACTTCTGACCACAAACGCTAGGCTTGTGACACTAACACATTTCTTATCACGATGATTTTCTTCCGTAATCCTTATGAAAACTGCGGCTGATTTAATTGCGTTTATGTGTTCTCGTTTGGATTTGCAAATTTAATGGAGGGCGGTAAAATCACGATGAATTTCGTTTGCGTTTTCAACAGAAGCTGTCGACATTTTGTTTTTCTCGCAGTCTTCTTGCGGTTGTCGTCTTTTTAAATGCGTTTGAGCCTCACTCAGTTGTCCAGTGTTGACATGTACAGCTGCAGTGGGCACACCGCGCGCTCCGCGATCGGCGTTTTGAAACGCACGGCTTATCGGATCAACGATTTTGCATTCGAAAGAAGAGACGAGCAGCGCCTGCAACGTAGGTAAGTTTCGTTTTATTAATTCCAGTGTCTGTTTGCTGTTGATCTTATGCAAGTTCTCTTGTTTTGTATGTGTTTTTGTTTGTTTCTTTTGTTTCAGGTCCCCGCTCATATCCTGTGCCTCACCGTGGCGAGCGGGTGAAACAAAGAACGATGCACACCCGAAATTAATATCATTGTTACATAACTCCAACGTCCTCCATCTTGGTTTAGACTGTTTTATCTCTTGACGTTTTTGTGCATACGTTCCGGCTGTCTTCACACATTTCAGTCTCCATTTGTCATAATTCATAAAGACCAGTTAATTTCCTCATGTTCGCCATCCGTTGTACCGATTTTAGCATTTTGTTAGGTATTTATACCCCTTGATTGAGGCATTATAATACAAGCCGGAAGGTCGCGGGTTCAAATCCCGATGAGGTCATTGGATTTTTTAATTCACCTAATCCTTCCAGCCGCACTATGGCCCTGGGATCGACTCAGCCTCTAACAGAAATAAGTACCAGGAATATTCTTGGGGGTAAAGGGCGGCCGGCGCGTAGGGCTGATGACCTTGCCGCCATCTATGAGCCGATTGTCTAGAAAATGTGGGAGCCTCGACGTCTCACAACCCTATGGGCCTCCACGGTCTGTTACAGAGATATATTTACTCTTTTGTACTTATACCTCTTGCAGAAAAATCTGTGAACGAAACTTAATTTTAGACTACATTCTGGTACAGAACTGCCACTTTACGATTGGACGTAAATGTATTAAAATGGTGCTGTCATCTGGGTTCTGATGCCGTGTAGTCTCGTAGGAGTTCCCCGACATTTTGAATACCTCCATCTTCAGGGTCGAGGAGTAAGTTTGCTAATGGTGTCTTGCTTGCTTAGCAGTATCTTCGACCCTGAAGATGGAGGCACTACGATATTCCGAAACGTCTTTGGCTTTCTACCGGACTACACGGCGTCACATTCCGGAACATAGTACTCTTCACAACCACCGCTGCGAGAACCTCAAATTCAAAGTATTTTTTTATTGCTAGTGGGGTGGGACTAAGTCCCTTGTACTGCGGCCACTTCTGGCCTGTTGTACCAGTCCCAGATGATAGGTGAGGGCGATTATGGAGCAATTGGTGGAATGAAGATTGGCAAGGGAAACCGAAGTACTCGGAGAAAACCTGCCCCAGCGCCACTTTATCCACCACAAATGCCAATTGACCAGACCCGGGATCGAACCCGGGCCGCCACGGTGGGAAGCCAGCGACTAACCGCTTGAGCAATGGCGTTTTATTTGGAAGTAAAAGTGAAGCTGTCCCCGTGCTTAATTAATTAGGACGTGTGGGGGAGTGGAGGTATCCCTCCATTATTCTTTACCCAGGCACTAGCTAGAGGTGAGTGGTCAGCTACACGCCCAGGCCGCTTTACCCCAGTGGAAAGAACTTCCACTACCTATTGAGTAGGAGACCGCGTGGGCGGCAGAGTTGGTCTGGACGCTGTGGGGAAAAGTCTCTTGCCCCTTCCTTGCCCAGCCGGCAGTCCGTCGTTATATCCACCGCGCTATGTCGACTGTACGTAAGTAATGCGACCCTTAAACATATCCAAACCGAGAATGTGACGGGATTTTAGTGTAGGTTTACCGTGCCGCATCTGGTTGTTGTCGTCAGGTAGTTCGGGCGCTGCTACTTGCGGACGGACGGACAAGAGGAAATCAACAGGTGGTTCTGAAGGGCACCTAACAAGGTCCGTGAATCTGGCTTGATACTAACGGCTCTCTCTTGCGCCGTAACAAGCGTGCAGACGGGAAATGGTGACGCAGGTGCCCCCGACCTCTCCCAAAGCAAAGTGTCCCGTGACGTTCTGATCCTGTGGAGGTGTGATCACTCGCTGCTGTGCGAGGGCACACTTGTGTGGGAATTAGTGCATCGTTCTTTGGCCAAACGGGATAAATATGCATATTGAAGTGATAATTCGAAATAATTCTGTGGTAACAGGGTGTCCCATCCGTGGCTTCTGTCAGCGCTTAAAAGAGTTCCCTGTCACGGAACTCGAAGGCTGCTTGATCATAACCAGATTCCAATATTACAAGCCAAGACGCAGTTTTGTCAGCCTGAAATTCTTTCTTTGTTTACCCGTGCGGTGTTGGTGACTTCCTGGCCATTGCATTTACATGAAGGTTTCGCCTCGAAATATTCTGCGCTGTGGTGAAACCAAATTCGCTTAGGAAACACAGAATTAGGTTCCATTTGCACAGTGTAACCCTGTAATATCATCTGGAGCCGTGTTTTGACAACGTAATCGTCTCTGAAATCCTCTTGGCCTTAAACAGGAGCCACGAATGCAACATTGTGCCCTGCATAAGGCATAGGACTTCGGCAGCCTATGAAATAAGAAGGCGAAAAATTAAAACTGAAAATAATTTACTGTATTATACCTAAATTAACAGCAGAAAGGTACCGAGCAGATTGGCACAGCGGTAACGCTTTAGGTAGGCCGCACACTGGCATGCCTCAAGACATGTAACAGTCAAGACACGATGTCTGCGACGTGACGCAAAGAAAGAAGCACAGCTGAAACGAATGAGATTATGAAAACCGCCGCACACCGGTCCGAGTCATGATGCTGACGAATCAGGAATGAAGAAAGGCTGCGTCTTTTGTCCTATGTCCTGTTGCTTGTCTTGACGCAGTTTGTGTGCGGCGGCCGCCCTTAGACTCCCATTCGGAAGGTTCTTGGTTCGAATCTCAGCCCATATATCTCGTATACTGATTTTCGTAGTTTTATTCAAACTTTCCAGGCAAATGAGCGGTAGCCTCATAGTGAATGTAGCGCCCAGTAATCTGAAGATCGTTACGTCATTGTTACAAAGTTACTAGATCTTGTTCTTAACATGAGATGGGATCCCCAGAATTGCATACCAAGCTCTCACTGAACACACAGGACATTTCTTCTGTAAGGGTTCCAACTCGAGGGGTGACGTACCCTTGAAGAAGTTTTTACAAATTACCACATGAAGAGTAAGATTTTCTGGGTTGTAACGCCGTGTAGTTGAGAGACGAACGTTTGAAAGAACATATCACGTCCATCTTCAAGGTCGAAGAGTCAGCTACGCGAGGAAGAAGCTTACCGCTTGCTGCTGCTGGTTTCTTACTTGGCTTAACTTTTGCCGTGAAGATGGAGGCGATAAGTTCCTTCGAAGCGTTGACCTCTCTCCGAACTACACCGTGTTACAACGCAGAAGACCGCATTCATCATTGCTACCGCCATGAAAACCCAAAAATCCAACAAAAATTTCCACACGATTTAATACTCAGTAAGTGGCACCACTGAGCTAACTTGCTCGGTACCGTGTAGCTGAATGTCCATGCAAAACAGTCGCCTTCTGCAGTGTGATTATGTTCTAGATAGACAGATCACCAGCAGCGATGCCAATTTTGAACTGGACACAGCTTGATGTTGCGTTGTCACCGAAGCCCTGTGAAATTTCAGGTTTGTCGATTTGTGGCTTATCTAATGTTACGTGGTGATCTCTGAATTATCATTAATTGGAAAATGGTTTCAAAGTAAGTGTTGTCATCTGTTTTTAGGTAGCAGAGCACCACATACCTCGATGGGTCGATAAATACCACAGATGATTCAGTTACAATAGCCAGTCTTATACCCTGAAGATGGTGGCGACACATTCCTCCGAATCAGCTGTAAACATGTACCAGAAGAGAACACCGGCGACTGATATTCATGTGTTGTGACGAATTATAGAACGGTGCGTAACCGCTTCATGGACACTATCGAGTATACTCGTTGCTTCAGACAGTCTCATGCCAGGGGCCATCTGAATTATAGTGCTGAATTACTCACCATAAAGAGCGCCTTCATAATTTGTTTTCTTTGCCAAGTATTATTAAGCTCGTCAAATCACGAAAGATGGACTGGGAGGGGCGTATAGCACGCATGGGAAGAAGATAATTTCATAGAAAATGATGGTTGTAAAATCCTGAAGGGAACGTGCATTTCAGAAGATCCTGTCAGGATAATATTAAATTGTGTCTTAAATAAATATGGTGGATGTGTGTGCTCATATCTTAAAACAGTGGCTGATGTTGAGCTTGTGTGAACGTGGTTCCAAGAAAGGTGTGGAATTTCATTAGCAGTTGAGCGACTCTTATTTCTTTCAAGAAGGACTGGAATTTACATAGTTGGTTAGTTCATTAATTCCAAGCATGTCAGGCATCAAATTTTTTTAAAACAGATTAAAAAGAAACCTTGATATCAATTTAACGATTAATTTTTCCATCTTGAACTTAAGGATTTTCAGGTAAATGTGTGCATTAGCATGGAGGTTACATCATCATCATCAGTAATCTGTCAGATGACAGGTCCACAGTCTGTTCCAAAACAGTGCCTACACTTAATGCAATCTAGAGCTTTCTACTTCAAATAAAAATATCCTCTTCTGTCCCCAAAGTCATCCAGCATCTTCTTACGTCTTCTGGTTCACATACATGGTGTCTCTGTTTTTGGAAAGAGACTATCCAGGAAAAGTGATAATGTGGTAGTTTTTCCATTTGCTTTCCACATCGCAGTACAACAGCCGTTCAAACCACTCTGGTCACGCCTGTTGCTATATGAACTTGAACCATCTCGAGCATCATTTGCTCTGTGCTTCAAGTCGCTGCTGATGATGCTGCTTCCAGCATCATATACATTATCTATGAAAATAATAGTGGCAGCACTAGACCAACACAAGTTGAAGGGTTCTGTTCTCTGGAGTATGATGCTATGTAATTGACTGAAAGTGAATTACCAAGTACATAGACACAGAAGAATCACTTGCACTGGAGAAGAGCATTGTTCACCATCCGAAACTCACCAGTTCGTTGCATGGGTTAGTTGTATACTGGATTTTAACAAATTGACATTTGCATATGTCTGATAGACCCTCAAGCTAAATCACACACAGACTGAAGAGAGAGTGCGAGTAATTTGCTTATAAGAATCACCCACCACTTTTCTTTTGAAAGTATCATTTTGTATGCAAGAGCAAGTTAGGTGGAAGTGTAAATGTGTTGTGGGGCTCTCTATTGTCATCGAGTGTGTGTGTCTTGTCATTACTCCGATGACAACCCACTTCTTCGGAACAGTTTGTTGGCCCTGAAAAGGACCGTGGCTGCTGAGATGATTGACCGGTGAGGTAGCGCGGCGCGCGCCGGTAAGGAGAAAGGCTAGTGAATGGCGAGTGGCCTGGCCGCAGTGCGGCCGTGGCTGGAGGTTGCTTGGTTGCCGTGCGGCAGCGTGAGTTGGAGGTTGCTTGATCGCTGCGCGGCAAATGGCGGAGGTTGCTGCTGGTGGTGAAAGGCTAGTCGAGCGCGGTCGTAGGAGCCATGAGGCAGTGGCTACGCCAGATGCCCAGTGGGTCGGACCGTAACACGACCACCGGCGAGTCCAGGCGCTGTGCCCCAGTGAGTCGGGTGTGAGAGCGCTGGAGGGCCGAGGCAGTCGTGCCCGGCGCAGCCTGCCGATGTCTCCGAAGACCGAGCGCTGGCGACGAAGCCTGCTGGTTGAAGTTGCTTGCTG
>NW_019724595.1:1074544-1201650 GCF_002891405.2 Cryptotermes secundus | reverse complement strand
AAAAAAATATATATATATATCAAATTGTATATGTGTAAATACAGACAATGGACTGTTAACTGCAGACTGACTAACAAATGACAGACCCGACCTCTCGTCAGAGAGGGCGCCCCCCAATGGACAGGACAGTAACTTTCATTCAAAAATGAAATATCTGGTCATGAGCCCCAGCTGGGGCTCGACACCAAGACATACAGACTGACTGACCGTCAGTTGTAACTGAAACTTGACTTGACTTGAATCTGATTGGTTAGCGCGCGTGATGGTGAAAAGCGATGCGAAGAGCGAGCGTTGCAGAAATGCGTGATAATGTGGGATGTTCCCACAGTGTTTTATAGGAGCTCTGCTACTTGCTTCTGCATGTACCTTTGTTTTCACTGAGTAAATTCTGAAGAAATTTGGTGTTGCAGATCACTAGCAAATGTGTTAACTATATTCAGTTTTTGATGTCTGAACAGTTATGATTACTGCTTTATTTCAAACCCCATTTTGGACATCAAAATATTGTGGCTTGCAGACTCATTGCTGTGCAAAGCCAGCGAGATAAGTAGATATACAACAGCCATTACTAAGCAATGGCTTCCCAAACAAGAGGGTTTCCATGGCAACAATTGGATACAGCAACACACGTCCATGCGGAGATGTTATAAGCATGACAGTTAGTGAAGTGATGTCAGGTGAGTTGATTTGGGTTAAGTTGGTTGGTTGGTGAGTGACTCAGTCAGTCAGTCAGTTCTAGAATTGCTGAGGTTCAGCCGTTGTTAGCTGTTGCTGTGAGGAGATTGTAGCTGAGGCTGGGGATAGTTCAGGAGCCCAGAGGAAGGGGAACATCTGCCGTTAGAAGCCGCTACCGAGCAGTGGCTAGTGAAGACATGACTGTGGACACTAGTGTGTGTGTGTGTGTAATAGTGAACTGTAAAATGTAGTCATGCACTGTATCCAGGAGTCCAATGAATCCAGTCATCAATTCAAAGCCTGTCTATAATCGCACTTTAAAACATGAACATATTTGTATTTCCATAATAATCTCAATGACCAAATTCCATTGTGATACATTTATATGCTCCTAATAGAGAACTGTTACGCATTCCTGTGAACCACCACTTGCGGTAAGAACTAAATATAGAATCTTAAAGGCACTTCCCTTTTCACCATGAGCAGAAAAGGGGGGAGGGGGGGATTTTGCTGACAAGTTTGTTTGTGCCACTATTGCCAGTCATTCGAAAATTATAACTTTGTGCTTTCTTCCTTATGACAGTGAAAGTTGGTTTCCTATATGAAGGGCAGAACGTAGTCTGAGAGAGCCTGAGAATGGGGTGATGAGGAGAATATTTGCACTTAAGATGAAGAAAGTAACAGGAAGCTGAAGAAAATTGCACAAAGTGGAGCTTCAAAATTTGTACATCTTACCACATATTAGTAAGAGCTGGGAAAGCTCAGTTGGTTTAGTGACAAGGCTGCAGGCTAGACTACCAGGGTTCGATTCACAGGGGGGGGGGGAGAAATTTTTCTTTTCTCCATAGCAGTCACACCATCTGTATGGTCCACCCAGCCTCCCATCCAGTGGGTACCAGAGCATGAAGCTGACTGCTGTCTTCCATGTAGTAGCAGTGTCAAGAATGGTGGAGCTCTACCTCCACTATTCCATATGCCTTCATATTATAGTGCGTAATTACATATTTAAGTACAGGACATAACTTTACCTTTGCCAGATATATAAGGATGACCAAGTCAAGAGGATTAGATTGACGGGCCATGCAGCACACGTGCGATAGAAGAGAAATGCTTACAAAATTCTGGTGGGAAAATGTGAAGGAAAGTATCACTTGGAAGTCTGAGACAAAGAAGGGATGATAATATTAAAATGGATTTTAAAAGAATAGGTTGTAGGATGTGGACTGGCTTTCTCTGACTCTAGATAGTGTCTTGTGGCAGCAGGCTGTTGTGGACATGTAAATGAACCTTTGGATTATGTACAATGCTAAGAATTTCTTGACAAGTTGAGCAGCTGTTGGCTTTGCAAGGGCTCTGCTCCAATTAGTTGGTTGCTAACCATTATGACTGTGATGGATCCAGGAGTCTCCATGCTGCTTCATAATGATAAAGCAATTGTATGAAAATTTCAAAGTTTAAGATTGAAACATTATTAAATTCTGAATACTTGTTACATATCGGACATTTTCTTTTGTTTATGATAGCCTACACCAACAGTGCTCATCATATCGTCCAGCTTGTTGCCTTGCAAAGCGTTGGATGTCATCACAGTTGCAGGATCCTTACAACTTACTGTACTGAAAGTCAAAACATGATGGGTTAATAAAATGGCTAGTCCTTACATGTCAATGCCAGCAGAATGTGTATCATGATGGTCAGTGAACTGACATCAGCATTTTCATCTAGTACTTATGATCATCTTATTACCAAGCTTCCTCACTTTTCTCCCCTGCCATAAGCACCCTCCTTTATCTATTTCCACTATACCTTATATACTGTGGGCACTGTTCCCAATACGTTCTTGGTATCCCCAGTGGGTTAGTTGATATCTTCTGGTTTGGAACTGAGAAGAATATTATTGTCCACACAAAGTATGGGTGGGGTTTGTGGGTGTTTTTGTATGTCTCTACATGGTACCATAACCAAGAGCACCGCAGTCTTCATGTTTAATATCTATCCCTATGAGTTTATCATATAGTACAGGGTGCATCAGAAAGGATGACTGGATTTCAAGCGACCGTTACGGCGCGATGGGGGAAGACATAGAATGGGGGGGGCCGACCGTTGGGTCAGCGTGAGAATGCAGTTTCAATTGGTAACATGGAGTGGTCAGGTGCACAGCATGTGTTTGTCGTAGGGACGTTTTTGAAAAATAGAGAGTCTGTGATCGCCACTCAACAAGCCTTCAGCACTCATTTTGGCTCAGACGTCGCGATATGATCCCTACTCGGAACACAATTTTGCGGTGAGTGGCTTCATTTTGTGCCACATGTTCAACCTAGGTTGAACCTAACGTCATCTCGCATCGCGGTGACATTCCTTGGCCCGCACGTTTGCACGATCTTGTGACCTGCGATTTCTTCCTTTGGGGCCATTTAAAAGAGGAAGTTTATAAACATCGACCACATACACTGGACGAGCTGAAGACCAGATATGACCTAGAGAGTGATGAATAACTTCAGAAAACGCCTCGACATCTCTACCAGAAGCCAAGGACGTCATATGGATGATATTATATTCCACTAATAAACTACATGTATTGGCGAATCTGATGGTAACAATAAAATTAGGATTTGATGAAGCCTTGCCAATTTTATTTCCCTGTGAAATCCAACCATTCTTTCTGACGCACCTGTACTTCATCAGTATTTTCCTTGAAGTGTGATGTAGGATTATTGGGTTGAAATTTTTAGATTAATTTTGAATTGAAGAGTAGTCATTCCCAATGCTTGGATGTACGAGTAACAGGTGGTGTTAAGTGAACTTTATATAAGAATTAAACACAAGCTGAAATTAAAAATTTGGAGTGAGGATGTTGACTGAATTCATTTGGCTTCTGTAAATGTAGCACTGATATTTTGGGCTGTATGGCTAGATGAGTGACCAACTTGTCAAGGAACTTATGTCATATCCTTGTGCACATGATCTGCAGAGACTTCTTCATACACGTTCTAGTTAGCATGAGAACAATAAATTGTGGCACAAAGTGATATACAATCTAACTATAATACCTCCTAGTATTCAAGTCATCCCCTATCCACACCATGTCAACTGACCAACTGGACAATGACAGAATTTGCAAACATTTTCACTGTTAAATATGCCAGAGTACATTTTGGGTTATTATCTGTAAAAGTGTTAATTCTGTGTATTGATAAAAATAATTTTAGTAATACCATGTGCACTTTGGTAGAAAGGGATACTGGGTGGGGATCCTTGGGAGAAGTCTGTGACAAGGATGTGAGTTTTATACAGCCGCACGCCATTTTGCGTAATACATGGTTTATTAAACAGCAGGGCACGGAGTTCTGAAAAATTATTAAAATATAATTGCATCCTCAATTCCGGCTGATGGGTTTTTCGTGAATTCGTGGGAACTTTTACCTTATTAGTCATGAGTACATTCTCTACTGCTTTCATGTATGACCCATGTATCCATAAGATAAACGCACGTAACTGCTACCATCTAGTGCCAAATGTAAGTGATTACAAAAACTGAGTTAATAGATTATAGATGGCGGGATGGTCCATAAGCGAGGTTCTCTAGCTCCTAATGTCTCAAAGGGGCGGCCGTGGCAGCGACCCGTGCGAAAGATGGCAGGATGTTTGGCACGGAGTTGCCCGTTTATTAAGGGACATTGCGGTATGTACACCCTGGGTGTAAATATTGTACATAATCATTTGCATGTGGTTACATATTCTTTTATTTAGAGTTGCATAGTGTGTTCTTCAATACCGACCAATGCGTACTAAAATCTGGGTAACTACATGGTACTCCGTGAATAAATTCGGGTATGGATGCGAAGGAAGGAAACCCGGTGAATGAAATAGACGTAGGTTATATTGTTATGACCTGTATATTTCTTTTCAGGGTACCTTGGCGTCCCAGCTGTGAATGGTATCAAGTTCCGTACGAACACAACCCAGCCCACGAAAGTAGGTGTACACAGTTTTGACGAGCAAGTAATTTGAGGGTCGTATAAATATTATTTTAATTATAATAGTACTTGAGGAGGTGTGACTTGAACTTGCTCAGGATAGGATCCAGTAGTGAGCTTTTGTGAACATGGTTGTGAACGACAGAATTCCTTAAAAGCTGGAAGTAACAACTTTCCAAGGAAGATCATTACCATAGAGTTTGTTGTTTTCTTTGTCAGGCTATGGGAATATTTGTGTGATATTTGTACATTGATGAAGTTACATTAGAAGTTACAGCCCCTGATAGAATATATGATGAAAAATGTGAATGAGTAGTTGTATGATTGGTCTTGTGTAGCTTTGAATCCTGGTCTTTCAAATATGAAATATATTTGTACAGGAAGAGTATCACAGAGCCTGTTCCAAATCGTTTAGCTGGTTCCCCCATGTGTTTGGGCATGTAGAGGCCATATGTCAATAAAGCACACACTAATTGGAAACAGATTACAGGAGATGCCAGAAATGCTTCCTGTTATGCACATATTCCTAGAACCCCCATGAAAAGCCCACATTCACTCACTGAAGTTAGTTTACACGTTAAACTTTAAACCCTGGTCTCCTGTACAAGACATGGAAGGGATTTTCAAGGGGGGCATTCAAGTTTAGCACTGATTTCTTCAGAATTATCTTCAGTTAACACTGTGGGGTTAGACTAGGCCATTTTTTATCCAGTAATACCGTATTTACGCATGTATAGGCTGCACATTTTTTGCCAGAAATTCAAGAGGAAAACTGGGGTGCGGCTTATATTCGAAATCACACTTCATTTAAAAAAAATATATTCATAATTAGTAATACAGGGTGTTCTCCTGAAATAATATTCCAAGAAAATTATTTTTTCTATAATTTCTGTCTGAAAATTGTGCTGCAGCCTATACATGCGTAAATATGGTAATCCTATGTCTCACAGTTTATTTAAGAGTATATGAATAGTTTTCTGTTTTGAGCTGTGACATCCTGAAATTTATTTTTGAATGTTTTCCATGGTTTTCACATGGGTATCATACATGAGTGCTTTTGTAATGTGTCAGTCATGCTTCATATTCTGACGTGCAACTAATTTAATGCTGAAAACAGAGGCTTTGGATTACAGTCGACAGGCACATTATAAGTGAACTTCCTTCACAGTAACTGTTCAAGGATTTAATGGGGCAATATAGAAGAGAAATTGTGGCATCTATAGGCTGTTGGCCATATCAAATCAAGGAAGGTGAGATGGACAATGCATTTAGCAGGTATGATAGAGAAGGAATGTATATAACATATAAGGAAATCTGAAGGAAGGAGGCCTCTAGAAGGCCTTGGATGTAGGTGGGAGGATAACGTTGCAATGGATCTTAGAGAAATAGGATGGGAGGATGCATACTCGATTTAATTGTCTCAGGTTAGGCACTAGTGGCAGGCTTCTGTGAGGAAGGTAACAAACATTCAGCTTCCTTAAAATGCTAAGAATTGCTTGAGTGGCTAAGCAGATGTTGGCTTCTCAAAAAGGTATAAAATCCGTGGAGGTACTTACAGATTAGTGGCTTGTCAGTCACGCCTTAAGTCTGGATGTATGCAGGCAAGGTAGACACAAGGAGCATGCATCTGTCCTTGTAGAGGGGCTGAATGATTGGCAGCAGGCTGTCTGGTAATTTTTCTCTGTTTTGCTTTCATGGTAAAGTTGGATAACTGTTCATTTTATATTAGTATTATGTTGTTATTGTGGGAGCTGGGATAGCATAATTGGTATAGCGACTGGGTATGGGCTGGATGACTTAGGGGTTGGAGTTCGAGTCCCAGTAGGGTAGGGTTCCCATTCATCCCGTTTTTCCCAGTACAGTCACGTTTTATTCCTATGTCACACAGGCCCAGATTTATTTCATATGTCCCGTTTAAGTCTTCTGTAACATTAATTTCTATCAATGAACGCTTGGTAACAGATGCTGTTCTCTGCAATTAGAATTTCTGTAATGATGTTAACACCCCTGGTGACTAATTCACAAATTATTAGTTTTTCTGTTTGCAGCAATATATCTTTTCTTCCATTTACGTCAGTAGTATTTTCATTTTGTTCCATAACGGAAGTTCCGTTTATGTCATTCTCTGCAGTCTTTGCCGACCGTTATGTTGTGCTGTGAGAGCCTGTGAGAATCGGTTTACGTCCATACAATGATGGCAAAACACAAGCGCAGTATTACTGACAGTATTAAGAGTGAATATCCATTTATTAGAGGTGTGAATGAGAATGCTGAATGCCATGCCATGTTTCTGAATTAATAATTTTGAGCTAATTTCTATATGTTTAAATTTCTCAATGTATAATACATAATGTATTGTCATGTGTATCCAGGGTAACGTGACTAATAATTTTTTATTCTAGAGATGATGATTAGGTTTATTTGATGTCACTATTACAATTACACTCGGTTATAACAGTTCACACACTCAGCTCCTTCTGGGTAATAAATCCCTCTGCATAGCTCTGCTTCATTCTCAAAAGCATGTTGATTCCCTGCTGACTCACATCTTCTTCTGACTTCACTGCTGAACTGATGGCTTCTCAACTGGTCTCCTTTTATCCTGCTAGGCAGCTGGGATAGGAATCACCTCTTTGAAGAGTTCTGTTTGTCATGTCCATGGTAATAGTCTGTTTAGAAATTGTTACCATGGATATGTCTTCAACAGTTCCATCAAAGCCCAGAGTAATGGTGCATTTTCTGTTACCACTGGAGCATGCCCGAGGAGCCCCACCCAGCAGAGGGCAGGTTGCAGCTTTCAGGCCACACATCACAATATTATTGTTTTTTGTTTTTATTAATTTCTATTGTGTCTGGTTTTTTATGGAAGAAAATGGAAATATCCCATTTTCTGGAGAAAATATGGGAACCCTAAGGTGGGGTCAAGAATTTTCTCTTCTCCACGTCATCCAGACCAGCTCTGGGGGCCCACCCAGCCTCTTACCCAATGGGTATGGAGGGCTCTTTCCCCAGCGGTTAGGCGGCAGAGGCATGAAGCTGACCACTCACCTCCATCTGGTGCCAAATGAAACAAAATATGGATCTGTACATTCACTCCGCCACACTCCTTCAGGGAGCAGTGCTTAATGAGTTACGCACAGCGGAAACTTTAACTTTTAACTTAAGTATGTTGTTATTTCTTGCATTTCAGGCCAAATTTGGGCCACTTCACGACGATGACCGTATATTCACAAATTTATATGGACGTCATGACTGGAGATTGAAAGGTGCTCTGAAGAGAGGTGATTGGTATAAGACCAAAGAGATCCTCCTTAAAGGATCAGATTGGATCATAAGTGAGTTTAAAAATGATGTGCAAGAGATCTAGAATTACCTAGTATTTTATTTGCCATATTTTTTGAATACTACATGCACATTTATTTTCAGAAAGGCAGAATGAAAAAGGAATTAATATTAATGCATCGAGGATTCTAATGAAATAATAGTATTGTATGCAAGGTAGCTGTTTTCAGTTATCTCATAGTCACTGCATTGCATTCTGATACAGCAAGTTTCTGTAATGTTCAAAGTATTTTCAACAATAGATGTTCTCTGTTTTATGGATATTTCCTATCTTTGACATCTAAGAGCATAAATATTGGTCTTAGGCTGAAGCCAAGATTCATCGTCTCTAAGAGAGGAGTATCAACAGCTGCCAGTTGTATGTGATGCCGTTGAGTATTTAGCAGTAGACATTGGTTCTGGTCTAGATGTGAACAGGGCATCTGCAGTAGTTACTAGCTACGTGGAACTGAAGGCCACACCATAGCTCAAGTGGTTAGTCACTGGCTTCCCACTGCGGCAGCCCAGGTTCAATCCCGGGTCTGGTCAAGTGGAATTTGTGGCGGAGAAAGTGGCGCTGGGGCAGGTTTTCTCCAAGCACTGTGGTTTCCCCTGCCAATCTTCATTCCACCAGTTGATCCACAATCACCCTCACCTATCATCTGGGGATGGTACAATAGGCCAGAAGTGGCCGCAGTACAAGGGACTTAGTCCCACCCCACTAGCAATAAAAAAAAATAGTATGTAAAATATACTTGCAATGTCTTAATGACATTTATGATATTTAATAACATTTCATAATATTAAAGTTACACTTTTAATGAAAAAATATATATTTTAGGCATCTTTTATATCATTGTTGCATTATTGATGATGTACTTGAATACTAAGAATGATACCTCAATACAACAGGATGCTGAAATATAATACCTGAATGATTCATGGCTAATTTTCGTTTACTGTACACAGAATGTTGGGTAGTTGAGAAGAAAGTTTGGTATTAAGATTGTAGTCTGTGTGAAATAAAATTTGCCAAATTCACTGCACATTAACCATATGAATTTCAGCTATAATTGTTACTGTAAGTGAACCTGGGCTGTTTATCTGCTGCTGCTTCTATGCCATCTGCACATGTCACTCTGAGTTGAAAAATTGTGGTCCAGCTGGAACACTTGCTATATCAATGCCTTCCTTATGCAGTAAAGGGTTTAACATACCTGTTCTGAAGGTTTTATATGCTGAAAGATTCAGCATACACATTGTGCATATGAGACATTTTTTTCATGTATGCATGCATGTGTAATGCACCCAGATATTATCAGTCTTATAATGTGAATGTACGTTATTCTCTTCCTCAGATGAAATCAAGACTTCAGGTCTTCGAGGTAGAGGAGGAGCAGGTTTTCCTTCAGGATTGAAATGGAGCTTCATGAATAAACCATCAGATGGCAGGTATGTAATTTATCTGAAGAGGAGTGTTGAAGAAAATGATTTGTTTATGTGTGAAGGTTCAATCAAAGCAGTTAAGGAATTGATTGATTTAGAAGTTGCTCTTCGCTTTGTATTTGTATCTTGCGCCCTGGAATTTTCTCCTTGGTAGCTTGTTAACAAGTCATAAAATAAGTCACTGAATGACAAGGTCATGGACAGAAACAGCTGTAAAATCCATTTGAGCTGTAAGCACCGTGTTGCTGTGCTACATACATGGACATGTAGGACTATCCAGGAATGAAGCAACTGGCAGGTCATGTAATAAGCCTAATATAAATGTGAATCAATCTCAGTTTTCATATGAACATTTGTGTTATTAGATATATTGACAGTGACAATTGGATAAGTGGGTTAGCTCATTGTAAACACAGGCATATGAATGGTATTGCTGAACTGTGGAGATCTTCCACTTAGTGCCACACATGAGGAGATGAATGTCGCAAATAGGCACCATTGTTCGGCCACAATTGTCTGCCACAAGAATCCCAACCTGTTGGTGTAATGTGTAATTTTCCTTTATTGAATCCAACATGTACTGGTGGTTGGTCTTAGTGAAGATCATCATAGACATAAGCTAGGTTCCAACATGCCAAAAATTATGTTATGCTGGATTTAATGATGTACCATATTTGAATGATAGCTGCTTTTATGAGAAATTGTAAATCTGCTGGTTGTTGTGTCAATATAATAAATAAAATTTATAGTCTCTGTGGTATGTATTACATTTGTATAATCTCTGATCCCTTACACACAGAAAGCTGTATATCAATTGCCAAACGTGAGTCTTCAGCCACTTCAGATAGAGGGTTCATTGTACTTCACATTTGCACAAACCACTGTGGTACTTTGAAACTCTCATTTAAGATTTCCAACACAAGCATTGGATTTGAATGTGAAACTGAGTAAAATCTTATATCGAGGAACATTAAATCAGGATTCCACTATATATTCTTATATTCAGTAAATGAATATGTTTTGTTCTTTTTTTTGTCTTTTGAGTCTTTTCTTCATGGCAGACATGTTTATTGTCATGAAAAATAATCTTTTCTCTAGGCCAAAGTATCTTGTAGTGAATGCAGATGAAGGTGAACCAGGAACATGTAAGGACAGAGAAATTATGCGCCATGACCCTCATAAATTAGTAGAGGGCTGCTTGGTAGCAGGGAGAGCCATGGGTGCTCAAGCAGCATACATTTATATCCGTGGAGAATTTTACAATGAGGCTTCAAACATGCAAGTTGCTATTTCTGAGGTAAGTTTCTCTTAGAACTACAGAAATAGCCTAAAAGCTAAAACATGTTGGGCAGAATGAGGTGTCATTGCAACAAATATTAGTGCAATAGGCTTTCAATTATCCATGATAAAGGGAGGAGAAAATTAACATGGATAGCTCAGAATTGTTGATAATCTGATAGTGTTACATAACTTCCCTGCCTCCCGTATGAGCATTCATGCACCCTCACACACACACACAGACACGGTATTGTGTTTGCGGTCATTCTCAGGCTACATACTGCCAGTTTTCAGAAAGTATTGTGTTCTCCTGAAACTGAGATAGCCCAGTCAGTACAATTACAGGCTATGGGCTGGATGATTGAGGTTCAGTTCCCAGCAGGGGTGGGGATTTTTCTCTTCTTCATGGTGTCCAGACTGGGTTACAACACCACATAGTCCATTGAAAGTCGACTGACGCTTTGGAGGAACATGTCGCCTCTGAAACATCAATTGACTTTCACCTGTCTCCATGGCATTACATGCCAGAAGATGAATTGTCATTTCCAGTCCTGTGTCTTGTATAGTCATGTGGTAACTAATTTGTTGATGTCTCATATAGTATCTTATTATATAAGCTTCAATATAACCATCCTCTTCCGTGTTTAAAAGTATAGTGCAGTGTTTTGTTAATAATTCAGTACTGTGAAAATTCATATAAAATAAGTTTTAAGTTATGACCAATTTAGTCAGGATGACTGAAGAACTGAAAATGTTACATAAGCAACTTTCATCCTGTATAGTTTTTTTCTCTCTCTTCCAGAACTGCTAATATCAAAGACGACCCATAAGGGGGTTTCTCATACTTCATGCAATCCTCCCTGATCTTTTGTAACTATACAATTTCTGTGTACTTAACAGCATAAGAAACATATCTATATAAAAGAGCTGTGCATTTAAATCTTCAAACACTTCAGTGTATCTTGTAGCTTCTTTCTGGACATAGGAGTCATGGAAGAATTAACGTGATTGTCATTGCCATCAGGCATACCAGGCTGGTCTCATTGGAAAGAATGCATGCGGATCGGGATATGACTTTGATGTGTTCATGCATCGTGGAGCTGGGGCTTACATCTGTGGAGAGGAAACAGCATTGATTGAGTCTATTGAGGGGAAACAAGGAAAGCCACGCCTCAAGCCTCCTTTCCCTGCTGATGTGGGAGTGTTTGGTTGTCCAACTACTGTTGCCAATGTGGAAACAGTGTCTGTAGCGCCAGTAAGTTTGCATACAGAATTTCATTGTTTCACTTTAACTTATAGACTCTTATTGCATTTCCTTATTAGTACATGTTTGTGTTTTTAATATCCATGTGGTTATATTTCCATTCCTGTTTTTTTGCAGAGCAGCTTGACTCAATTGGTAATGCTTCTTTTCTTGTATTTTGAAGGAACCTGGTTTAGATCTCAGCTGGGACACCAGTTGTCATGTCTTGGATTTTTCATGTTTCACCTCACTCCCTCCAGGCAAATGCCATGATAATATCTTTATTTAGAACACAGGTGCTTTCTTTCACATCATTTCCAATTCATTATCATCCACTTACTGACACTGTCATTGAATAAACTACGGACACAAAAATATATCAATAATTTCATGTACGGTATCATGAGTGACCCTGCAGAAACTTGGTGAAGAAGTTCCAGTGAGTTTTATGCCGTGGGTATATTGTTTTGCATTTAAAAATCATGTGTAAGGGGAAGGAGAGCTGGATGTATTCATCTCTTGTTTTTGGCACCATTTACAGCTGACAGATGGATGATCAGAAACCCTCAGGCTGGTCATAAGTAATTCTTACCAGTTGCTGTACCATGACTTCTGCAAACTCAAGTCTCTAATGGTTCCTTTGCTACTGCTTATATAAATTTTAAATGTAAATAAAGTTTGCATTGGTGGAGTTGAGGTTCTCACACTGATGAAGAGTAGTATCTCCTGGGATGGGCCCTCAAAATATCACTGAACTGTTACGGGACTACATGGCATTGTGTGTCAGAAGGCCTCCAACATTGTAATTTTCCTGTGCAGGTCCACTGTTGGAAGCCTTTCAGCACAACTTGTGATTTTCCCATTATGACTGTATGCTCTTTACATCTGATGACATCTTTTCTGGTAGTTCACATGGAGGAACAACATATGGCAGCAGTTTTATATTTCTCATATCAGAATATCATTACATTTTTGCACAAATTAATTTGTAGCTGGTAAGAGTAAGGCAGGAAATAAAAAGGATGAGACAGAGTGAAAGTATGGCTACAGGCAGGCAGTGTCTGGTGTTTATCAAGTCTCCTAGTTAGAAGCTGATCTCTACCTGCATGTAGTGTTGAGGCTAAGAATATGTAGAGATTATGTACTGTCTATATTTTCACAAAGTATTTGACATAGGTTATCCATTTTGTTCATATAAGCAATACTGGGATTTCTTCTTCCAGACCATCTGTCGCAGAGGTGGAAGCTGGTTTGTAAGTTTTGGTCGACCACGTAACTCTGGCACGAAACTGTTCAACATATCTGGTCATGTAGTCAATCCGTGTACAGTAGAGGAAGAAATGTCTATTCCACTGAAGGAGCTGATTGAACTTCATGCTGGTGGAGTGACTGGTGGTTGGGATAACTTGCTGGCAATTATTCCTGGAGGATCTTCCACACCCCTTATACCAAAACAGTAAGTTCACAAATATGAGGGTTATCCAGAAAGTAAGTCCCAATGTGCTATTTGAAAAAAAAAAAATATTTCCAAACAATTTATATTGCCATTTGATGTACATACTGTACACATGCCGCCTGTGATGCAAACTACGTGTTAATGGCTTCTTTAACCTTGTCAGGGAACTGCCAGCAACCAAGGAAAGTTTTCAGATGCAGGAACACGTGAAAATCACTTGGTGCTAAGTCTGGGCTGTAGGGGGGATGATTGAATTGTTCGCAGCCAAATGTCACAAAGAGATATGGCATTGCGGCGGCAGTGTGTGGGCGGGTATTATCATGAAGCATCACAACACCCCAACTAAGCATGCCACATTGCTTGTTCTAGATCGCACAACGCAGTATCTTAAGTGTGTTGCAGTAAACGTCCATGTTGATTGTTGAGCCTTGAGGCAAGAATTCCACAGGTAGAACACGTTTTCCATTCTAAAACACTGTGCACATGATTTTGTGAGTTTAAATGGTTTGACTTTTTTCTTTATTGGCAATGATGTGTGCCTCCACTCCATGGACTGCTTCTTTGATTTAGGAGTTACGTGGGGCACCAATGTCTTGTTCCCTGTGACTGTGTAGTTCAAGAAGTCATCACATTACTCACTGTATCGTGTCAGAAAGGTCAACATATTGGCCTGCCAATTCATTTTGTGTTCTTCTGTAAGCATCTTTGGCACCCAGCATGAACACAAGTTTATCAGACACAATTTCCTGAAGAAATGACCATGAAATTTGTTGACAAAGCAGAGAAAGTGACAAATGGTGAACTGTCTGTTCTCTTCAATCTTCTCTTCAACTGCACGCACCAAATCATCATTAAACACAGACGATCGGCTGCTCTGCAGATCATTGTGCACATTTTTGCGTCCTTCATTAAAGTGTCTCGCCCATCTTCATACCATTGAATCACGCATGGCATGTCCATACACCTCACAAAGTGGACATTGAATGTCAGGCGGTTTCATGTTTCTTGCATTCAAGAAACAGATTACAGACCTCATTTCCCAAGCAGCAGGCTTCTCTGGTTTCATGAACATTGTAAACACACAGGACAATGTGTAAACATGGTTTGATTGTCTGCAAATGGCATCTGTGCCTTCCCAAAGGATCAACAACTCTGCATGCATGCACACCATTGTGACCACAGTGCTGCAGTGGCAGTATTTGCAAACGGAACTTATTTGGTGGATACGCCTTGTGTTATCTGTCAGTCGTAATGTCTGAAACCTGTTGTGTAAATAGCATTTCGGGTGTAGAAGTGTCAGTATGGATGTAATTATAACAAGAGTTAAATAACTTGCAAATTCTCAAAAAAATTGGAAGATCATTGCTACACAGTTCCTGTCATGTGTACGTGGGTTGCAGGTTCTATTCCACCCTGTTCAAGTGTCACTTCTCAAAGGATAGGAAGCTTAAACATTTACATCTTCATGATGTAACCAATATTGATTTATTATTTTTCATAATGAACAGGCTTGTGGAAAAAATTGTGGACAGGTCTGAAGCTTGCCTGTACTGTAATTTATAATGAAATATGTTCCTGTATGTTGAGTATCCTTTGAAAATCATCAATTTAGAAGCCTGTCTGAGATATATGCAGTCTCTAAACTGTGATAAAGCATAGTACTGAAAAGTGTCCATAAGAACAGTCAGCTAGTGCTATATAGTCTTGATACTGAAAGTATCATTAAGCAAGGCACTTACAGTGACATCCCTGGTTATGTAGACGATATATATGAATGCAAAACTGAGAAAAGCATAAATGCATTAACTGTATCCTTAAGATAATCACTTGTAATCTTCCGTCTATAATGCAGCAATATTGATGTATATTTCGATGACACCAATAAGCATTTAATTCTCTAAAATTCTTGTTAAAAGTCATAAAACTATATATACATTTTGTGTTTATGTGTGACATGTTTTGGCCACACAGGGCCATCTTCAGGCAACACATTTTTAAGGAATTCACTACACTTTGCACTTTGTCAGTAGTACTCTTGAAGTACGTCATTATTATTATTATTAATTTGGATGTCTGTTTTTGCTCTTTTTTGTATTGTGGCCGCTCTATGCCCCTTTGGGTATGTCACTCTCTTGGTTGTGTGTATTTGTGTTGATTTGTGTTTCCTGTACTCCAATGCAGCAAGATGCCAAAATGTAATATTAGGATAATCAGGTTGGGATTATATAAATGAAGTAAAGTATGCAGGAAAATGCTTGCTTTCAATAAGTTTTGGGGAGTGGGGTCATAGTGTACCTGAGTATGTGCCACGTGTGCATATGCATAAGTATGCGCATACACGTGTTCTTTTCCACTCCTTCATCTGTTGATGTAACAAACAGTGGTACAAAAAGTACATATTTCAGATTTCTAACAAGGAATTTGAATTTGTCTTGTAATTTTATATGGTTAATGTACAGGTGCATCATTTATGGAAATAATTGCTGTCACGATGTAGGAAGCTTACATAAATATATTACCCCGCCTGTTTCTCAAATAAGGATAGTTTGTAGGATTTAAGGTTCTCACAGCACTGGTTGTGAAGAGTAATAGCTTCTGGGATATAATGCCGCATATTTTGTTGATAGTCGACTGGCATTTCGGAGGAACATATCACCTCCATCTTCAGGGTCGAAGAATGAGCCAAGCAAGCAGGGCTCTTGC
This sequence comes from Cryptotermes secundus, assembly GCF_002891405.2. NCBI lineage: Eukaryota > Metazoa > Arthropoda > Insecta > Blattodea > Kalotermitidae > Cryptotermes > Cryptotermes secundus. Next base: position 1,185,551 of record NW_019724595.1, on the reverse strand, counting down.
CACCTGTTTTCTTGCTGGTTTTGTGCTTGTCTCATTCTTTGACCCCAAAGATGGAGGCAGTATATTCCACTGAAACATATGTTGACTCTTCGAGGACCGTTCGTTTCTATGAGATTTTGCTGTATGGAGTATGACACTCAAACCTGAATTTTGGATTTATATGTTTATATTTCTAGAAATGGACAATAAAACCTGGATTTGGTTTTCCTTAATTTAGTGAATTAATTAAATAGGGATTTCACTGTACGAGTAAGTACTTATTCATGTATCCATTATGGAAATAGTGTAAGGTCAAGCACTTTTCAGGTGTATGTTGTTTCTCTTTTGGTTCTAGTGTGTGTGAAGATGTGTTAATGGATTTTGATGGGCTTGTGGCTGCACAGACCAGTTTGGGCACAGCGGCTATTATAGTGATGAACAAGCAGACAGATGTTGTGAAGGGTATTGCAAGGCTTATTGAGTTTTACAAACATGAATCCTGTGGCCAGTGCACACCCTGTCGAGAAGGTATCTCATGGATGAATAAGATAATTCATCGCTTCATCACGGGTAATGCCCAGCCTGGTGAAATTGACATGCTGTGGGAATTAAGCAAACAGATAGAAGGCCATACTATCTGTGCATTAGGGGATGGTGCAGCTTGGCCAGTCCAGGTATAGTAATATAGTTGTTTTATACATCACTCATAAAAGAATGATATTTAGAAAGCATTTTTCTTGAAAACATGATAGTCAGCTGATCAGCAAGTTCTGTGGTTTTTATGGAACCTGCCTATGAACAATATGAAAACCTGAGACCTTTTGTGACATTTTTTAATGTGCTGTTTTTTTTACAATGGTAAACCCCCACCAATCACCAAGGTGCAGGATCACACTTTGCCTGGTGCATTAATGGGATTGGAAGGTGGCAGCAGTGGAAAGTATACTTGAGTCTGTATTGTAATGTCCACTTTTGCTGAAGAGAATTCCTCAAGATAGCAACACTGCATATTGNAAAAAAAAGACTTTCCAGAAATTATTGAGGTTAGGAATATTTTATAAATGTTCATTTTTAACAAATTCTCATCAAAATTTCAGTGGGCTTAATGCTACTTGTCATTTGTGTTTTTTAATAATTTAGTGAAATTATTGATGTCTTCTCTGTTCCCAACTTGTTCCTTGTTAAGGAACTGCTTCACCTGAGTCATTAGTTAAAACATAAGCGAATGTGGGTAAGATGTATCATATTTACCTGAATGCAGGGCGATTTTTCTTGTGACAGTGTGCTCAGAGAAACCAACAAGTAGGGCAGTAGGTTGTACGCATTCCATGCATCGTGGTTAATTAGGATGTGGAATAAGTCAGGATACATATAAACACAATAAGCAAATCTTTGAACATGCACAAGACATGGATAAATGTACATGGCTTTGTAGTATTAGTGCAATTTTAGATGTAGCCATATTAATCATAAAATTTGAATTATAGTATGAATATGTTTCTTGTATAGGGGTTAATTCGACATTTCCGGCCAGAACTGGAAGCTCGTATGAAAAAGTTCCATGAGGACACTGCTGTGGCAGCTCAGAATTGAACAAAAAGAGTTCCTTGATATATGCAAGGAAGTTTGCAGTTTGTGGTAGTCTGTTCATCTGCAATGCTTTCTTCACTCGTAGTTGGAGAATGCCTGTACATACCAAAGTACTTTTTAAGGAAAGGTACTTCATTTGAATATTTATTAGTAATGTATATAATTGGCAATAGTATCACTGTGTTTGTTTCCATTTTTCATTGTATTTTATTTTTCATCGTGTAAATGGAAGTCCAAAGGAGGTTTCTTGTTAAAGATGAATATTTAAATTTAGAGTAAAGGTAAAGGTGTCCCTGTGCTTAATTAATTGTGCACTATACCATTAAGACGGGGTGGAGTGCAGGTATAGCTCCACCATTCATGGCCTTTTCACTAAATGGATCAGAGTTTTAAGAGGCACACCAAATTAATTTCTTGGTTCCTTCCTGAATAAATGTCACAAATCTTTTTTTATTGTGCATTACTCTTTGTTTCATTTAATAAAATTTAATCTGTGTAACTAGAGTACTGTAGACATTCTCTACAAAAAATAGGTATTTATTTTCTGTTTTTATAATCCCTCAACCATAGTTGCACTGTTGTGGCATAACATGTATAATCATAGTTACTTCTCAAATGAAGTCTGAAAATATTGCTGATCATTAATAAGAGTTCTATTATTTATATTTCTGTAGCATCCAAAGTAGTCAAGATGATCATTTATTGGGTTAACGTTCTACAAACATACTACATGAAAAATGAACATTGTAAATATATAATTTCAAATTAAAAAAAAAACAGTCACCAAAATGAACTCTCAGAAGAGATATACTGTTATCCCCAGGATAATTTAATAGTGTATGATACAAAATACTTATTAATGTAATAAATAAGGAGTTATATATTCTTCTCTTTGCTCCAACCAACAGCAGATTATGAGCGTTCAAGAAACCCGTTCATCATGCTGCTAGTGAATGTGACTGGTTACAGGTGATTGTGTGTTTGTATTGACACACCAAAGGTCAACCATGAGCCATGCAACAGAACAGGCATATTACAGAAAATGGGAACATTGTGATGATTAAATGCCAGCATTCCAGTTGTGGAATCCATTCAAACAGGACCACCGATGCTGGCATTCAGGGACCCTGACAGGACTGTCAGTGCACAGTGCTGCTATGGAACCCTCCGAGGCCTTTGTATTGGTATCAAGAGGTAGTGTCCCAGTAGTGTCCATCTCCATGTGTCTTATTTTGTCTAGGACATGGTGTACTCCATGTTCTTGGAGGTGCTGAACCATGCCCCATACAGCCCAGACCTGTGACTGTGTGACTTACATCTGTTCAGCCCCCTCAGGAGAGCACTAAAGGGCTTATGGTGGCACAGCAGTTCCAGCAGCAGCTCAGGGGGTTCTTTGCCAAGCAGGCCCATTGGCTAGTGCACCAGTGGGATGCCTTCCATAGTACCCATGCTACCTGTTTTTAATGTCTTCTACACCTTCACAAGGGGCAATCCCTGAAAGGGTTTCATTTGAACAAGCCTCATAATAAATTAATGAAGACACAAACCCCAATATGCATGGCACACTCAAAAATACAGTATCTGTTAATGACCAGTTAATCGTGTTTATAATCTGATAACATTATGTTTCTGCATACTCAGTGACTGCAGGATTAAAATAATGCTGTTATTTTGACAGACTGCCAATAGCTGATGCCACAGCCAATAGAAAACGTTCAAAATCTGATATGAATGGGACAGGCCCCATCCTCACTTCCACATTCACACATAATGTTCCGTAATGAATAACAGGCTAAATGTATGTTAATATGCAGTGTGCAGAATTACATAGCAGCGCATCTGCCATCATAGATATGATATGGCACAATTATGAGTACACATAGTTGGACTGAAGCGAGCATTTCATTCTGTTCCTAGTAAAGGCCAGCACTTGTTTGATCTTCTGTAGACAGTAATCATAACTCTTCAAACTGACATTTTAGATATGATAGATTGGCTGAATTGGTTTAGTGTATGGAATGTCTTTGACTGCTTGAAAAATGGATGGATTCACATCTTACATGTATATCTCCATTTTTTTTTTGTCCTGTGTAGATAGAGGTCTTATAATAGGTTGATCCCCCATCCAAAGTAATGCCACTTCATTCTTACCCACACATAAACAAGAACCATGTGTGTCAGAAAAGAATTTCCCACACAATTCTCGATTGAAATATAATTATTTTCAGATACATGGCTCATTGAACTCTTGACCATGTTCTGACAATGATGTTCTAATGTACTGGGAAGAAGGAAACAGGTCTCCAAAGCAAGGAAGAGATGGAGCTGAAGATCAGAATAGGCTTATTGTACGTAATCCAACTGTAGACGACAATGTTATCGACACATTACTCAGTACCAGAGATTTGAGACAAGAGCATGTCAAGGCATGGTAGTTTGAGTTGCTTGTCACCAGAGTTACTTTCTCCAGCTTAACGTAACATCTACTGATGCTCATGTGAGCAGTTTGAATATATTATTCCAGTAATTCAATAACTGCTCTACCGATTTTCAGGTCTGGTATGGGCAGGATATTACAAGGCAAAGATGAAGACGCATTACTTTCCTAATGACTTACCGATGTGTCAGTATCTCTCTGTGGCCCTCTGCCTGGCTGCTTCAGTCATCAACCTGTTTGTTCACTTACACCACCAAGGAATATAAATTCTTGTGAGACATCTCACAGTACCTTCTATTATTCGTTGGTAGTGAAGTGAACAACCAGTATACCTAATCCGCTCAAAGTCAATGGTGCTCTTAATGGCAGCTGTGATATGCTGCTCCACTGAATTCAAGTGGGCAGCCTCTGTCATTATAGACTCCATTAGAGTTACAGCAGTACCAACAGTCACCACAAGCTTCTCAGAAGGATAGGTGAGAGACTGTTCTGTATCACTGCACTCCTGGAAATATATGAAGACAATGGCAGATAGCAGCACTTCAGATGTCAGGCATGTCTTGCATGCATCACAGCTGACACCGCGAAGCATCTGTGTGGCAATGGAACCACTGACATAAGCTACTGAGAACACTTCCATGTCACCAGCATGTACTGCAGCACTTATGTCCTTCTGTACTTGCTAGGCAACATGGAAACTTTCAGGCACACCAGCAGGGGTTTCCTTGCCATGACTTGTGGAAAGATTTCATGAAGCAGCATCAGGTTCCCTGAGGAACGATTGTAGGTTATCCAGAAGAGTAGCACCATCATCCTCACAATTAGTTTCACCCAGTCCTCTAAATGCAAGGCCATTGATGATGGTGGTCTTCAGGGCATCTACAAATTGTCCCACTGTTGGGTTATTGTTACAACCACAGTTCAAACAAATAGCCCCAAATATGTTCGCAAGGGGATCCTGATTCAGGTTTCGGGTGTCAAGGTACTTAGAACCCGCCTCTTTCAGTGTCCTCCACACATGCTGGGCAGCAGTGATGTTAATTACCCACCTATTCTGTAAAGGAGAAGGTTGAAGAAAGGCAGGTTTAGCATCCTTGAGGAAGATCCAACTACAGGTATTTATCCCCATACTTGCCTTCTTCCAGTGCGCTCTATATGGGGACTGTTATCATTGAGCGGCGCAGTGTTTTCTCAGGGTCAACAAACGCAGCTGTTGCCAGATATTCGCTGTGGCACCCTCTTGAAACTTGGGCCGTGCCATAGCGGTCAGTCACTGGCTTACCCACTCAGGCAGCCGGGTTTGATCAAGTGGGATTTGTGGTGGACAAAGTAGCATTGGGGCAGGTTTCCTCCGAGTACTTCGGTTTCCCCTGCCAATATACATTCCACCAATTGCTCCACAATCACCCTCACCTATCATCTGGGGCTGGTACAATAGGCCAGAAGTGGCCGCAGTACAAGAGACTTAGTCCCACCCCACTAGCAATAAAAAAAATAGTGAGCTTCCTTACATGATGGACTACCATATTTGTTCAGACTGGAAAATAACACACTTTGCAAAGGACTGCCATAAAAAAGAATTTGTGCATTTGATTACTTTATTCCTCATAGCAAAGTTTTTGCCACCTCTTTCTCTCATAAATCATATTACTGATAATGTGTTCTGCTTTTCAGATATTTTTAATTACCCTAAAAACATTAGTATTGTGACATATTCTATGTAACATGTGTACTGATATACAGTTTTGTAATAAATGACGAAAATGATGTTTGTTTGAGAACTGGGTTCTGAGGATAATAATTTTGAAAACTAGCCCTCATTATTCTCATTAGCCACTTCTTTCATAAGAGAACATAGTTAATAGCATACAGTGCAGTGGTCCTTACCTGCAGCCACACTATGGCTCATAACTTGAGCAGCCATGTTGACTTTCATTAATAACACTGCACTAGGGTTCAGGTGGGTGTCTGTCAGCCTGAACAACTGGCGAAACGGTCTGGGTTTGTCGAGTTCATACAGTTTCGATATGTGGTCCCACTTAGCAATAACAGGAAGTTGGTTGCCCAGATGCTCAGACTTCAACTGCACATCATACTTCCAGTGCCCAAGAAAAATGTATTCACCTGATTCTGTTTAAGTAATTCATGATGCGGTGTTTCTTACTTGTCAAAAGTGTTTTGCCATAACTGCATCAAATTAAAGAGTTCCACAGACTTCAGATAATGTTTATCATCATCTTGTGTAGTAAATACCCCCCCCCCCAAGGCTATGTTTGGTCAAAAAACCATTATAGTTGGCAGCTGCTTGCCAGTGATTAGTTTCAGAATTCATTGTGTACTGTTTTGTCAGTTGCTGCATTGCTACAAAGCTCCTTTTAATTTTTCTGTGATACTATTAATCAAGCTTTCGTGTTTTGTCCCCCGTCAGTGCCTGTGCAAGATTTTACAAGAGGAAATTCTAATAAGCTGAAAAAGACAGCCAAAGAAAACTAACATTTTTAATTAAATGAAAAAGAACTGAGAATAATTTAGTTCTTACCCTTTTTTTTCAGATGAAATTTGTGTTTTTCTTTATGCTAATTTTGCAATTTGATACATCTTTGGGATCATTGCAGCTTACTTGACAGACATTACAGGTTCATCAGTATTGCTGGCCATCAAATAGGATCAGATAAGGTTCTGGTATTCTGCTTTTATGCAAGTGGGATCATCTTTATATTAAAGATCCTCTTGGTCCACTACATTATAGGCAATAACAAAACTACTTGTACTGGCTTAACACAGATGTGTTGTGACCATATTCTCCGGATAGAATGCTTTCACTTCCCCTCCATCATTCAGAAGCTGACAAGTCATTTCAGCCATGGGCACAGGTATTTCCAAACAGTTGCATGCTTATGAATAATACAAAAGAGTTAGAAACACCCAAATTTGAGGAATCATCAGGTTTTTTCACATCTTGGGAGTTACAAAGGTATTCAGAATTAAACATGACCATGGTAGCTTTTTTCTTCAGAATCACTGGCTGAGAACAGGAATAGAACATGATTCAAACTATGACCAGCCATTGGTGTTGGTATTAACTTGGGGGAGCACAACTTCCACTTGCCCAAATCAACCATTCAGGACCATTATGTGCCTTAGTATTGCTGAAGCCCTTGGCCCACCTGATATCCATTAGCTCTATAACCATGCAGAGCTAAAGATCTCTGCTCTGTGCCTAACCAAAGCTGGGCATTGACAGACGTGTTTGAGGCCACCCCTCAACTAGTGGGATCACAAAGAATTCATCCTTTCATTGGGAAATTGCTACATTGGAGCAGAACAGTAGTAACAGTAAAGATAAGCAGCGGCACGCACACAGTGAGCCTACACAGAATAACACCTGTACAGTGCTGAAAACAAGAAGTAGCCGCTGCAGCACTATAGACCTGGGGCGAGTAACCCTGAGAATTTTAAATTTAAAATTTGGGAAAAAGAAGGAATTTTTAAAATTGGAACTGAGGATTTTAAAAGTGCCAGTTTGTGAGGGTCAAGATTGGCGTGTGTGGGTGGCAAAGATGGGGTATGAATCAGACAAATGTCAGCGCAGTAGATTTTGTTAGCAGTGATGAAGGGAACAATTGGGAAGACCTGTATGTTTTTAATTTTAAACTGGGTGCAGTGTAACAGCTACATGAGTGTATACACCTGATGATGGTAGTTTGCGGCTGAAACATGTAGTGTAGAAGAAAGCAAGACGAAAGACCTACAATATATTGTTGCACTTAGGACGGAGTTTATATCGTATAGAGTGCAACAGGATGCTTAAATATAATATAATGGAATGAATTGCAGCAAACAAATATTGTGTTATTATTTTTGTTAAATTATGTGCATTTTTTTAGTGTGTATGGGAGATAAATACTTGGTTCCAACAATTGCCCATGACATGATACAGTTAAATTTTTACATAACCATAGAGCATCTAACTAGCATAGAAAATTGCATATACTAGTTATAATTGACACTGGTAAGGAAGTTGGTCTAGAAATAAACACAGAGAAAACTAAGTATATGTTGCTGTATCTTCACCATAATGCAGGGCAAAATCATGGCATAAAGATAGGAAACAGATGGTTTGAAAGTGTGGCACATTTAAAATATTTAGGAAGGACTATAACAAATCAAAACTTGATTCAGGAGGAAGTTATCAGGAGACTGAATTTGGGTAATGTTTGCTACCATTCAGTCCAGAACCTTTTTGTCTTCTCATCTGCTGTCTAAAAACATATATAATATGTAATTTTTCCTCTGATTCTGTATGGGTTTGAAACTTGATCTCTAACATTAAGGAACATAGACTGAGGGTGTTTGAGAACAGGATGTTGAGGAGAATATTTGGACCGAAGAGAGACGAAGTGACAGGAGGTTGGAAAAAACTGCATAATGAGGAGCTTCATAACTTTTACTCTTCTCCAAGTATAATTAAAATGATCAAGTCAAGGAGGATGAGGTGTGCAGGGCATGTAGCACGAATGGGGAGAAGAGGAATGCATATAGGATACTGGTGGGAAATCCAGATGGAAAGAGACCAAGATGTGTGTGGACAATATTAAAATGGATCTTAAAGGATAGGATGGGATATGGATTGGATTTATCTGGCTCTGGTTTGGGACATAGGGAACAGTGGAGGGCTCTTGTGCGGTTTAGACCAAACCGCTACAAGATAGCGACATCAAACACAGAGCAGCCCCTATATACAAAAGCTAATATAAAAGACTCCAAATAACCTGTCAGGTGACATACAGAATAACAAGCATAGGCTCCATAAGATGATAGTAGGTCAAGACCACATGACCTAACTCATGTGAGAAGATCCCGATAGGCAGGCATCCCACCTCTTCTACCACCAGAAAATCATGTCAACACAAAGAGGCCACAAAGTTTTAAAGAGACTTCTCGCAAAATACTTCATTTCCATTGTAGTACAATTTTATTTTTTATGTTTTAATCTTTAGTCCATAGTTTTTTAATTTTTATCATCAGTGTACTTAAAATTTTAACCAAAAGACTCGATTTATGCATTCAAAAACTTAGTCTGGTATCATTGACGCCTGATGATGACAAAGTATAAGGGTCGAAACATGTAGCGTCAATAAAAAAAATGTTGATACAACAGTGTCTACTTTGTTTTAATTACAGAATACTGTTGTGTAGACCACATACTTTTGTATACATTTTATGTATGCTACTGAACCTTTGGGTTCCATAAAATGTTGGGAAGTTCTTGAGTAGCTGCACAATTGGCAGCTTCTCAAGAAGTGCTCAGCTCCACGAGTGAGTGACTAGTAAGAAGAAATAAAATAAAATTCATTTGTGTGCGCTATAAAGTATATGTAATGAAAATTACATACCCATATGTAGCTAACCTTTCTTGTTTTGAATCAGAATTTCACGTCTGAACGCTGCGCCTAACAGGTGAACTGCTGTAATGGGACAGTAGTCCTGAAAGTACTTAGTAGGAAACAGTAATATCCCCAGTGACCAGTTTGGTCGATAGAATGAGGTGACCTGTTTTAAGCTTACTTTCCTTATTTTGAAAAAAACAAAAAACAATAGGCTTATGCCATCACCATGCTGTGTGTGTGTGTGTATCCCCCCCCCCCAATTAACTTTTCAATGTCTGAACCAGTCTTTATGAAACTTGGCATGTATAACACCCGAGCATGCCTCAACGGGTGTGCTACATAAATACCTCCCATCAGTCTGTGTGTATCCCCCTATTTTGGAAAGGCAATATCTATGTAAAAAGATTCCCGTGGCAATGAATACATATGCAACAGAAGAAATGTTGGGCGCATAATTTTCTGTGATCCATACTGTATCAAAGGAGACAATTCTTCCAAGAATTTCTTGTTGGACATTAAAATCCAGACACTAGACACTAAAACGCTTCTTATACTGAAAATTGTGGTCCTTGGGGTATGATACATCACATCCCAGAAAAAAGTAATGTTAATATTCACCACTCGGAGAACCTAAACCCTCATTCTTATCCTGAGGCTTGTACTTTCTTATGCAGCCTGGGCACAGTGAAGCTGATCTGTCAATACTTGAAGGACATACTTCCTTAGTACACAGGGTGAATAGAATGCACATATTTCACAATGCAGTTTTACATAGCAAAATCAAAATTATAAAATATTCTTAATATTTATACATTTCTTTCTGTTAGTGTGAAACGAGTACTGTACTGGATAAAGTTGCTTATATGTACAAGTCAGATATGAGGAATGAGTAGTATTGTTATGAGTGAATTCAGTGAAGCTTGTCTCGTAACTAGTGACGTGTTTACATACCAGCATATTGTAGTGGGTTTAGCCTACTGAAGATGCCGTTCAGATTGTTAATTGGTTTTATTAACAACCTACAAGTTGTAACTATAATTGATTATAACACTGTTGCGGGTTTACACGATTTACAAACCCTACACACTAATCTCTTCACGCTATCTTCAGTAGTCTTCACTTATTTATAGTATAACATGGGAGCTGTAAAAGTGTCACTGAATTACACAATGCCTTCTCAGTTATCACCACTATCACTAATTATCACACGTAAGATCTTCTAATCATGCGATCAGTTCTTCCCGCACCTGCTTTGATGGACTGACTTCTGTCCTACCGAATACTGTCAATACTAACACCGTCTTCAGCGGCTGCTACATTTCAACTGAACTGCCTAGTGCATTGAACCCTCTTACATAAGCCTCTCACAGACCACACAGCAAACAGCCTATATTGTTGAACGTCTTTACCAACTGATTGCCTAGCAACGGTTGCTGCACGAACTCCCTTGTTGTGTGGTGTCACAGCCTAGTGGGGAGGGGTGTTCCCCAAGGGTTGTGTAGTGAGGGAGGGGATGAGTGGTTATGTGGTGTCACTCGCACTTTCCATTGCGCTATACAAGCGTTCACAGAGTTGTCGCTTATAAACGCGCCGATTCAATCCGCAACTCTCCGATGCGCACATGCCCCGAGGCCTCTGTGGCTCAACAGTTCCTGCATAGAGTAAATACTAGGTGGTTCAAATATGACCGGGACTGGTTCAAAAAAAAACATAATTGCCAAACACTTACTTGCACGTCAGTCTTCAACGTACTCCCCTCCGGAGTCAACACATTTTTTCCAACTTTCTGGAAGCATCCTGATGCCCCCCCCCCAAAAGAAGACTTGTGGTTGGCAGCGTATCCACTCCCGAACAGTCTGGATGACAGCGGCGTCGTCCACAAACCACATGCCTTGCAAGTCTGATTTGAGCCTTCCAAACAGGTAGAAATCACTTGGGGCCAAATCAGGACTGTACGGCGGATGTGTCAGAAGGTCCCATTTCAATTTCCGAAGGGTTTCCATTGTTGTTTTGGTTGTATGGGGGCGTCCATTGTCTTGAAGGAAGGCTACCCGCTTTACACCTGTCTTCCGCTTGGATAGGATCTTACTCCAAGTTCTTGATAGTGATGCGCCTATTCTCACGAATAAGCACGTCTCCACGATCAATGTTCGGCTCGGTGATGGATGTTCGCGGCCAACGATCATGCGGTTCATTCTCCATGCGCTCTCTGCCCTCTCTGAAGCACTTACACCACTCAAACACACAGGTCCATGAAAGACACTCTTCCCCATACTGTTGTTGGAGTCTGTGGTGAATTTCAGTGGACTGGAAGTTTTCTCCGAGGAATTTGATCAGAATGCATTGTTCCACACTCCGCGGCACCTTCTGTTCTCTCATCACTCTAGCAACTTCCAGACAGGACTGAACAGGTTCTAACCCTAACAGGAGGGAGGGTGGAGGTTGTGGCTTCACTCTCGCAAGGTCGCACAGCTGCTGCGCAGTGCAGCTTGTTTACAAAAAAAATCAGTCCCGGTCATATCTGAATCACCTTGTATGTCACAATATTAAGGGGAATGGAGATAAAGCTCCACACATGCTCACCTTCACTCTAGATGGAGGTTGTTGAGCAGGTTTTAGATGCCATAAAGTTTACTCTGGAGTCTGAGCCATTCAAAAGGTGGTGATTAGTAAGGGAGAAAGTTACAGTTCCCCTACAGGAATTAATGTGAACCATCTAGCCCATACGCCTTGTGTTCCCAACCAAATTAAAAGAAATCATGAAAAATGGTATAGTATCCTTAGTCAAGCGATGGGACTGTCTTATACTTGTGTGCATACAGCACAGTTTTCAATTAATCTTGAAAAGATGCAATGCATTCACATAATTAATTGGCTAGTTCAGCCTCAAAGGACACTTTGCTGATGTGATTTTCTTGTTGTTGTTTTGTGTTTAATTAAGAAATGCCTTTTAGAAAGCACGTTCATTTTATTATATTGTTGTGAACAGAACAGAACATTTTAAAATAAAAATGCCCTCTTAGCTTCGGTGGTACATTCTTCAGTTATATTATATACCTTCCTGTTAACAAAAAAAATTTCCGATTGATCTGAACAATTTATTGGAATTATTTTTTAATATTTACCAGACACTAACAAGAAATGCTATTTACACAGAAACTATGATTCACATACATCAGTTCAAATAGAAACAATGACATCACTCCTGAGGGCTTTACATGCTTCACTTATGGAGATTACATGGAACTTTTCTAAACCATGGCTATTAACAGACCAGAATTCCATGAGAATAGAAAATGCACATAACACCAGGACTTATTTATATAAATTCGAATTTCCATTTAACATTTAACACACTTGAACAGAAGAATTATTTTCATTCACTTGCCTCATATTCAACAGTTCAAGACCTTTGGTGCAATGTATATACACCATTCTTAAATTTTGTTTCAAAATAATTCATAGAACTAAAACTGCATGTACTCAGTCTTCAATTGATATATCTATTATGATCTAGTCATCAGATTTGGGGCTGTTACATATGTCCTTATTTACTGGTACACCTCCAATTTATTTTCAATTTAGCTCCAATTTCTGAATGCATCATCATCCAAAAATCACAAGTACAATAACACTTTTGAACACAGCAATCACACACATAAAATGCCTTCTGGAAGATTCAATAATAAATTTAGTGGATGCCAGTAACCTTGCATGTGGCATATTGGCTACTGTGAGATCTTGCGTCAATTTGTCCCTTGACCGTACACTGCAATCACCCAGACAGAAGACCATCTGCAATGTCTGTCACACCACAAGAAGTTTATCTGGGCTTTACCACAGTAAGGTCAACGAGCAGAAGACTGCTGCATAGGCATGCTATCTTACTGGCATTCAATGAATGTGTGATGAAGGTAGTAATGTGAATGTAACAGAACATGCGATTGTAATCAAAGTGCTTGTAAGGTTTCTTGCTGCACTTTACAATGTTCTGACTTCAAAGTGCTACAATATTTCAGGCCATTACTTCCAAACGTCTATCAGTGGTAAAACTCAGCAGTGTCATTGATTTTACATGGAAGTGCTGGAGATGGTGTGCGTGGTCTTTGACTTAGAAATGCTACAACTGACACAGCGAGGTATGGAAGTTCTAAAGAATGTGGTCCAGGTATAATACACGAGTGCTTTCGGCTGAAGTGTTATGAAGATGGTTCATTTGTGATGTGTTCTACTGAATGACTAACAGTGGAAGAACTTCAGGTGTAATAATATTGATGGAAGCTTAGTACTGCCAACAGACCACTACATTTCTTGATATGATAATACTGCAGCTTGTCCCAGGCAGTCCACATCCCGACTTAGAAGTACATCTCACGAGCCTGTTTTAATTAAGAAGTGCTGCAAAATTTTTTTCTGATGAACAACTCATTTAGCCTGACACGTACGTGTGTTGTGTGTGTGTGTGTTAAGGGGTGGGCCATACAATCCGGCCCTTGCACTGCGACCTTCAATGATCTATTGTGCGTTAGCCTGACACTTGGGTACTATCTGATCTCCACGCAAAGTTGTTTCAAACGGTTCCTCACGGGTGAGCCATGGATGGAGCAGTACATCAGCTGCTACTAGACGTTCACTGGGCTCTCGTCGAAGCAAGCTACGGATCAAGCACTTGGCTCGTGAAGATAGACAGTCAGGAATGATAAAATTACCCCTGGTGATCTTGGCAAAGAGGCTAGCATGTTCAGTATCACTAAACGGATACCTGTAAAAGAAATGTAAACAGTCATTTTCTCTGTTATCATCAGAGAGCAAAAATATTAATTAAATGTTATAAAAAAAGGTGAAAAATAAGTAATTATTATTTTCCTAATGATTCCATTGACCTCACCTTCCAACAAGCATTGTGTAAAGTATAATTCCTAAACTCCACATGTCAGCAGCACGTCCCGAGTACGGGGCATGACTTCGAAGGATCTCTGGACTCACATATGCAGGGCAGCCATGCTTATCATGGAGAAGGTCATCATTTGGATTTCCCAGAACAACAGTATCCTCTAGAGTCTCCAACTTTAAATGGGTCCTACAACAGTAAACATTAAAATGTGTTTAAAATGGTCCTTCAAAGACAGGAAAAGTATGTGTACTGAAAAGACACTGGAGTGTTATTACAAATGAACACTAGTGGAGGCATAAATTTGTGAGGCATGATTATGGAGCTGGAATTCAGGGTGAGCAATGACATCATCTTACATACGCACTGCTTTGCAACATCCGCATGTGCTAACCAGAGATTGCATATGGAAACTGAAACAGTCTATTACAAGGTTCACATTTCTACATGTTTGGCAGTCAGTACCGGAAAAGAGATAATTTAATAAACATTTCACTAGGAGGATGGAAATAGTTAATGCGTCCCAACTGTAAGCATTGGGCTGATGTGCTAACAATTGCTTAAGGCGTTCACACTACGATGACATTATGTAAATCGGTTTGTGTCAGTATGTTTAGCGCCTCACTGAATAAACAGTGGTTAAAAAAAATTTGCGAATGTAGTTTGTTGGTGTGGAACAGGAGAATGCGTACATTTGGGAATTACAATTCTCTTCTGCTAACAGCAGAAAGATTACGGATTCAAAAAATAATATAAAACGAAAAAACTGCATTGCATTTCACGGTGCTACCGAACATGCTCACTCGTACTGAGAAGGTGTTCGGTTCGAGTCTCGGTTGAGGCATCAGCTATCCAAACTGTTGGTTTTCATAGTTTCACTTAGTCCATCCAGGCAATTGCTGGGAAAGTACCTTGATTATTCCACGACCGCTTCCTTCGAAATACTTCCCAATTCATCATTCGTTATCCTATCATCCGACGCTACTCGTATACAGTCTCGATACTGAGAAGGCAGATAAGAAACGTACAAAAAGAATTTCGCGGTAGTTTTCTTGTTATCGATCTGGGTGATGAATCTGATATCACATTTTTGTTAAAAATTATAATTCTTGTTTTAGCGTTCACAGAATCCTGTTTGTGTACACGCTGTTCTTCTAACAATAAACGCTCGCTCTGTTTCTAGCGAAACTTTTTCTGATGAACATCTAACCCTTCCCGCCGCGGCGGCCCGGGTTCGACCCCGGGTCTGGTCAAGTGGCATTTGTAGTGGACAAAGTTGTGCTGGGGCAGGTTTTCTCAGAGTACCTCGGTTTCCCCTGCCAATCTTCATTCCACCAGTTGCTCCACAGTCACCCTCACCTATCATCTGGGGCCGGTACAATAGGCCAGAAGTGGCCGCAGTACAAGGGACTTAGTCCCACCCCACTAGCAATAAAAAAACATCTACTCCTTTTAAAGTCGAGTGATTAATTTATGCCACTTTCTTAAATGTACCAGACCTCTGCATTCTGCCCACACAGTGTGTGTTTCATATTGTCCTCACAACAAACAGCGATTGTTTCCCTAAGCAACATTAACCGGCTGGTCTTCGTAGTGGAAACGTGATGTTTCCTGTGAGGTACAAGCTCCATATTTATATATTCATTCGAGGAAATTTCGTCTTTAAAGGGTTAAAACGGCATTTCACTTCGAGGTTGGCTACATTAAGATCTTACTGTTGTTGAAGTAGAAGAGATGTTGATTACGAGACAAGACGTCAAGTTTTTATTCTTTCATCGCCAAATCGCGCTCTTCCAACCTTTTTCAGGAAAGGAAACTCATTTCATGTCACCGTTGAAATTTCTGAAAGGGTGGAGTTAACCCTCTATGACATCACTTAACATGACTCTGGTTTTAAACATGCGTTTATTTAAAACACTATCGCTTACCACTATCAAAATAATACAACTACCGTAAATGTATATAAAATTCTGTTTCCTTACGTTGCAGGGACTGAAACAGGACACGCCCCTCTCATGTAAGGCATTCCATGTGTGACATCCACATCACGTCTTTACTGCCAAAGGTAAGACCTTGCATAAGCAAGCCTTTAGAGATAAAAGAATGTTACACCATTTAGTCAAGTAATGTTGCCAGTAATATTCTAAGGTAGGAAGGGTTAAATCGAAAAGAATGCTCTCTTTTCAACATAAATATTGGGAAACAGGCAGGGTATCTATAGGATCCTATAGAACAATAAAAAACTCTCGAGAAGTGAGGTCTTTGCACTTTATCCTCCCTCCTCCCTCTTACTTTGCGCAAGGCGTTCTGGTAAGCGTTACTGCAACGGCATTACAGAGTAACAAGTACCAATTCACTGTCCAGGTATGGATGTATTGTACGAACAAGTAACAGATCCCCTTCCTTTTTCATTGATCTGTCGTAACCATGGCAGCAACTTGTTTCCTGCCACTGTCCTCGTCTCTTGCATGTTGCTCAACGCTCCATTCGGCTCAACATGACGTCAGCGCTACGACCCGTAGGCGGATCGACTTACAACATTTC
Organism: Cryptotermes secundus; assembly: GCF_002891405.2. Classification (NCBI taxonomy): domain Eukaryota; kingdom Metazoa; phylum Arthropoda; class Insecta; order Blattodea; family Kalotermitidae; genus Cryptotermes; species Cryptotermes secundus. The sequence continues at coordinate 1,168,720 of NW_019724595.1, read as the reverse complement.
TAACGCCATAGCTCATTGCTTCTTACTCTGGGTAAACTCGACCATATCAAGTCTTGTCGTTCCCTGATGCAGGCATCGATGTGGTTACGCGTTGTATAATGATTATTTTGTTTACTCCTCCCCCCCCCTTCCAGTTCTAGTCTCGAGGCTACATTTTTACGTAGTTGTTACACCCAAATAGAACTGACGCGATGCAATAGGAGATGCCAGGACTACCGTTCGTGACAAGCCCATTACTATATCTCTGAGCGCACGCGCGCAGTCTCCTTTAACGCCCCATTAGATCTGCTCGGTAGCATACCTACTGTACGTATTCCCAAGTCGTTTACTTTCAGCCTGTTTGTCTTTTTTTGCCACCTAGAGTAGAGCTTGTAACTTGATGCACACAGTTCCTATCCTCTTTAACTCCCAACTCAGCTTAATAATAAGAGTATATACATAATTTACAAAACTGCAGAAAACTATAACTGCCCGAATGGATGTGTCTTTTGTGTAATCACAACTCCAATTTGCAACTTGTTCACGTGACCAGTTCAGTAATGTGGGTAGGTATAAAATAGTACTTACAAGCAGAAATAGGTCCGTCGGTATAGCGACGGGCTACGGGATGGACGACCGAGATTCGATTCCCAACAGGGGCAAGAGATTTCTTTCTATTCCACAGCGTCCAGACCGGCTCTGGGGTCCACTCAGCCTCCTATACAGTGGGTACAGGGAACTCTTTCCCCAGAGGTAAAGCGGCCGGTGCGTGGAGCTGACCACTCGGCTCCATCCGGTGCAGAGGTCAAGCATGGCGGAGCTATACATACACTCCGCCATACGTCTTTGTGGAGTGGTGCTTAATTAATTAAATGCTGGGGGCAACTTTACCTTTTACCTGGCTTAATTATTTACTGGATTGGTGAATAAATTTATTAACCACTTACAAAAGATTATAACACTCGCTATTTCAGCACTTTATACAGTTCACTAGAGCATATAGTCTAGTGTTCTCAGTGTGTTACTAGAAGTTTCCTGGTAACGGCTTCAACAATGGCCATTCCTCTGCCTCCGGCTCAAGTCCTGAACTAAACTGACCTTGTCTCTTGCTTATAGCATTTTGGCACGGACTACGTAGAAAACACAGCTCTTCCACTGTTATAGTNACTCTTGTGAACAAGGTAATGAACCTTCGGGTTCCATAAAATGCTGGTAAGTTCTTGAGTAGCTGTACAATCGGCAGTTTCTCAAGAAGGGCTCAGCTCCATGAAGTTAGTTAGATGCATGGCCTGCAATACACATCGTGCGTCTTAAATATCAAATTATGTTCACCGATGAAACATATTTACAGACGTGCCATAATGCACCATCACTGCATTAGTAGTAATGAATTCCGACAGGTTATTCTAACTCGGAGGGGGGGGGGTGATGTTATGGTATTAAGAGAGGCATGAAAGTGAATCTGGAACGGGCCCCAAACCACTCTCTCGCACCTGTATAATTATAGGTGTAGTAAATTAATAAGGTGAGTCCCTTTGCTTAATTAAACACCACGCCATGAAGAAGGATTGACACAAGGTAGAGATGGCAGGAGCCGGTCGCGGTAGCCGAGCGCTCTAAGGCATGTACTGTCTTCGCTCGCTCGGAAGCCCGGATCGTGGGTTCGAATCCCACACAAGGCATGGGTGTTTGGTATGTGTGTATGTGTTTATTCTGTGTTTAGGCAGAGGCCTTGGGACGAGCTGATCACCCGTCCATGGCGTCGTACCGTCTGTAAAATGACCATGAAACTGAGAAATCAGCCTACGCTCCACATCGGGAGCGAGAGGAGATAAAGAAATGGGTGATAGGCTTTGGCGCAGCCGCTTTACCCTTTTGGGGAAATACTTCCGGTAAAAATGGGACAGGATGCTGAGTGGGCCCCAGAGCCGCTGTGGGGCGCCCCTGCTGAAAACTGAACCACGATTCCTGGGTCGTCACGCTCGTAGCCAAATAGCTACACCTACTGAACTATCCCGGGTACGGTACTGCACTATGGATCCACAAAGCGATTTGTGCAGTTTTTAGCCCATGACTTAGAAACACAGGAGGCAATGGACAATTAGCATTGCTTAGCTGGCAGCGGAAATGCTGTGGACCCAACAAGTATCGAACCCCGCAGAAAATATTTGTATGAATCATCAGTTTTCAGCTACACGTACTTCCTGCACTCTGACAGACAGGGTCGTGATTATGAAACCCCATGCAGATATGGCTAGTCGAGCAAAGTATCGTGTGAAATTTGGGTTTAGAAATTGCTTCAACTTCCCATGAAGAAATGTTAGTGTGCTGTTGGTAATGTTTAAATATTCCTATGCGCTGCTTGCACAGATTGCATGAAATGAACTCATACAACGGAAGTCGTGTTTCTCTGTTCGCTTTTTGCATCCCTAGAAGTACCTGATGAATTTCGATTATAAGTGGTGAGGAGTTTTGAAAGAATTATACTTCAGACGCAGCTCAAATTGATTCAATTAATTTTGCCAACGGAAAAGTAAACTGATCGTGTTTCAAAACACCGTTACGCGATTTAAAACGTGGACCACACTAAGATACACGCAAACTTTATTTGAATCCTTTTCTGCATGCTGTATGTACGCTCTCCAAACTGGAATACTGTTTTCCATTAGCATTAAGGAAACATTCTTGCGCTGCGGTTGTGTTCAGTTTTCTTTTTAGTAGGCCTCATTTACAGGAGGGTCTGCTGTGAGTTTCGCAGACACAGAACACTTATTTCTGCCTGCCTGTTATAGCAGAACACAATCTTTGCACAGTTGGCAAATACAGCTGTTATTATCAGGGTCCGGGGAAAAGACACAGTTGTGAATACTTGTTTATGGCAATACTTCATTTATATAATCTAGAACATTTTACTTAGGCGTTTCTGTGTCGTTAATGGTCGAGATAAAACTTTTCAGACTAAAATGTTTATCCCACTAATTATATAGCTATAATAATATACATCTGAGAGGTTCCTCTCTTTGCACCCTTCGAATTTATTCGTTTTTAAATAAAAATACAGTGCGGTCTCATTTTATGCAAGGATGCTTTCCTGAAGACCTCGCGTAATTCCAGACAAGTTTTAAAAAACAAACTTGATTCTTGCCTATTTCTTGTGGAGGATGAATCCGCATTATTTCAAACTTTGTGCATAAGGTCACACTTTAGTAATATCTATCTTTTGTATCGCATAAAATGAGACTGTATTACGAATTTCGAGATGAGGTCTACTGCTTGCCTAGCACCACTGATACGAATTATGATGCTTGTATTCAGTCCTTCAGTGAGCACGCGATTCTCGATGTCACTCGAGTTTTTCAATTGACGTAATCCTTCCATATGGTCCCGGGGTCGACTCAGCCTCTAAGGTAGGCCGCACACCGGCATGCGTCAAGACATGTAACAGTCAAGACACGATGTCTGCGACATGACACAAAGGAGCACAATTGAAACGAATGAGATTATGAAAACCGCCGCACACCGGTCTGAATCATGATGCTGACGAACCACGAATGAAGCAACACTGCGTCTTTTGTCCCATGTCTTGATGCTTGTCTTGACGCCCTAACAGGAGTACCAGGAATCTTCCTGTGGGTAAAGGGAGGCCGGCAATATCACCGCCATCTGTGAGCGGAATGTCTAGAAAATGTGGGAGCCTCGACGTCTCACAACCCTATGGGCCTCTACGGCCTCTTGCAGGAATAGTTTTACCTTTTTTTTCCACCTTTATTTATTACTTCTGCCGGACAGGGCTCCATTTTATAGAGAAGCTATGTGGGGTTCAGAACCATTTGAAAATGCGAAGAACATTCCGAACATATGACGTACGCGCCTTCACATATGAAAGTTAGGAAAATTACACCGCCCAATGCTCGATCGACTAACTTCAATATGAAGAAGACACTACATTACCATGACATATGACAACTTCAGCGGAGGTACAAGTGGCGACATTTGGTGTACTGCATCACCTCCCACAGTACATCGCATCTACGCGGTTCAGAATATTTGGTATGAGAATAGACAGCTAAAATCCTCGGCCAGCAACCTAAATTATTATTGCTATATAAAAGACTCAGTTGCTCAAGTAAATGAAATAAAAGCAAGTGGCATTTCACGCCTGTTCGTTTCGAAATCCCCCACTCTTTCTTTGTTCAGGCTATTTTCTGATGAAAAGGATGGTGAATGAATTGCAATATTTTTTAGTTGCGCAGCTGGGGTACGCCCCACTTGCTTCATTCTGTCAGACCAATGCAGTGTAGCCGGCAGCAGCCTTTCCAATCCGAAGTCTGCTGACTTTCACAGAGTCGCCAAGCCATTGCATCACTGAGAAAAAGCACGAGGTGATTGACCTGCCCTACACAAGCGGGTACTAGCGTTCAAGTTCATACCCACGTGGCCGCTTCTCTCATTCCTCGGTATCAACTACATACGCTATTCTTTCATGAGCAACATACTAACAGGTTGCGACGGACAATCTAGTGTGGTATATTTCATAGACAGTAATTATTGGCATATTCTTCCCCTTCAGCAAGAAAGTCAGTCAGTAACGCCTCTGATGGCATGCGGGAGCTGCCCGGTTCGAATCTCGGCCGGGCACTGACTATCCTGAAGTTTTTCCTAGTTTTCATGGTCCCTCCAAGTGACTGCTGGGATAATATATTCAAAGGACACCGGCCCCTTTCTTGCACACCATTTTCACTGATGCTATACAGTTCGAGGTACTAACAGCCAGCCAATAATATATCAAGTATCCCACCTTCAAGATTAAAAGGTTATTTGATTTTCTTCCTGCCAGTATATCCATTTTAAGTTTACTATAATGTACTTCAGCCGATCACAGCAGCCGTGCCGTTTAAGGCATGAACCGTCTTCCCCGATCGAACAGTGGAATCGTGGGTTCGAATCCCATTCGCTCATGGATATCTGTGTGCGTGTATTCTGTTTCTGTTATACTGTGTGTAGGTAGCGGCCTTGAGACGGGCTTATCCCCTTTCTAAGGAGTCCCACCGACTGTTTACAGGATTAATACACTAAAAAAGCGGCCAAGGTCCAACAAAAGGGCTGTAGAGCCATAGATAGACAGAAATATAATGTGCTTTAATAACTGTCGTCTGTGTTGAACAAAATGGGGCCGCTGAATGACTGGAACTATGGGCAGCGTTTAATTAGAAAAATGATCAAGAAAGACGAAGTTCTTCAACAGCACCAAAATTATATTTTACCTTACGGTAAGAATAATTGTTTTTCCTCCCCAATAAGTCTTGCATTTTTATTCTCATTAATTCACATTATCGATATTTCATGCCTGCCTTCTTCCACCTCACTTCGTTTCGCCTCACCCAACTCCACCCACCCTCCAAGGAATCTAAGATTTATCAGTGATATTTTGAAAAACGTCGAAAAGCAATGAAATATCACAATTAACTTCGCGTTTCCGCTGTTTTTTTTGCGACATACGGTACTCCCTTTTGCCTTATGTAACCGATTATCCATTTATTTGCCTGTAACGAAAGGACAAGCCGCATTAGTAAATTATAACCGCTTAATCAGTCTGCGAACAAAAGCGCACTGCGCAGTGCAGTTGTCCCACTTGGGGGGGCGACCCAATCACCTCATCCGGCCAACAAACTCCGAGGAACAAAGTCTTACAGAAACTAATAGTCGTTCGGCTACTCAATAAATTTCCCGCCTTTTACGAAGCCCGCCACCGGCCCCATCCTGAGTCGGATAAGTCCAATCCACACCTCACTGTAATATCCTGCCGCTTATAGGTCTTCCCAAGTTGTACCTTCCCTTCAGGTTTTCCGACCACAGATTAGTATACATTTTTCATTTCTGCCGTGTTTTGGCTTCAGCAAAGAAATATCCCAAGTCTATTTTATGAATGCAGGGATGTTACTCGGGCGGCGCATCACATCCAAAGGGCAGAACTGATTATCAAGTATGCATGAGTACGGTGCCCGAAATTGGAGTTTCGGATTAATACCACCCGCCTGTCACTTAGAAAATAAATGTGTCAATTCAGAAACTAATGCCATATGCTATCAGTACTCACTGGCGCGCGCGCGCGCTCTCTCTCCTTTCTGTGCCCAAGATACAATGACATGTTATACATTTCCGACCTCTGTGCTTAATTAAGCAACGACATAACAATAAAGTGGAGAAATTACGTGGGCAGTTCTTAGTTTCATTGCTTTAAGTACATGCACTTGGTGCCTAACGAAAGTTATGAAGGAACGATGGCTAAAAATACCGTTCGTACCAGTAATTTATTTATTACGTAAGCTGAAAACTCACTTTACTTCAACTCACTTCCGCAATGTGTCTCGTTCTCCTGCTGCAGTTACGCGGAAACAGGGAAGGGCAGCTAGAGTGATTTCTGGGTGGTCATTCCTGCTGGCACAAATTTGCTTGGAAAAGTGAACGCCGTACGTAACTACCGGTACCGAGACCGTCACCTCTACAAATTTTGTTTTCTTGCCTTAAAATGCTGACAGTTTTTAGAAGACTTTCCTTAATGTGGAAAAAAAAAGAAAGAAAAAGGATGGCTTATGCGATCACCATGCTGTGTATCCCCCATTAACTTCAGAATGCCTAAACTAATCTTTATTAAATCTGGTATATATATTCGTATCTTGGCACCTGAGCCCATCTCAATGGCCTACTTCATAAATTCCTCCCATCAGTCTGCGCGTATATCCCTCAACTGTTGCTAGGCAACGGCTCGGCGAAAACGTACCGCAGCAACGAATACAATCAAAATTTTGGCCGTGTCATTTCTATGCGCTCCGTGTTCTATCGAAGGAAAGTAAGCGAACTGTTCTTCTCAGACCTTCTTGTTTAGTTTAAAGATAAGTGTCGATGCTTGGAATAAAAAAAAAGGCTTCAGAATATCACTGTATAAGGTAGAGGATCACGTGCTAGTTCAGATTGTGCCTGTTGCTGGCACGAGTACGTAGGGCGGGGAGAAACCGAAGAAAGTGGCGTTACTAATGGCCATACTAGCGGTCATTGAACTCTGCGGTACAGAGGTACAATCAGGAGAAAGCCACCGTAAAAGAAAGCATGAAGGAGCAAACTGTTTGTATACTTATATAGAAAGTACCCGCGCAGTGCGGCCAATGACACTTTCTTATTTTCCAAACGCTAAAGCACACTGCAGTACCAACCCATGAAAGTAGCTGAGTTATAGGTTTTTGAGGATATTCTCGTTAGGTTATAACTTCATAGCCTCCTCAAGCACACTGGAACATTTCCGCATTTCTTCAGCTTTCGTAAGTAACTTCCCTGTACTTATTGCACAGGCAAAGCGTTTCTTGGGTGCTGACGTAAGTTACATAATTGCATTGTGAATGTTAAACCCTAACGCTGACTGATCGGTGCAGTTTTTGTTTCCAACCGATAACCTGATGGAGAAGTGTTTGCTGTACACTGCATTGTCACGGCAGTTACCGCCTGACCCACAGCACTGCTTCTTGGCGCCTACGTGTATACGCGCTGTTAATTCCAAACAGTCGATTCCAAGCGGTGACTGGCTTCGAATTTCATAGCATACAGATTTAAATTTATTATATTTCAGGCGAATTACTTTGAAATTTTCAAAACATTAGTATGTTTTACTAGAAATTTTGGAGACAGATCAATCAAATATCATGTTCCGTCTAACGCAACACAGAGAATATATAACATTCAATTTATTTTATAAAGTCACAACATGTTTCGACCATTTCATCTGGTCATCGTCAGGTGAATACAAGCTTACCAAGTGCTTCTACTGAAATTCAAAGCGGTTTAACTCTCATGTGGGCCCATACTTACGATGATTTCCGTTTTGATGCCAATATTAACATAGGTAAAAATCTACATATAACAAAATGAAGTTGTGCTGAGAGTAATCGGGTATCTCCTGCTGCATGTTTGTTAGTCCGTCAGCTCTTACTCGTAGCTGGTATTTTGTGCTTTTGCGGCCGACATAAATTGCACTAATTTTGAAGAGAGTCTTCTGAGATGTAATGCCGTGTAGTACGGTACTTCACCAACGTTTCGGAGGAAAATACTACCCCCTTCTTCGTAGGCCAAACACGTAGCCGCTATGAAAACCTTAAATGCGCTTATTTCGTCTGAGGAACGGCTATTGTTTGTATAAATGTTCTTTGATGAATAAGAACCTATTCGGTACAAGAAATACTGCTCTTTATGCGTATTTATCCTGACATAAATTATGGAATTTGCGAATCAGATTAACGAATTTTAGCTTTAATATGAAATCAAAGAAATCGCGTTAAGTATGATACAGTACCAGCAAGATACAATCGCGGTCTAATATGCTGTAAAGAAAATGGCCTGAAATCCGGCAAGAACACTTGAATGTGCCTCTGGATTGTTCACACAACGTAAGTGGCCAAGCACGGGGTGGCTCTATCGCCCATGTGTACACTTGCATGGGCAGTAGCTCGGTGTCACAACAGTGGGTAACCAATTACTTTCACTTGAAATCCTTTCCCACTTGGGTGCGGGTGTATATTACAGCGCTGTTAATATCTAGACTGTACGAGCGTTGAATGGCAGGGCGATTACTGAATAATGCCACTGGAAAAGGTCTGGAAACAAGCCGTCGTGGCCAACTCGAGATATCATCCTGGCATTTATCTGGAGGTTGAGGAAAACCACGAAACATGTCAGGCTAGTCGGTCTTCCGACCAAGATTCGAACCAAGCACCTTCCGGATACAAGCCTAGATCCTTATCGCTACCCCACTCTGCTCGACATGTAAATATACATTAACCCTTACAGGCACAGCGGTTGCTATGTATACCACCTACTTTAGCGTTTAAGGGAATGTATTTTACAATACATATGTTTCACGCGGTTCTTAGGATAGAAAGAATTAATACACAGGGCGTGCAATGGAGAAGCACTGTCTTTCCTGTTATGTAGGAACTGAGATGACTGGCGCTGCTTCAAAGCTTGAACTTTTTACTTCATATGTTTTTCTTTATTGCTAGTGGGGTGGGACTATGTCCCTTGTACTGCGGCCACTTCTGGCCTACTGTACCAGCCCCAGATGATAGGTAAGGGTGATTGTGGAGCAATTGGTGGAATGAAGATTGGCAGGGGAAACCGAAGTACTCGGAGAAAACCTGCCCTAGCGCCACTTTGTCCACCACAAATCCCACTTGACCAGACCCGGGCCGCCGCGGTGGGAAGCCAGCGACTAACCGCTTGAGCTATGGCGCGGCCCTTCTATTTGATAAGTGCCATTTCTAATTGATTTTAATGAACTATGGATAAGGATAAAGCTAAGTCTAGTACAACTAAACAATATAGATCTAAGCCTAATAAAAACAAACAGTATCTTCACGTGAAACAAGACTGGCTTCTATTTTCTGCAAATAGCCAGTTGTAAAAGTGAGTTCCATTGTGAACCATATGGTAATTAGGCTTAGGTGCGCCTGTCTGCTTATTTATAAAAGAAATGTATGAATTGAAAACTCTTTTCCTTATGTGGCCAAATGTAGCATGTTAGTCATAAAATTATACAAGTTTCTGTTAAATGAAAGTTAATTATAATAGAAAATCTAATTGCAAATACACTTTTTACTTCCTTCCTCATCTCATTCAGTTTTCTGAGTGATTTCTTGTTTGTCTGAACATAATAAAGTGGCTTACAAATTTTCACAGCATTCTTGCATTACTAGATATTCGACTACACTATAGTCCTGTTGTGCACAACTGTGTACATTAATTATCTAAAAAACTAGGGGTAATAAAGAAAAAAATTCAAACAAAAAGTCATCAGAAAGCACTTATGAATCCAAAAATTACAACAGATTTTTTTCCCTAACTGAAAAATTCGGGTCTGAATGGGTTAAGGCAGGGGTCCTCAAACTTTGATACTGCGACATCCTAAAATACGTATAATACACATTTTTACATCCATTTATGTAGGTCAGCGAAACGGCGTGGTGTTACAGGTCCATATCAGGCTATACGGTGGCACCAAAAACTAAACAGCTTTACAGCCCCCTTACATACGGTTAACTGCTGCAGCCGGTGTAATCATCTCTTGTGTTCCACATAGGGGTTTCAAACTGTTTGGAGAAATGATTAGGAAATAATCTTGGCAACTTGGCAACTTCCGTACTTACCAAACAGTCTGTGTAAAGAAAACGCAGCCCCATGGATTAAGATAAAACTTCCGCGTGCAATTACTTTTCAGACTGATACCATTTCCACAGTACGCCAGTGTCTCCAGTTACGAAATGCCAACTGTTCTGTCATCATCGTCTCGGAATAAGTCAAGCGCCAATCTGTACACGTCACGCCGTTGAAACACGGCTAATGTTTATATAGCACATGGTAAAATAAACTTAAGCAAACTTAAAGTAAAAGAACCTCTTCTCCTTTGATGAAATACATTTTTTGCTTTACAGTTTCAAATGTGCTGCGCTTCCTTCCTCTTACAGAGATATTGAGTTTTCGGACTTTATCCATCGTCCTGGTTTTTAAGATAACTTATAAAAACACGACGTTTCGGAAACTGGATCTGTTTCCGTCCTCAGGTGAGGGAAAAACACCTATTCTGTTGGGTCCCTTACAAAGAGCTAGCCCCAATCAGCCTCAGTCCAGTGATTGGGGCTAGCTCTTTCTAAGGGACCCAACAGAATAGATGTCTTTCCCTCACCTGAGGACGGAAACAGATCCAGTTTCCGAAACGTCGTGTTTTTATTAGTTATCTTAAAAACCAGGACGATGGATAAAGTCCGAAAACCCAGTATCTCTGTGTGTTATACACCATCGTCAGAATCCTATAGTAACTACTTCATTTCTCTTCCTTTCGAGTTACGGCAAGTGCATGGGTCTTATAAGAACATGGATTGTTGTGGGAGTATAAATAATATTTTCAGAAAAAGTTGTTAATATTTTGTAAATTCCATTTTTAATCCCATGACTTGTGCAGTTCTCGATCGTAGGTCATTCAACCCATTGGGGAGCGGTTTGTAACTCAAGACGCTCTCTCTCTCTTCGCGATATGCCACTGGGTTAAGGCCTACTTCAAGGATTTCTCAACTTCCTTTCTCACCTTCTGGCAAAGGATGAGGCCAAGCAATGTAAGACAATACAGATGAGCCGCGAAAACCCATGGTCACGGCTTCCAACACAAGACGAGGCACATATTCAATATGCCGTTCAGTGAATTACAGCGGTCCGCAGTATGAAGAAAATGTTTTATTCGAGGAAAGGGGATCTAATTTAACCACATTTTGCGACTCAACGACTTTCGTGTTAAATGGAGAAAACGAAAAATAATGGGTTTTTTTACGTTTTTTAAAGTTGTGAGACGAAACGGCTGTTTGATATCCTCGTGCTGAGCATTTGAATGTTAATATTCCCTTTGCTTTGTCTTGATGCTAAGCATCAGATGACGCTGTAACCAATCAGTTACAACACACTGCTCGCTCCTAACTCCCAGCATATTAAATTTTCTTTATTTTATTTGAAATCGAAAATATTTGGGAACTGCCCGGAATGTTTACTCGAACTGTGGTTTGGCCTTGGGGATTAGCCCCACTTCCTTTGCTAGCAACAGCGTAATAACGAGAGGCCTTGTGGTATGAACACTAGTTGTGATGCAAATCTTGCAGCACATTCGCAATCAACGTCTCTCTCTGGGAAAAGAAAACGGCATTAGTCAGATCATCTCAGGAACGACGATGAACGTCAGTCTCTGCGAAAAGTATATAATGACGTCATGGATGGGCGGGAGTTTGGGGTTTTGGTTAGTTTTACATTTCTTTTCTTCGATTTGGTACGTGAACAGCACAAATGTGGCCTCAAGCTTTCATGATATCTCATATTTTTTTACAGCCATGTACACCATGTTTCGACACACCTCAGGATTGCTGCAACGATTCTTTATCGGCAAAGCAGACTTTGGACGTAAACTATACACTACAGCAAAGCCGTAATTCATCTTAGGCCGTGCATTGAATGCTTCGCCTTCAATATTTCATTCCCATTCAGTATCCTAGATCACAGGATGAGTTCAATGTGGACAATTTCAACATCCCAGCTGATGAATTAATGTACACCATCTGATAACCCGATTAAATGCAACATCCTGCTATAGTTCAAGAACTGAATAAGTCAACTTGACAGGCTAAAAACGTTACACGTATCCTCCCAGTATCCGGGCTAAGTATCATTTTATTCGCACGAATTGGAAGTCACCGTCTCTTCCACAATAATTAATTTCCGAAGTACCGATCAGTAAATTTTGCACCACCACCACCACCACCACCACACCGCCACCGTCAGTGCCACTGCCACTACACGAGGAGGCAGGTAAAGGTAAAATTATCCCTGTGCGTAATTAATTTAGTATGCCACGCAGATCTTTGCTGGGTTTGCCGATATAGCTCCGCCGTTCTTAAGTGAAGAGTCAACACCGCGCCCGCTTTGCCTCCGAGGAAAAAGCCATAGTACCCATTTGATTTGAGGGTGGGTAGGACCCAGAACCAGTGCTGCCTCCGCCCGGAATCGAACCTTAATTCCCCGGCCATTCAGACCATAGCCCAGTCGCTATTCCGACTTCCACGAGGAGGGTGTCACCTTTAAAAGCACGGTGGTTCCTATTTGTACCGTCTTTTTTAAATCTGCATTCTGCCTGGAATGTATATGAGTTTCGTATGGTTCTCACAACAAATAGGGATTGTTTTCCTGAACAGTATTAACCTGTTGGTCTTTGTAGGGGAGACGTTACGTGTTTCCTGCGAGGTACGAACTGCATTTGTATTAATGTGTAAGAGTCGGACGTACTCTACAGTAGCAGACCCCTCTTCTCATCAAAGATGCGGGGCCCCATTTCAAAAACACACACGTGATCTTGGAACGAACAAAAATATGGTCATGGGTCCCGACGGGGCCCAAAAACCAAGAATGAATGTCCTGGCGAAGGTCAGCAGCAAATAACAGCGCTGTTCAGTCTTTATAAAGGTTTTTAATTGGTTGGCTCCAAATTGGTGTGAAGGTGGAAAGGGCAAGAAATAAAACTATCATTGGGTGACCCTAGCGTTACGTCATGCAGAAATCTTGCAGACTAGGAATGCGCTACATGACGTTTGGGTCCGGGTCATACACACTGCATTCCCTAACAGAGAGGCTACTCTACCCCGCAAGGCTCGATTCGTCTCACAGGGAATTTGATAATAGTACTGCTTGAGTGAGTTCAGTTCAGACAATGAAGTGACTGGCCAATTATGGTAGGTTCGGTGAACCTCTTCGAAGCGCCTTGGAGTGTAAAGAACCAGTCGCGTCTTGGCGTGGCATGTCTACGTCATTGCCACAAATAGCTGCCGCGTCGTTGCCACTGCTAAGGAGAATGCTGTAATGCAGTTTGAGTAATGTGTATGAACCAGCCTGCGTCAATGAGTTATTTTTAAAAATCAGACAGGAAGTTCCGGGGCCGAACTCACGAAAGCTACATTTTTACTTCAACACTGTCAAGCCCTACACAGATGTATTATTTTTGTTATTACTTTATTTTTTGGTGACGAACTGATCACGTACGTAGATTTTGTCCGGTTAAGTATGTCGGATATAACCTCAATGTTTCTAACATTTTATACACAGTGTGTACATGCCAAGCTCCAGAGATGCATTATCACAATCTGAGCGAAAGCTAAAGACAATATTTGCCTCGCCGCCATGCTATTACAGCGCACAGAAAATTACCTGAACAAAAGCTGCATATTTTTCCATACTGTTACTACTATGCGTCTTTCCTCGGGGATAAAGCGACAGGGGCGATAAAATGACCAAGAATGGTGGAGCTATACTTTCACTCCCCCACACGTCTTCACGGAGTGGTGCTTTAATTAAGTACAGGAACAGCTTTACCTCTAACCTATGTTCTTATGCATCATCACAAGACCCAAAGCGGCGTTACTATCGCTTCCACCCCATAAGGTGGCGCGTCCTGCATCTTGTTAATTACTGTTGGAAGTAAATTAAAAAGTATGTATGGAACGGCATAACATTCATACTAAGTTTCGTGAGAATCACTCATCTGGTTCCCATACGCGCATTTCTTTTGTCCTTACGGAAAGAATGTAAGCTATATAAGAAGTAGTAACCAACCTTCCTTTGCATGGTACTGGGCTATTTGATGTGGGCGAAATAATTCTGTTCTTTATTTATGTGCTTACTCAACAGCTCAAAGGCCAATTATAAAGTATGCACGAGGAAAGGACACAAAGACAAAATAAGGCGGCGTTTATCATTTTGGCAATAACCGTTCGACTGATGCCTTCATGTTAACTACGGCGCGACCAGAGGATATACTACATAAACACACAAATTAACATTCAATATAATTAATATTTAAAGTGCAAAAGTTATATTTCATATGATTAGGGCCTAGCGCACACATGCAATTTTTAGTTGGCCGATAGTTGAGGGACGTGCGCGCACCTACGCCAATGAGCAGTCGGTCAGTCGCAGTATGGATGTGTACGGTACAGCAGTAGTGTGTGCATTATTGTTAGGATTCAGGAAAAAGGAAAGCGGGAATATTGGGTTCACCCTATTTATAGCGAATGTCTGTTAAGAGGAAAATTTTACACATTGTACCATGAACTGAGACAATACCCATCAACATTTTTCAATTATTGCAGAATGAGTGTTGATAGTTTTGATGAATTGTTGCTTCTTCTGAAACCTCATATCTTGTACAAGAATACAAGATGGAGATTGGAGTTTAATATGTCTAGAATTATTATTGCAAACAGAGAAACAGTAAAAATGTAAAGTAAAGGAATTCCCGTAACAGGCCGTGAAGGCTCATAGGGTTCTGAGATGCTGAGGTTCCCACGTTTTCTAGACAATCGGCTCATAGATGGCGGCAAGGTTTTCGGCCTTAACCGCCGGCCGCCCTTTACCGCCAAGAACATTCCAAGAATATTCCTGGTACTCTGTTATTGGAGTCTGAGTCGACCACAGGGCCACAGTGAGGCTGGATTGGGTAAACTGAAAAAATCCAATGACCTCATCGGGATTCGATCCCGCGACCTTCCGGTTTGTAGCATAGTGCCTCAACCAACTACGTTACCGCGTGGCGCTGGGGCAGGTTTTCTCCGAGTACTTCCGTTTCCCCTGCCAATCTTCATTCCACGAATTGCTCCACAATCACCGTCACCTACCATCTGAGGCTGGCACAATAGGCCAGAAGTGGCCGCAGTACAAGGGACTTAGTCTCACCCCACTAGCAATAAACAAATACCTCAGTGAAATACCTGATGTAAATGAGAAGACACAACCACCACCAGCCTCATAAAAACGCAGGTTCTAATATTACAAACGTGTATTATTATTTCACAGTTAAATATTTATAAGTTTCATTTCTCAGTTCTCAATAACAACTTAGGTTTATTTTAATTAAATTGTTATTATTACTACTGTCTGGTCGCGGGTTCCTCCAACAGAAATGAGTACCAGGAATTAATTAAATAATTTTCCTGGGGAGTAAAGCGCGGCCGGCGCGTAAGGCTGACAACCGATTGTCTAGATGTGGGACCCTCAACGTCTCACAACCCTATGGGCCTTCACGGCCTGTTACAAGGATAGCTTTACTTTTTGTTGTTTATTTACTTGTCTGCATTAATGTGGCTTGCCTGTAATGTCTTTGACTTTATGTTGTGATTGTCCATAATGTAATTACTTGTATCTACACTGTGCTGTGTCTGTAATTGGCCTTGCGGTTGTTGACTCGGCACATTAATAAAGAATTGAATTGAACTGTTATTGTTATTGCTATTATTATTATTATTATTATTATTATTAAACAGTACACATATTCCTCTGTAACACATGAACTGCTTAATCCTTTAGTAATGTTGCCTGGTTTTAAAAATGTAGAACCTACGACAGACACCAGCATACTCGTAATACTGACTGCAGACAACAAACAATACCAACCACCCAGACCGAACTGGTCACGTATGTTCGGTCTTGCATCATTTTACTTTGCCTATAAAAATAATACACGTGTCTTCTATGGTAACTTTCCTAGAGCATAATGAACATTTTACATGGGCGATAATAAGAGTGGCCTTGCACTGTACGGTGACTAACGTCAACGCCACACTGTGTCTATAGATTTCGTGCTTTGCAGTATTCAATATGCCGTCATGTCCATATACGATAAAGTTATCTTCCCAAGTGCCGTGTGTATATACTGTGCAAAGTATGCAGTAACTGCTCGTGGCTTATCTCGCTGTTCAGCAGTAGTTTTGTAGATTCTAAGCAGCCACAGGGAACACGTTGTATGGCGTGTAATGATAACAGGACTGTGTGGGCTGGTACCATAGTCACTGAAGTGCAATATAGTGGCACTAATGGATCGTAAATTCATGTTACTACTTTTGATAAAGTGGAATCACTATGGACATATGGTTGTACAGTATGTAGAAATGTTTCTTTGCTTTACTGTTTTTACAGTGAACTGGTCGGGATATGTAAGGAAGGTGAACTTTGTATCTATGATTACTTTCCTTCCCGGGGTAAAGCGGCTGAAGCGTGATGCTAACCACAGTTCTCTATCTAGGGCCGACGTTAATAATGCGTGGAGCTATACCCCCACTCCTCCATACGTCTTTATGGTGCAGTACTAAATTAACCATAGGCACGTCTACATATAAAAGCAGCTTACGATTCGAGTTCACTAATGTTATTCTTTTTAGGTATACCAAATATACTGCTATGAAAGGGGAAAGGCGTATTTTCTGGCTTTTTACATACATACATACATACATACACATACACGTAAGGAGTGGGCCTAGGTCCCGGCCCTTGCACCATTTCCACTTTGAGATACACACAAATGGTGGTGCTGGTGGTGTTACAACAGATCACAGACACATGCTTGAACATTGCATATATTTTTTTGCATCGATATGGCTAATAAAAAGGCATGCAAGAAGTTCTCTCATTTACACCAGCTCATAGACCGCGCCATAGCTCAAGCGGTTAGTCGCTGGCTTCCCACCGCGGCGGCCCGGGTTCGATCCCGGGGTCTGGTCAAGTGGGATTTGTGGTGGACGAAGTGGAGCTGGGGCAGGTTTTCTCCGAGTACTTCGGTTTCCTCTGCCAATCTTCTTTCCACCAACTGCTCCACAATCACCCTCACCTATCATGTGGTGCTGGTACAGTAGGCCAGAAGTGGCCGTAGTACAAGGGACTTACTCCCGCCCCACTAGCAATAATAATAATAATAAATAATACACCAGCTCATCCCTCTTTGACATGTTTAACTTTCTACCAACACTTTTCAAGCGAATCTGCATTCCTGTGGAGTGCGTGTTACAACTGCTTCGCCTGTCCGTCTATACGAAACAACGTAGTAACACATAAACCGTTTCTGACTGAATTTGATATTGGAGTACAGCAATACCTCGCATAGTCCGGCTTCGATCAGTACGGATTCACTATAGTCCGGTACATTGTGCAAATGATTTCACTGGTTTTGAAACTCATTTTGCTGAAGTCACTAACAACATAGTGGAAATTGGACAGCAACTTGGTTTCACTGAGTTAGGTTCCGTCAACGTAATTGGGTGCATCAAATCGAACACTAATGAACTAGATAATGAAACACTTATTAACACAGATGAACAACGGGAGGACAACTTAGACAACGACGACTGTGTTGAAGTGCCTGCACGAGAATTAACAGCTGAACAACTATCAAAAATCATTGGAATGGTTGAAACCTTGTCAGAGCATATTATGGAAGTTGATCCCAATATTGAACGTAGCCTTACAATTCGCCGAACGATAAACAATGCAATTCGTTGCTACAAAAAATGTATGAAGAGAAAAGGCCAAAGAAGAAAAATGTGCAGACATTAATATTGCGATTTTTAGAGAACTGCGAAAAACATGTATTTTTTTTAATTTATTTCTAATATAATAATATTTGAATTTATTAATCGCGTTTTATTTATTGAAAAATGGGGATTTTTTTAACCGATTATCATTTTTTTGTGTGTATTTAGTTCCTCGATTAGTCCGGTTTCAAACAGTCCGGGATATTGGCGGAACCGATTACCCGGACTAAGCGAGGTATTGCTGCTGTATTTGACGAAAAACGTGTTCAGTCATTCAATTTTCATGTATGCGGACAATTTTAATGATAAGTTTACATTAGAATCTGCATGTGTTTCTTTCTACACGGACCTCGTGAGTAACTTGCTAAACATTTCGCAGTCACAAGTGTTTTGAACAAAACCTGTGGATAAAAACGAACTAAACACTTCTATGTCCATTACACTTTCTCCGTAAGCCTTATAGTTTTAGAGACAAACAGAACTGAGAAAACATCTCGGAATTGTTACGCTGTGCGTACATTTTTGAACCTGTGTGTTCATAGACTAAATAAAAGGATTGCTTTCGACAATTCAAGGAGTATCAACATCAAGAGAGAAATAACCTATGAGGACGCCATGAGTGCCTGTCTTGTGGTTCTTTTGCCTTGATCCCCTCAGCAAAATGTTAGACGTTGCAAGATACGGATTTAAAAACAAAACATTAGACGAAGCACATACAAACAGATAGCAGAATACGTGGTAAAATGTGAAGCTGTCCCTGTGCTGAATTAATTAAACACTATGCCATGAAGACATGTCATGGAGTGGAGGTATAGTTACAGTTATTTTTATTGGATTGTTCGGCTGTAGTCTTCGTGGGTGAGTTCTCGAATTTTTTCAACATTTTTTGTCGTTATGCTAGTCCTTTGTCGCCCTGAACGTTCAGTCATCTTCAACTGACACTCAACCGGCCTTGAAAAGTGAATGCCATTCAAAAACCGCTGTCCGGCTTAAAGAATGTTCTCCAAAAGTCTTACGAAGCATTTCAAGGGTTTTGGTAGCGGACTTACCACACTTCATGCAAAACCTGATGCAGACGCTTTGCTCGATGTTGCCATCCATCGCAAGCAAAACGAAACAAGAAGTCGAAAAAGCAGTCGTGTAAAAACAATGCGTGTTCACAGCGCAGTATCGTGTGGCACACTGATACAATAGGCTTGCAGAAATGTGACCTTGGCCTCCCCTCTCATCTTCTTTCACCGAGGCAGTTACAACAATAACAGTGCGGGAATTTTCCGACAGAACCTTATACGACTGGAATAAATGTTGTCAACTGTCTTTGAAATTATATGTACTTTGTGAAACTGAGGGCTTAGAATTTGATTTTCTGAGAGAGAACACCGAACGGATTCTGCTACATCGGGTTTTTCTTGAGAAAGGCTAGTGAAGGTGATTTGAACGGCTGTGTGTATTCTGTAACTCAACATCAATAACATCGCACGAGAAGAAGTTGGAACTGGTGAAGCAATATATTGGGCGATTGCAATATATGGGTGCAATGGTATTCTGAAATGAAACTATGGATGACGTCAGACAGGGCGCGTTGTATTCAAGGCTGCCCATCTCGTGGTTGCCAACTTTTCTAGCAGGATATAACGGACCGTTCGGATTGTTAATCCATACTTAAGTCATAAAACATCAGGCACAGAACTTTACTCGTTACCTGGATTAACATTTGAATCATACTTGCTCGCAGTCTGCACTGTTAAAATAAGAATTAAACCTAATCAGTTCCTCAGATATAAAATCGAGTTGAAAATCTGAGTGCACGATAGCCTGACGGAATATTAAAATTGCTGACATTTGTTTGAAGACGACTTAATGGCTCACTTCTGCGTCATGTATTTTATCATGCTCAATACACCAGGGCCAAAGTTTGTATAATGTAATGACAAAGGTAAAGCTATCCCTGTAGCAGGCCGTGAAGGCCCATAGGGTCGTCCGGCGTCAAGGCTCCCAAATTTGTTCTCGACAATCGGCTCACATATAAAATGCTGTAACATACGTGATCTGAGTGTTTCTAGGCAACGACTCGGTAAACACACTCCAACACGCAACAATGGAAACTCTCTCAGTGGACGAATGTTACAGCTCGTTTCTAGGCTACAGTCAGGGCGCCACGAAGTTCGTAGTTGAAGAATTGGAAGTCAGGTGTGAGAAGACTTAAACGAGTAATTTGAAGATTTTATATGTGCTATAGTACAGTGATATTGGGAGTAACTGACTGACTTTTATAGTTCCTGTGTAAAATCCTTCGGCAGGAAACGGACAGTGAAAACATTGTCAAGCTTTAGCCATAGTTGAGATCTGTTACCTGGCAACGACTAGTGCAAGCCGTAATCGAGAGTTTAAGAACTATCTGTAGTTGTTTTCATGTCGAAACGACTGTTTTAAAATAAACTTCAATGTTTAACAATCGGTCTACTGTAAAAGTGCGTGAAAGAGCCCAATCCTTAACCTAAATCAGTGCCGTCACTCGGTGTGCGCCTCTTCGGAAGTTCTTGTACCGAAGGGCGATAAATGGCGGCTGATAACCGACAGCTATTGCGTCATATTAAGTTCTTGATCGATTATTTACAAAACTTATGTAACAATAATTCAACTGAAGAGAACTATCTTCTGGGGTATAACGTCGTGTATATTGCTGAAAGTCAACAGACGTTTCGCAGGAACATATCGCTTCCATCTGCAATAAACCGAGCAGCTACTAGCGTTCCGGCTTGTCACCTGCTTTCACGCTGGTAGTATACTCGGTTTATTCGACCCTGAAGACAGAGGCGATATGCTCCTCCAAAACGTCGGTTGACTTTCAGCGTACTACACGGCGTTGTACCTTCCTAACCACCGGCGTGAAAACCACAAATCCTACAATAATTACACTCATATCACTCTTACAATATATACAATATTTATTTCTGAAACTGTCTGGTAACACCACAATTTTCTAAGATTCTCTAAAAAAGGTAAAAGTTGCCCCTGTACTTAACTAATTAAGCACTACGCCACGAAGGAGTATGGGGGAGTGGATTTATTTTCTTGATCACGGCACTATCTGGGACTGGTCAGCTTTACGCCCCTGCGGCTTACCCCCGGGGAAAGAGCCCACGGTACCCATTGGATAGGAGGCTGGGTGTGCCGCAGAGCCGGTCTAGACAACATACAGAAAATTCTCGATCCTACCGGGACTTGATCTCCGACCCCTGAATCGTCCAGCTATACCGACTCCTCTTCTGAACTAAACTCCGTGGCTTTTAGTCCGCTAGCGAACTATACCGACCGCGAGACCACTGCTTGTCGGCGAAGTTAGTGCCAACTTTAGCGGATAGAGGGTGTTAATTCATGGAATCTTGTCGATGAGCACTGCTTTCATGATCACAGCATGAGAGTGATGTTGGGTTGTGTGGGGAATAACAACGAGGAAGTGCTCCGTTGCCTGTTATGCCGGTAGTGTAGCCGGACGCAGTTCAAACGGATGGAGACGAATCCGCTTTATGTGACCGATATCATTAAACAGTATCCGGCTGCATTACTGAAAGAAATAACTTTCATGTTACCATGGGCGACAGAAACAGATGAATTTTTATAACGACTTGATTACATTCAGCAGATCTACTGTACATTGTACGCATAAATATTTTATAGGCTGATGGTGACCGCTGTCCATCACCCGTGACCGGTGTGGTTACTAATAACAAATGTATTTATTTATTTAACATGGTGGCTTGTTCGCTAACTGCGTCCCAACTTCATATCGAATTTAATAGTTGAAACTAGGGTTGCATTTTTATACCTACAGACCAGTTATTACCGAGTGGGTGGCCGTAGTGGTAACTCTTCCGATTCGTAATCGAGAGGTGTTCGATTCGAATTTCGGCCGGGTCATCGGCTATCTTGACTGGCATTTCTCCTAGTTTTCCTCAGCCCCTCCAGCTAAATGCCAGTATAATACCTCGATTATATCACGGCCGCTTCCTTCCAAATCCCTCCAGTTCTTCAATCATCCTACCAGTCAACGCTAAGTAGTCAGGGTAATGAAAACGCAATAAAGTAATCTACAGAAAGAAACGTTATTTTCTTAGTCCTTTGTGCTTCTTCGGTGTGCTGAAACTAACGTGGGACCTGGTCCTCCAGACTGGGGGCTGGACGCAAGGCTGACGACCTTGCTCTGTAAAAATTACTGCTGTGAAATGCAAAGTGAAAAGATGGATGCAATCTGGTAGACTCCTCTAAAGAAGGCTACGGCTCAACAAGGGTTACTTTGCCGATGATGATGATGATGATGATGATGAGTCTGGAATGAATGACCTGTACCATAAAATAATCATGAGTTGAAACAGCGTCTTATAACATGTTTTTCGATTATGTGTGAAGCATCAATTCAAGGTTCAGTGTCTGACTGCATTCCATTTTCGTGCTGCATGTGTCCGGGAGCACTGACTAGTAGGCCTAACTGAATAAGCAGTTGTGCTTTTAGTGAGCTTGGTACACGATACCGCATTCTCGTCACGCTCAGTAACAAGGTAACTCTTCGTATTAACAGGCTTTCATCTCTTTGCCACCAAATGAGATTGTGGTCTTCTGAACTGTTACATCGCGTAGTAGTGAGGAACTTCCCCCTTAGTTCTGTTCTGTTTCTGTTGCTAGACACGTCCGGTCTCCGATTTAGCAGTGTAAGATGGCTTCTGAATTCACGTTAATGATATTCACGATTCCATGTCCATAAAATGTATTGGATTATGTGGCCCTAAGTTGACATCTCGTGATGTAAATCATATGGCATAGCAAAATTTGAAGCCTACTACTACCAAAATGTATGACGAAAACTGGTTTCTGTGACCAAGCTTCTATGTGAGGTTTTCAAAAGAAATCCGTTCGGGGGTACTTCTGGGCGAAGGAAGCCGTTAAAATGGCCTCCACGGGCCCTGAGGCAGGTATTTCATTAGCACGCCAGCCGACTGATCCCCTCCGCAAACAACACCTAGGCTCCTGGTAGTGCAGACCCACTTGATTACTTTCGAACGGCTTTCATCTGAACAACCCTCAATTTGTGAACAAAGTTCAGGTGTTAATCTAAACGACAGTAAGGGCATATTTGAAGCTACTGCATATGTTTAGACTCTTTATTGCTGGGGCAGCTCAGTCGGTACAGCCACTGGCTATAGGCTGAACGAACGGGGTTCGATTTCCAGCACGGGCACAATATTTTTCTCTTCTCCACGGAGCGCAGACCAGCTCTGAGGCCCACTCAGCCTATCAAATGAGTATCGGGGGCTCTTTCCCCGGCGGTAATGACGCAAGGGCGTGAAGCTGACCGCTCACCTCCAACTAGTGCCGAGGTCAATGGTGGAGCTATGCCTCCATTCCCGCATACGTCTTCATAGCGTGGTACTTAATTAAGCACCGGGTGAATTTTACATTTTTACCTTTACCAGAATGTGGTTACATTTGTGGGACCCCGTTTCGTTTCCTGTACGTACTGTATTTAAACGTACCACTCTAGCTTCAAATTCGCGTGCTCGTGCGACTCACTGCGTTGGTAAAATTAAGGTCAGGTTAACGTTTCGCGGTCCGTGGAAAGTAGTTCAGAGATCCCCCTCAGTGGGTCAGCCGGAACTTAATGCATTGCTGACAAGCCCGAGGACTGCGACGTTTTTATCAGTACAGATGCTGTGTCTAATGCCAGCTACTGTTTCGGGCCAATGCATAATCACCTGCACCGGTCTGTAAATACTGTAACATTAGTCACCTACATTTCGCACACTTCAGCTTTATAGGTCAGGCCAGTTTTCATGCGGTTACTGTACGTGTCATTTCAACAACTAGAGCTTAATATTACAAGCACTACAACGTAAATTGCAGCAGGCTCTCCAGAAGAATATCTCACTGTCAGACTTGTTAGCAAATTGTATGTGCATAAGATTACAAATATGTAACGTTCTAGATTTTATTCGGGAGGTATCCGCTTCGAATCTCAGCCCTGTCGGGTTTCGTGGCTCTTTTCTCGATCTCTTCAGAAGTAAACCGCATTTTTTTTTCAAATAGGTCACAACCATTCCCTTCCAAATCCCCACCTCCTCATCGTTCATGAATTTCTCTTCTCGTTCAGTACTGTCTGTCACGTATTATGTTACTTTTGACGGGGTTTGGATTGGTGAACTGACACACAAGACTCGGAAGTACATGCAGTTACAGCGCCACCCATACCTCCACAGTTCACAATCACCAGAGCAGCCGCTAAGCCTTTTCCAGCCTGCTGCCTTACGATGGGGAAGCTTCAACTTCAGGGGCTCAGGTTCTCTCTTCACAGTTTCCCGTGCAGAACTCACTCTAAGTCAAAGTCAGAGTTGCTTTACGACTGGCGGTTCACCGCCAAATCAGTTCGTCTTGGCATCGGGCCCCTTGAGACCCACGACCTGAGAATTTTAGCAACTGAACTCTTGCGGTAATAAGTCCTTATGTAACACTCTCTCTGACGAGAAGATGGGTCTGACTCTTATAAATATACTTGGCCTTTCGTCAAGTGTACATTTCACACATAGCATGCTATTGAAATTGATTCCATTTGTACTACAGACAAGTCCTCTGTCGGTAGAGGCTTTACAGAGCATATCATGCCTATCTTACGTATGTTCTCAACCAAGTCAAAGTTACACTGCGACTGACTGTAGTCAGTCATTCAGTCAGTCTTGATGTCGAGCCCCATCTGGGACTCATGATCAGATATTTGTTACTGTTTGACAGTTTCGGTCTTGTTTTTGTGGGGTGCCCTCTTCGACGAGAGGACAGGTCTGTCTTTTGTCGGTGTCAGTCTCCAGTATGTCATGTCATAACGTAAAGGATATTTACATCTTACATGTTAAACATGCTAATAAATGTATATAAAATATATGCAGAGCCTCTGTCAGTCCAGGCTCAGTACAGATTATGCCCTATTTCTAGTAGCTTCAGCTAAAGTGACAGTCTTGTCACTTGAACGGTCGTATGCTTGACCGCCGCCAAGTTTAAGCCTGTTATACTTTCTATGGCGGGCTTCGCCTTTTACAATACTGCGAACATTTTTGTTATGATTTTATATGACTTCTGCTTGTTGCCTGCATAATTTTGTTACTCCAGACCTCCAGATTATAACACCTCGGCACGGATCGCATAGAAAACAATTTTTCTATTGTTGCGGGCGTTACGTAGCAATGGCCGCTGTTTACGGAGTTACCGCTATGCAACGGGTCTATACGCCACAGTATTACATAACCGGTAGCTCAAAACACAATCAGTATGTACGCCCTTATCATCTGAAGATGTCACGCCGCTTCATCGCGCCGAAGTTTGGATCTGTGGATGTGTGGGCTTATAATGAATGGCACGTTGTGGATTAATCTGTTTCTCAGGGCGTAGGTTGGATACATTAATTTGCTGAGAAGTTCGGTGGAAATGATCGTCTGACCCCGAGGAGTATCAGGTTCAGGCGTCTGTGGGTGTGAGTCACAATCACTGCTGATGACATATCTTCAAACAGTTCCGGTCCATGCGACAACACCTCGAAGCTCTGTTTCTTACCAGTATCTCCAGTTGCTCCATCATCCTTTGTACTAGTTTCTTTATTGCTAGTGGAGTGGGACTAAGTCCCTTGTAGAGCGGCCACTTCTGGCCTATTGTACCGGCCCCAGATGATAGGTGAGGGTGACTGTGGAGCAACTGCTGGAATAAAGATTGGCAGGGGAAACCGAAGTATTCGGAGAAAACCTGCCCCAGAGCCACTCTGTCCACCACAAATCCCACTTGACCAGACCCGGGCTCGAACCCGGGCCGCCGCGGTGGGAAGCCATCGACTAACCGCTTGAGCTATGGCGCGACTGTACTGTAAGTATACATGTGCCTGTAGGTTAATCGGGGCCTGGAGTAGCTTTAATAGTCACCATTTCTTGAAGATTATTCACTCAGCCAAATGTGCTATTGCTGCTAATGCACTCTGTAGGAATATCGTTGTGACAGAAAATTCATTTCCTTAACTGACATTCTTAAACCCGTTCAACAATGCGTGTAGTAACGTATACGGTTTGTTTGTTTGTTTGTTTGTTTGTTTAAACTCTCCGTTTTGTTCATATCATTTAGTTTCTGATATCTTGCAATTTTCTAGTACCCCCACCCTTCTCTGCTGTTTTATTTCGTCTAAGCCCTGCTTACAACGTTTATTGTACTGCAGTTCTTCCTGCAGTGTTTTGACTGTAACTGGTGACAAGCACATTTGAATAATACCGTTACTTCTTTCGCCAATCACTGGTCACACAACTTGAAGTAGATTTACGCGAACGTTTAGCAGTTCAATTGAACATCAGTGTCACATGGTCAACTTTGGATTTAGTAACCCTTTAAGGTCCAGTGGTTACTATATGTACCAGCAGCTTTAATATAATAAAACTCTGTATTCTGCCCACGTGGTGTATTTGTTTGTTCGATATGGTTCTCACAATAAACAGTGACAGTTTCCCTAAACAGCATTAATCGGTTGAGCTTTGTAGCGGAGAGGTAATGTGCTTCCTGTGAGGTATGGAGTGAATTTTTATATTGTTCAGAGTAGATCCCATTTCGAGACACATAACAGTCTATGAACGAGCATGAAGCAGGACATGGATCCCGAGGGGGCATCAAAACAAGAACGACGAAGCTGGCGAAGGCCAGCAACAATATACCTGATTGGACTGGTAGTTTGAAGGTTAATCAATTTACGAAAAGTTTTCGTCGAATACCGATTTGGTTACAAAATACACCAGTAAAATTAATGCATAACTTCTTCCGTTTGCTGTATTTAAATACCGGTGAAAGGGGACCACTGAAATTAAACGCGGGATAAGTTCTTTATCTTCATCTATTGCCCCTTCTTCCCATCCTTTTATCTCCTTTCATATTTCTTCCCGTTACTTAACTCTGATCTATTTCATCAAAATGGCTAATTAAATTACATCTCCCTTCAGATAGTACAATTTCGAACACAGAACTGCGACATGTAAAAGTTAAAAATGCATGTTTCATCCGATACATTTCAATATCTGGTACTACGAACGGTATTTGTAATGACGTACATCATTTTACACTATAAGAAAAAGTTGTGCTCAAGCTGGTGGACTGCACTAGTGTCACTATCACAGCAGACTGATTACAAAGAAATGACACCTGTAAATATTCTGTAGGTAAAAAAGGTAAAGCTGTCCCTGTAACAGGCAGTGAGCCGTCGAGGCTCCCACATTTCTAGACAATCGGCTCACAGATGACGGCGAAGTTGTCAGCCCTACACGTCGGCCAGAAAGATTCCTGATACTTGTTTCTATTACGTCGATTGAAAAATTCAATGACCTCATCGGCTATCGAACCCACGACCTTCCGGCTTTCAGCGTGGTGCCTCATCCAATTACGCCACCGCGTGCTCCCAAAACTGTCGGTACATTACGCAAGTACCAATTTTTCCATACACACCTACAGAAATTGGGCAGTTACTCTTGTCACAAAGACAGTAAAGACATCAGAATCTTGACCTGGATGGAATATTTCGACGACACTGAGAACAAGCAGCATTGGTATTTCGTAACTGTGTATTGAGAAGGAACGCAGGCAACATGGAGGGGAAAGGACCTTGGTTGCATGATAACAAGGGGCAGCCGGTTGCAACACGGTGGTGGTCTGAGCTTGCTTCATACAAATACACACGTGGCACAGCTGGCAAGACCCAGACTACCTTTGTCTGCTTGCTGTCAGCAGTAGGACCTCAGCAGTACCAGAAAATTAACGGTCTTCACGCTTCTGCGAACAAAACTATCATCAACCACTTTCTGTTCTGCGAGTCTTGAACAGACAGCCATCAAATATTCTTCAAGCATCTTCCGAATACGTTACAGTTTTAGCTCCAAAATAACGAGCAGTATGCAACAGAATAATTAATTACTTAAGGCTGATAAACGAATCGGGCACTGAGAACAGAGAACGAGGAGCATATGTGTAGCTCGCCAGGTTGTTCCCCTGGGCCACAAGACGCTAATTGGCGAGGTTTTTTGTTATTGATGGGTAAAGATAAGACAGTGAAGAAGCCGGAGAACGATTTTAATTTAATGCATTTTATAAATGACATGAGTATTGCAGCAGCTTGGAACGGAATTCATCAAAAAATATTTTCTATCAGTTCCCTACTCTAAAGGAACCTACGCTGTTTCTTCTATTATAAAGCTCAGTGAATTAATTATTTGTAAGAAAAATCTTCCCTTTATTCTGGAACTCAAATGAAACTCGTACCAGGGCTGTCCAACTTCAGAACGGACTATGCTACAGGCCGAAAGGTTGCGGGTTCAGTTCCCGATGAGGTCATTTGATTTTTCATTGGACCTAATCCTTCCAGCGGCACTACGGCCATGATGTTAACTCAGCCTTTAACAGAACTGAGCGCCATGAATCTTCCTGGGGAGTAAAGCGCGGCCGGCGCGTAAGGATGACCTCACCGCCATCTGTGAGTCGACTGTCTAGAAAATGTGGGAGCCTCGACGTCTCACAACCCTATGTGGGCCTCCACGGTCTATTACAGAGATATTTTTAAGTTACTTATTAAGTGATGTGCGAACTAAATTGAAAACGTAAACGCATGATTTAGTACGCACTTTCGTCCCTTTTTTAAGAGGTAAAACGTTAACACTTCTTTTCGGGAATGGAAGGATACTATCCCAGGGCGCACAACTCCAACACCCGGTCCGCATGTAGTTAGTTGGACGGCCCTGCCCTATAGGTACTTGAGAAGATTAAGTTATGGCGCCTTAAGAGCAGGTGACACTGCCTTACAAAGGAAACTACGCCTAGAAGATTGTACACACGTTGGTGACACGAATTCCTGAGAAGATGCACAACTTGATTTACAACACATACGGAAGAGAAACAATTTCCTGCTAATTATGCTACCTCAAAACGAATTTAGTGACCATTATGTTTGAGTATTTTCGGCTGCGTTTATTTGTTCCAATAACTTAAATTTTCGAAGTGTCAACTGCAACATGTCGAGATGGCAATGTTCAGAGCTTGCTCACAACGTGTCACACATTGCGTCAATACACACACTTGATGATAACGTTACTGTTACTGTTTTCGCCTCTAACTGATCGCTACAGTGATGAAACACGATGCAAATGGTATATAAATATCATTTATTTGCTCAAGGAATATTCAAACTCCCATATTCAACTACGATTATACCAGCAGATACTCGTACTATAGGGTTCTGACGATGGTGTATAACACAGAGATACTGGGTTTTCAGACTTTGTCCATCGTCCGGATTCTAAATAAATAAGAAATAATAAGAATAAATAAGAAAAAAAACAAGTTTCGGAAACTGGATCCAGTTTCCGAAACGTTGTGTTTTTTCTTGTTTATTTAGAATCCGGACGACGGACAAAGTCCGAAAACCCAGTATCTCTGTATGATTATACCACCTTTTATGCTCGTGGTTACTGTTTTACTCGGATAAAAAGTATGAGAACGTATTCCCCTAATATTTCCTACATGGAAAGCAACAAAAAAGCTAACTTCACAATGTGCAGTGCTTCTGAACAGGCTAGTTAGCCGGTCATAAGGGCTCAGTCTTTTTCATGGATATCGCAGCTTATTCAATGTGCCTCTGGACCCTGTCTTTAGCCAGATCACTCCAGTTAAGGTCAATTTAAATTAACATATAACAAAATAACCACCATATAGGAGTGGTTATAAAGATACATTTATCTACTAAGCCACAAAGAAGCTTCATGTAAAATAAAAGAACTCTGCGCTTCGCCATATCGTTTTCTTCATAAATAGTTCGACTTACCTCTGAGCATCGGAGAACACAAATTTCCTGAGCTTGAGATCACGGAGCACGATCCCTCGATCATGGCAGGCGCGGACCGTCTCCGCAATCTGCTTGAACAGTCTTCGAGCCTCGGGTTCCCGCAGCCTCTTCCGAAGCCTCACGTACGAATGCAAGTCTCCATGAGCTGGTGGGAACACGAGGTAGAGGAACCGCTTTCCCAGGAGCACCTCACGCAGGGCGTTGACGTGTGGGTGAGCGTCCATCCTGTAGTGGGCTGAGAGCAAGCCGCTTGCCTCACGGCGCACCACCTGTACAAATAAATTGTTATTGTCACGCGTTCTGTACACTACAGAATTCTGTGTTACGGAACGTCTAGTTTAATTCTGGACGTCGGTAGCTCCATAACTGGAAGACACCCATACTGAAAAAGGATCTACAGATGCGGTCGCTGAGATCATCAGGACAACGCAAGGACTGCATGACAGTCGCTAAGCTAGTCAAGAAGTTCACCAATTTTTACAGCACTCGAATCTTTCTTTACCGTGCATCTTAAGGGGTCTCCAACGGATACCGTACTCTGCCGGACGAATTCAGTCCATACCCTCACACGTCATCTCTGAAAGATCCACCGTAATAAGTCAGTACCGTTCCAGCTGTGCCCAAGTCTCTCACGTACGCTCTTCCCTTCAGGTTCTCCAATTTAAATTCTGTTAACATTACTCGTCTTTTCTGTCTAGAAAACCGAAATTAACGGCCGTGGGGATTCGTTGTGCTGACCACGCGACACCCTCTATCCGCTTAAGTTGGCACTAACTTCGCCGAAGAGCGGCGGTCGCTCGGTCGGTATAGTTCGCTTGAGGACTAAAGCCACTGAGTTTCTTTTTTCGCTCATCTTTCATAAGTGCTACCTGTCCCCCCATTCTCGTTCTTCCTAATAACATCTGTAAATCACGAACAGCTATAGCACCCGTCCATATAAATTTCGGCAGGCAGAGGCAATTCCTGTTTCTGAACCATATCCTAAGAAGCGCCATGTCATATCATATTCAGCTATAACCTGCACGCTTGGTGGAAGGGGCATAAGACATCGTTACGGTGAGAATTCTAAACGAGATGGGTCCGCCGCGCCTTCAGGCGTTGAATAAATTAAGGAAGTGGTGACAGACTAGCCCTCCCACTCAGAATCGATTCACGGACCTCGCTAACGTAGCTAAACACGAATGTTCATTATTACTGCATCCGAGTCGTCGAATTGTAAATATTTTCTACTTTGATGGAAAAATTCGACTGCTGTGGGAGTTACAGAATTATGCCCATGGATTTATTTGGCCGCCTGTGTTAGCTACGAAGCAATCGGATGTAGCTTTTAGTTTAAAATCAACAGCACACTACTGCTTACTATAAAAACAGACAGTATTCCAATGCTAGCCAATGCGTCATCTCGGCCGCCAGACAGGTTATTATGAAAACAGCTGTTGCACAGTAGGCAGCTGTGGAGACATTGGGGCAAGAAATTGTGAATTACAGAGTTTTTTTAACTCCCGTGAGCACGAACCAAGATGGAAGTCAGACGCTCACGTTGTTTCGACGCATAAGCTCGTTTCACGGCTGCACTGTCTAGAAAAGTGACTGTGCTTCGTGGTTACAATACGTACCACTGTCATAGTACACGGCTGGTTATGATATCGCTATTCCGCTGGTGATTAGTTTAGAAGCATCCATCGTGATGGCAAAGTTTCAAGAATGAAACTGCTGATTTTATAGCGATGTATCACTGTTAAGGGCTCGGAAACTTTGGAATGTGACTACGTCTCGTTGCTATTTCTCTTTAAGGTATTCGTGTTTTCAGCAACACAAACATATGTCGGCCTATGTGTTAAGGTGCTTTCGCAAATCTGTTCACCATTTTCTTAGAAATAAACAGACCTGCATTAGGCGTCTATATTTTACTCGAAGTTTGCTGTAATACAGAGTTTGCTGTTCTCTATTGCCTTAATGACTGAAACTGACATGACGAGAAAATACCAGGTGTCCGGATGAAAGATATCCAAAATATAAAATTTATATCTTGGAAACTAACTGCCATACATGTATCCAGTTTGTCTCGTCGGAAAGGAAAACTCTGAAAATCTTCTTTTTTTTCATACCCGGCTTACGCGCATGCGCCGCCACATTTTTGCCGCCATGTTAGGAATCACCTGGACAGAGAGATGGCTGCGATATGAATTGGCAGAGGTGGACGAATCGCTTGGCTTCCTAGGTCGCCAGATTTAACTCCAGTGGATTTTTTCTTGCGGGGTTACATGAAGAACATTGTCTACCGGGTTAAGATCAATGACCTCAACACCTAAAAGCCCGCATAAGGGACGCTGTGGCTACGGTAACACCAAACATGCTTCGAGCAACGTGGAACGCGGTCGAATATTGTCTGGATATTTGTCGTGCCACCAAGGGAGTCCACGTTGAACTTTATTGTGAAAGTTATATACGCAGAAATCTCTTTGATAGTTTCCCTTTGTAATGGTGTATGAATGTATAAAGGGTGGGCCTTCTCGGACCTTGCACCGCGACCTACAGTGGTCTATTGTGCTGTTGTAATGGTGTAACCCATTAACATGTATAATAAATGCTTTCTGGGATATGATTTTATTTTGGATACCTTTCATCCGGATATCCTGTATATACATACATATTTCTAATTTTACTTAGAATACTAAGGATTCTATCGAACCAATTCCATGATGCACGATCATCTTTCAGTATTTAATGAGTTAACCAAGGTCCTCGGTTTGCCATGAAACACCCTATTAAGAACCGAAAGTACATTACTGCGTTCACCAAATCCTGCCTTTGGACCCTATCCTGCGCCAAATGACTAATCCGTATTTTCTGCCCTACTCCTGTGCGGTCGCTTTATATATTATCCTACCTGCGCATGTGTCTAAAGTCGTCTTTTAGCCTACTTTTCTTATTTCGAAAGAATAAAAGGAGGCTGACGAGATTATCTTGCAGTCTTGTTTGTCTATTTCCCCTCATTTTTTAGGCATACGAGATCGCCTTGCTGTGTATTCCCCAATTCTTGTTACGAGGCTTACGGGATCATCTTGCTGTGTCCCCTTAATTTTTTGTTTTCTATGCTATCCGCGTCATGTCAAAGGAAAGTAGGCAATTACTTTTCCCCAGAACTTACTGTTCTCGATGTTTTCTGGCCAGACTTTTGTACGACACCATGAAAATAATGTGGCATATACACCCGCTGCTGGGCAATGACCGAGAAACAAGATAACGGCAATTGTTAGGCAACAGCTTCGTAAACGCGCAACAGTATTGGAGCCGTTGCTAGGAAGAGGCCCGCGCCAACAATGGAAGTACTGTTGGAAGCGGTTTCTTGTATGGGTCCGCTCCGAGGCTATATCACTCGGCCGACAGAACTGAGTTACTTTAGTTAGTGTAGTGGAATGGAGCGAGTTGGATCGCTGGTTGGTTAAAGGGCTGCTGCTTTGGTTCAGTCATTGTAAGCTGTTGCCGTTAGAAGCTGGTAGCAGAAGCACGGGGATAATTATGGAACCCAGAGTTGGGGAACGTCCGTTATTGGTGCCGTTACCGGACGACTGGTGTAGACAGTGCACAGTGTGTGCATTAGCGATAACGCTATACTTACTTGTAGTCACGTCCTAAAAGAGTTCAATAAATCCAATTACCAATCCAAACCCCGTCTATGGTCACTTTATCACATGATAAATTCGTCTATCGAAATCTTCGAGGCCGGATTCTCAAATCTGTTGAGACATTATCTTATGCAAGCCACTCCCTGCCCACCCTTATGACTGAACTAGCAATCACGTTAATAGTTCCAGTCGAAAACTTTGAAGTAAATGGATGTGACGTGAATAAACAGCAAGACAAAATGGGTTACGGTAGCATTAAATTTAACATCGCCAGTGGGTCGTAAATATACACAGATAGAACACACATCGAACCACCGTGGTCAGTTTCGTAGATAAAGTCGATTTCTGACAACTTCGCCTTTCTGTTAACACACATTTCATGTAAACCGAAAGCAGGATCGGAGAGAGATTGCAAGCAGAGCTTTCTTCCTGCCTCGCGCTGGTTTCTTTCTTGGCTTATTCTTCGGCCCGGAGGCGACATGTTCTCCGAAATGTCGGTTGATTTTCGGTAGGATACACAGCGTTATATCCCAGGAGACAGAGCTCTTCATAATCACCGATGCGAGAACCTCAGACCCCACGGATATAAAACGTTGGCCGTTCGGCCTAAGTCTTGTTACTACAGATTACAAGTGTGCGGGAAGCAGAGACATACAGTATGTAACTTCTTAAATTTCCATCCTTTGCCCTGTTCTCAATGCAGATGTACGAGTTTTTGCAATTTAACAATATTTATTGCGGAATGATGCGCCATGTAAGCCCACAGCATCCAGGAATTGAAGCATATTTCCAACTACACGGTACAGTACGCAGTGGGTTCCAGCACTAAATTTCACGATGTAGTTTCAATTAGGGCCGACTTTAAGGGTCCGCATTAAACATGAGTGTTGGATCGTTTTCAAATTTGTCAGAACACATCCATGTATGATTAAACCATACAAACAAGTCTGGAATGTTGTCAGTACTGTATTCATTAAAGTAAAGCCACACAGCCCTGCTTATGTTTTGCATTAGCCCGTAAACGTATCGTTTATCGGACCACAGACCTTCAAACAAAAATTTTGTGTTATTAACACAGCTAAATTACATAGGTAAGAGTATTTCGTCAGGAAGTAAATTAGTAACAATTAAGATTTCGGCATGTTATTACTACTTGTATTGCATCTGTTAATCGCTCTGAAACGTAGCCTGCACATTTCTCGGACGAAAACACTGAAAATGAAACTTAGTGGTATAATACAGATACGCGACTATTTCCCATAATAATGCTGTGCATTACAAATTCGTCGCAGTGTTCAGTTTAACAAGCGAAGGTTAATGTAGAACTTATTCTGCAGCAACATACATTTTATTTACGTACGTCACTCGACAGGGAGCCATACGGTAGTGTAGTTGGTTGAGACACTATGCTGCAAGCCGGAAAGTCGCGAGTTCGATTCCCGATGAGGTCATTAGATTTCCGGCCCCACTACGGCCCTAGGGTAGACTTAGCCTCTAACAGAAATGGGTACCAGGAATCTCACCACCATGTGAGCCGATTGGCTAGAAAATATAAAATATGCAAGCACCGACGGCCTGTTACAAGGCCAGCTTTACCTTTTACGTCACTAGACAAACGTTCCGATAGGCCGATATGTAACATGACACCCCAAATTGAGTGAAATAACAAGGGAGGCGCAGTTCCTGCAACTCTTTCTCGTGTAGAGGTTATTTTTGCAAACGACGATAATTTTTTCTTCCTTTTTGCTTGCTAAATCAACGTCGCGAAAAATAGTACACCATGGGACCGCTCTACTTGTGTAATTTGGAGCGATTGGCCAACTCCACCAGGCAGGCCTTGCTCTGAACAACGTCACTGGGTGTGACGTTGCATCCCATATTTAGCATCTATAAGTACTAAATTCTATGCAAATATTCACGCGCAACATGTTAGCTATAAACGCGGAGATTTCGCGTGTTTGCTGCATGCTATCGAGCTCGCATCTCCTGGTATGATCCCAAGAGATGTACCGCGTTGTTCATGTACATCAGTTAAGAGCCTCATCTTTTAAAGGAAACGTCTGCATGTCTCTCTACCCCTCCAAGAAGTTTTCTGCACATATAATTTTCATAACTGCGGATCAGAAACGTCAGGACTTCAAACGTAAAGACGAAAGGAGCGGGTTAGAATAGGCATAAGTACAGTCACGTGACTAGACACGGGGCATGGATTGGTAACTGCATTTGCTGAAGGCTTATAACTCCTAACTACAAATAATGATAGTGCCACCGCTAATCTTCACACTTAAATCACTATAGCATCCTCTGTCTCCTTTACTTTGCGACTGGTTGTTTACGCCAATCAGTTCATCTTGGCGCCAAGCCCCTTGAGGTTCACGACCAGAGGTTTATCAACTGTATCCTTGCGGTCATAGTCCTTATGAAACATCCTCTCTGACGAGAGATGAGTCCGTCGTTTACAACGGCTGCTGGACCTCGCCAGTGCAGTCATTCTCGAGTGGTTTGGCGACTAAGACTCAACACTCCCCCAACCTGGAGGGCCAGGTCGCCGTATTTATATCTCCCAGGAACAGAGGCGTCCAGTTATACCCCCAGGCACAGGGTTCCCTTCTCGTCTCCTCCTACGACTCGCAGGGCTACGGTGGTGTTCGATCCCGCCTTCATACGTGGTTAGCCCACTGTGACGAATCCAGGTCCAAGTTACTTTACGACTGGCGGTTTAGCGCCAATCAGTTCGTCTTGGCGTCAACCCACGACCTAGGGTTTTCTTTCATCTGAATCCTTGCGGTATTAGTTCTTACTTAACATCCTCTCTGATGAGACGATGGGTGTTTCTGTTATGAATATGTCTTGCCTTTCGTCAAGTCTACTTTTCGCACATATAAGCAGTATGTTATTGAGTTTTTCCTTTTGCACTACTCACTAGTCCTCTATCAGTACTGGCTTTGCAGAGCAGATCATGCCTAACTTAGGTATCTTATGCTACAACGGCAGCTACGTCACTTGAACGGCCGTAAGATTGACAACCGCCAAGTTTAGTCCTCTTATTTTCTTCGCCTGGCCTCACTTTGTCCTACACCGCGAACACGTTCACTCTCATGATTCTGTATGATTTCTGCTTGTTGCCGCCACAATTTTGTTATATAATCGTACATATACGGAAGGTTGAAAGCTGTGTGCAAACCGCGGACTGGTATGCACCTTGGAAAATCTCCAATGGTGTGCAGAACCTCTGACGAGATGCTCGCTGGTCCTCGTTATATAGCCTGTCGGACCGCACAGAAAACACCATCTCCAATTTCTATTGCTGCGTGTTTATTCACTTTCTAGCAACGGTTGACGTCTCTAGTTAAGCTACTCGGTCATGTCATGTCATGTCATAGTATGTTACGTTTGTCTGTTCCAACCATATGTAACATGTACAGAACCCGATTTTCAAATATTCTTCAGATGTTACAGTTGTATAGGGCCTGGTGAAAAAATAAATTAACTGAATATGTAGCATTTCGACGGAGTCTGAGAACAGCAAGACCGATTACTTTGCAGTCCGTATTCTGGTGATGCTATTACAATCAGCTGTAACGAATTCGGTCTGCGAAGTTTAGGCACCGAGTTATAGCTACCTGCTCTGCACAATACTTTGTTAAATCTCTACCTACAAATATTCAAATGCGAACGTCTGTGATGGTAGTTCTACTAGAGTGTAGGATTAAAACATGTATGAAAATAGTTTCCAAATAATTATAAAAACTTGTATTCGTGTCATTTCCGTCTAAAAATAAAACCATACTGCTCACGTAAACTATAAGCCATGAATCATTGTACTGGAAATGCCAAATGTGATAATCTTTGAGGTTATGTTACCAGGTTGGGATGTCACTAGATCAGAGTGCGCCTGAAGGAAAAAGAAACAGAACTGCTATAGTCGAATACTTTTAAGTTTTTATGAAGTCTAGGCCAATAAATGTATTTATTATTCGTTTTATAATTCTGTTAATTGTAATTAATTTTTCACCACTGCTTTACTACCACAAACTTGCTTGTCGCACGGGAGAAATTTAAATCTCCAGCTGACTGTTCTGATGAGTTAATCAGAATGAACTTGGAGAAGAGACGAAAATCTTACTTTCGAAATAACACACATGCCCGAGTAAGAACCACCAGATTGGTGCCATTCGTATTTTGCCCGAATACGACTGACGAAATTAATATACCTACTATTAACACGATTTATGGGTGTGATTATTAGACGGGGTATGCATTAGAAGATTGGATTTATTGACAACTTATACACAAACACTCGTGACTACAAATGATACAACGCTATCGCTGATCTACACACTTTACAGTTCACCGTTACACACACCCACACATCAGAGTTCTGTCTTCACTAATCGTATCCTGGC
Source organism: Cryptotermes secundus (assembly GCF_002891405.2). Taxonomy (NCBI): domain Eukaryota; kingdom Metazoa; phylum Arthropoda; class Insecta; order Blattodea; family Kalotermitidae; genus Cryptotermes; species Cryptotermes secundus. Next base: position 1,130,886 of record NW_019724595.1, on the reverse strand, counting down.
AACGGATTTCAACACAGTAGTTACACCAGTCTCACTGTAACTGCAGCACACATTAAGTCTTATTTTTACAGCCTAATTCCTTTCTTGCCAGTTCTACTCAATCATCTTCGACTGTCATCTCAAGAGGCTCCCTCAATTCTGATTCTCAGCTGCCTGAGATCCTCGTCATATAGCCTCGGGGTGGACCTACAGAAAACACAGTCTCTCGTCAGTAGTTCCATTGTTGGGCCTTGTCGCGGAAACGTGTTTACCGAGCAGTTGTCTAGCTATGGTCATATTCTCTGGCTCCACTATTCCGGCTTTCAGGCGTCATGTCACAATACATTTTGACAAACAGAGGTGACTGCATATATTATTGCAGTATGGACATGCGAGGAATTCTGGAAAAAATAAATTATATAGTTAAGCCTGCATGTGCACGTTATAGTTTTTCCAACCGATATTATTCCCCCGTTTACCTTCTTTGATCATTTCACGGCACAATTATTTTTATTTACAAGAGAAAAGAGTAAGGAAACTGAAATAAAATACAAAGCCGAAATCTGAACGTTAAAAAATGTCAAATTGCCTTACATAACTGGAGGTACATTTCTAGGCATGTGTCCTCTGGACGGTAATTGTTCCTGATAAGCGTTCCTTACCGCGTTTTGTATTTAAACGAAAACTTTTTTGTTTCAAAAACACAATTCTGAGTCGTCTTCCATGCTCCAATTACGAAATTTAAATCTCTGTTTAGGGCAGTCTCATTAGTTTTCGAAGTAAAATATCTGTTAGGGAACATTCAGAAATAAAATTTAAATAAAGAGTTATGTACTTAAACTTACTCTCTTTACGTGAAGCAATATTTCGAAACAAAGGAAGTGATAAACGCCATGTTTCGTAAAACAATGACATACTGATTATACGAGTACGGGGAACAGTACACCGCTTCTCGTATAAACTCCGCTATTATGGAAGTGGGTGAAGGATCCCAAATCGCAAGATAACATTCTTTGAATAAACTTGACCTAAAACAAACAAAAAAGTCGCTTAATGGTTCTCGGATCAGGGCGCATCCCACGTAACTGCATCAATCCAGATCTATACACCTGCTGAGACATTTAATTTACTTTGTCCGTGACACAAAAACATAGTGGGAGAAGATTAAGAGCTTGTTAGCTATTTCGTTAGTAGTACATAGTTAGCTGCATTATTGCACAAGGCCTTGACGCAACCCTTGTCCAGTCTCGCCTGCCTTTCAGTATACCCACCGCCATTCACCTACAGACAACATCTTATGGGATATAAAGCCGTGTAGTCCGCTTAAAGTCAGCTGACGTTTCGAAGGAACATCTCGCCTACATCTTCAAGGTCGAAGAATGGGCCAAGCAAGAAACAGTATGCACAACAGAGCTGGTTTCTTGCTTGGCTTGCTCTTCGACCCTCAAGATGGAGGCGACGCGTTCCTCCAAAATGTCTGTTGGCCTTCAATGGAATCTGTGAAAACCTGAAATCCTAAAAACCCTTTTACACTGTGGTTCAAGTGACCCGAATGATTTTTATAGGCTGGAATTCTTCAATGCTTACAAGGGAACTGGTTCACTTAACAAGGTCTTTGATGGTTTCGCTACCGCTATGTGGTCTTCTTACTGAAAGATACATATATCGAATCTGTATGTCACTGATAGTAATTTTGGTGGTTGAGACTTCCAAGCACGTGTTAAATTTAGCAAGCGACATACAGGCACAACCGATTCATAAATTGCCAGTTTCCTTTTTTAAAAAGGCAAGGAGTTCTAATAAGAACTAGTCGCCTACTTCCCTTTGATATTACTCGAACCACATAGAAAACGAAGCCTCCAACAATTCTTCGCAGCCGCGGAAACGTCTTTACCGAACTGTTACCTAGCAACGACAGGGGAATACACAGCCCCTGAGACTCTCCTTTGATAACGCACGGACCGTATGGAAAAGATGCGTCCAACAATTCTCCTACTGTTGCGTGTATTCGTTGCAGCGGGAACGTGTTTACCGAGCCGTTGCCTTGCAACCACAAGAGGGACCCATACAGACACGCTGCTGGGATGCATTTATGAAGTACGTCGTTCAGATGGGCTCAGCTGCCACAATACACATACCAAGTTTCATAAAGGGAGGTTCAGGCATTCGAAAATTATTGGTGGGGGGGGGAGTACACAGTCATAGAGGCAGGATCGAGATCGCATAAACCTACTTCTGGAAAGCAGAATCGAATTTTTGACACCTCTGGTAAACGGGTAACTAAAACTACATAAAACTACAGCAATGCTCGTTAATTCTCCATTAGAATTTCCTGTAATACGCACTTTTGTCAAAATCCAACTTGTAACCGTCAACAATTTAAAATCAGTAGTGTTCTTTTAGAACGTTTACCGAGATGGCGTGACGGAACAACACAGTGAAGCGTTCTTTCTCTAGCCCCGTGTACAACGCTTGCCTAACAAGCTGGTATTACTCACATGTGTTAGCTTTGCACAATTCATGCAGGCTTGTAATGATACGAAAGCACACGTTGATCTGCAAGTATTGCTTTGAGCATGCGTCGTGTTGGCAATGAAGAGGGAAGGGTGGGGATGTTAGGAAATATCGCGAAACTGCAACTACTAACCGTTCCAAAATTCAGCGCAGCTTCGTCACTCGCTAGGGTTAGCGAGTTTTGCGTTTTGGGTGTATAAGAGTTGAGCAACCTTAGCATAGGGGTCACGGTAGAGACGAATTGATGGGCATCGGTTCAAACTTTTTCACAAAGCACTAAAATTCATATGTAAACATACGTCATAACATGGCGTTGGTGATAAATATTTGTACAGCGTCAGGTCTCATCTTAAAGGAAGGAAATATGCTATACAGAGTGTCCATATGAAAGGTATCCAAAATAAAATCATTATATCTCATAAAGATTTTATTAATGGATTGCGCCATTGCAAACAGAAACTTGCTTACTTACTCATGGAGCTGAGACCTTCTGGAGCCGCCGCCAATTCTGCAGCTACTCAAGAATTTCCCAGCGTTTTATGGAACCCGAAGGTTCATTACCGTGTTCAAAAGAGCCCTCCACTGGTCTATATCATAAGCCAGATCAATCCAATCCAATCCATACCATCCTATCTCTCTCTGACCCACCTACGCCTTGGTCTTTCCTGTGGTCTCTTTCCTTCTGGCTTTCCCACCAATATCTTATACGCATTCCTCGTCTCCCCCATTCGTGCTACATGACCTGCCCACCTCATCCTCCTTGACTTGATCCTTCTAATTATACTTGGCGTAGAGTACAAGTTATGAAGCTACTCACGGTGCAGTTTTCTCCAACCTCCTGTCACTTCATCTCTCTTCGGTCCAAATATTCTCCTCAACACCCTGTTCTCAAACACCCTCAAAAACTACCAAAGTTTTTTCTGCGTATATAACTTTCTCAAATTTAAATGTGGGCTCCCTTGGTGGCACGACAAATATCCATACTTGAAGCATGTTTGGTGTTACCGTAGCCGCAGCGTCCCTTATGCGGGCTTTCTGGTGTTAAAAGTCGTTGATCTTAACCCGGTAGACAATGTTCTTTGCATGACCCCACTAGAAAAATCCACTGGGGCTAAATCCGGCGACCTTGTAGGCCAAGCGAGTGGTCCACCTCTGCCAATTTATATCCCAGCCATCTCTCTGTCCAGGTGATTCCTAACATGGTGGCAAAAATGTGGCTGCGTATGCGCGTAAGGCGGGTATAGAAAAAAAAAAGATTTTCAGACTTTTCCTTTCCGACGACACAAACCGGATACATGTATGACAGTTTCCGAGATATACATTTTTTATTTTGGATACCTTTCATCCGGACATCCTATATTTTGTAAAAGTTCACGGGTGGTAGAGAAACACGCTGTATTTCAGGGCCATAAAATGCCAGTTTCTGTTAAAGTACAATAGGAGTTAAGAAACATTTTTAGGTATAAACATACCAAGTTCCTGGGCGTATATTAGTGTTATGGAAACATACTGTATTTGGGGATCAATAATAGCAATTTCTGTGAACATACAGTAGAGTTTAGGAAACGTGCTACATTTTAGGGACAAAATGAAACTATGGCGTGTTTCTGGGATACGAGAATATGGCTGCTAATTTTGTGAGCCTACAACAACTTTTAGGAAACAAACTTCAGGGACATGAAATGTCAATTTTATGAACGCACGCCAGCCTTAGGGATTATTTCAGGGATAAAAACTGGAGCAATTGTTTAAATGTACACTGGTTTTGTGAACATGCGCCAGCGTTAATACACTGGATGCCCTCACTGAACACTTAACATGTAAAATAAATACAACCAATCCTGGGCCACGTTTTCCAATTTTTTATTTTTATGTGTAGTTGTTTAAAAACGTGCCCTATTTAACATGGATCATGTTAAATGGATGGAAATTAGTTTTCCCCAGTTGGCCATTGTTTGCTTCACATCTTATTGTCAACAATTTGCTTTAATCATATTTTTTCTTCTGGCTACACTCGCATGTTTAATTGCGTCTATTTCCTTTGTATTCCCTTACTTGTGTTCAATAAACATCAGCCTTACAATTTGTTTTAAAATAATCGCTAACAGATGGTGTAGTAGTAATGGGTTCAGTGACGCTTCAGCTACATGGATACTGGCGCCATAGGTGTGCCTCATGCTTATTACAAATACATGTACTGCTATAAGCCAGAATGTCCTATTAAATACTGGCAGAACTAACAAGGAATAGCTCAGTCGGTATAGCGACAGGCTACGGACTAGGTTCCGTTCCCACCAAGGGGCTGGAGATTTTTCTCTGCTCCACAGCGCCCACATTGGCTCTGGTCCAATGGGTACCTGGGGCTCTATCCCCGGGGTTAAAGCGGCCGGGGCATAAAGCTGACAACTCATCTACATCTTGTGCCGAGTTTAAGAACAGTGGAGCTATACCAACGCTCCTTCAAACAACTTTAGTCGTGATGCTTAATTAATTGAGCACAGAGACAATTTTACTTTAGTACCCTAGCAATAAATATGATTTGGTAGGGCCTCCACGGACTAGCATCGTTAAAAAAGTTGTCTAAGAATTATTCTAAATGCCCAAATTGTATAAACAATAAGTGTAAATGTATACCGATGGTAATGAGTTACAACGCTTGTATAAATCCGCGTATTTACTAGTTATAAAACGTTACTGTAACTTGAATACTAATGTGATACCTACTGATGAGGTCCGCCCAAATGTTCGTTACTTATGACAAAAAAAAATGGTCAACCCTTATAAGGGTGGGGATAGTAACGTATGTTTCAGCATAACTGGCCGTACTTCAGCCGGAGAGGCAGCCTATACCACAACTCAGGCGTGGGATTCTGGCTGGCTGGCTGGCTGACGGACCAGTCTGCCGGCGGCCGGCTCAAGGTTAGGGTTGTTATATTCATCAGACAACAGCGTTCTTAGTCCACTGTCTTCTCAGAAGCACAGCAATGCAAGTGACGACTTCCGCTCGAGTCGTATCTCTAGCATGGAAATGAAATCGCCTGTTTTGGGAAGATTATGACGTCACTTGGAAACATTTCACTGATAGAGACTCGTCATCAAAACAGTTACATTAATATCTGTTGACTTTATTATATACGGGCTTATCTGCTATTCACCCGTTCACCTGTTTGCTTGTGGACACGACATATGTGAACACAATTAAATTTTCGGTGATACATCCGTATTCCCGATCATCTCTCAGCGTGAAACTGCGCACTGACACCGGCCTTCGGGCATGTCTCCTCTGCTAGCAGGAGATACACATTAATCTCTCCTTCTCTTCCTTGCGCTTTACATGTAAATATCGCACAAAAACACGCTAAGGCCTACTAAGCGGAATTTTCTAAAATGTTGGGGACGATATGAGAATTGTGAAGATTTGTATGATTTATATGATTTTCAGTTTTCCCGCGTCCATCTCCCTGGTGGTGTATTAAAATGGGATAGTCACAGAAAAGAATGCAGTTCTGGTCCATCAATTTTGCAGCAGAATCATACAATACTGTCAGATTTACTAGAAGGAAAAAATATCCTAGGCAAAATTAAAGCTCAGGGAGATAATCATTTGTATTACTTATAACCAGATACACAAATCGGTGACCACTTGTTTACTCAATAATTCTGACTGAAAGAAAATATCCGTGAGATCACATTGACTTATATAATCTAACCTCGCAAATGCAATGCAAATGGGGTGGGCAGGGCATCTAGGACGAAAGGGGCAGAAAAGGAATGCATACAGGATATTGGTGGGAAAGCCGAAGGCGTAGGTGGGTGAACAATATTAATATGGATCTTGGAGAGACAGGATGGGATTGTATGTAATGGATTGATCTGGCTGAGGATAGGAACCAGTGGAGGGCTCTGGTGAACACGGTAATGAACCTTCGGGGTCAAGAAAATGCTGGAAAATTCTTGAGTAGCTGCAGATTTGGCTTCTCCTCAAGAAAGGATGAGCTCCATAAGTAACCAACCTCGCTAATGCAACAGTACAGATAGTTAAACACACAGTGCAAACTAATCACACTGCTGTCAATATTAACAATGGCCTTACCTTACACACCAATTCTTCTTTTGTATGAACGTTGACACATCTGAAGAGCGTGCTCCCTTCTACCAATTCTAACATCAGGTACTTATTACCCAGAAGAGAGGCTGAGAATTGTTTATTCGATGGTGATGAAGATGGAAGAGGTGATGACGGTTTTAGATTTGGATACAACTGATTTTCACACACAGTTTCTTTCTGTTGTTGCTGTTGAAAAGGTAACTGGTCTGTCCCAGGTTTAAGCAAATCACAGTCCCCATCGCCGACAACTACAGCAGGACCTCCAACAAGACCACTGTCATGTTGTGGTCGCTGCTGCAAAGTTTCTTCTGGAATAATCTGTTCATCTTTATGCCTCGTCAGCTGGAGGTGGAGGAGGGTAATAGATGTAGGTCTTTCAACTTGCATCGGGATTGATTTAAATTCACTACACTTCTGTCAAACTATTTTTCACTTCTTTGATAACGCACAGTCACACACGTACCTCTCTTCCCGCGAGACACTTACAACACTTGCGGGTATGCCAAATCGCTGCACTAATTCAGTATTCCACTTTACAACTTTAGGGCCGTAAATTGCAAAGCGCACTCTTCACTAACACGTTTCCTTCTTTCTTCAAACACTAGAGCTTATCTGTGCAGTTCCACATCTGGTTTGTACTTCGGCGTCAGTATCCGGTGTAACTTCTATCAATCACATCGACAGTGCTTTGGAACGCCAGGTTTCTTCCTGAAATAAAAGTAACCTTAAATTAGTGATGTGGCTTTAAATTACTGTACATTCTTTAAAACGTAACATCATACGCCTTTCGTTCTAGTCGGTATAGTTTCAAAATATGCGCCAGAAAGCATGCGCAGAGGTTTAAATCAATACTTTATTCAGTCACGGAACTTGGATGTATGCAATAACAGTGATGAAATACTGCCCTTTGCTTATATTCAGCAAAATAAAAGCAGTTAGGGCCTTGTGATACTGCCCATTACGTTTCTTCTAGAAAGATCGATACTGCCCATTACGTTTCTTCTAGAAAGATCGATACCAAATTAAAAACTGAATGAAACGTTGTATTGAAATGAACATACAAGTTCGTCACGAGTAATCCTTAATTACAGCAATAATGTACAACAAATGTCTTATTCGTGAAATAAAATATTTACTAATTATGGTTAAAATCCGAGGTATAAAATGTAAAAATCTGCGTTCTCTTTTTAACTAACCTTTTCCTTGTAATAGCTTGTTCCTGAGTGGATATCGTTCCAAAATTTGACCGTCTGTACAAACGAGGGATGTTCGTCTGACCCTAGCGACAACGTCTCCGTCTTCCGGACTGGCCAACTTTTGGGCCGGTCCCCGCTCAGAAACAGCTTCCACAGCTATGAGCATCACAAACACACGCCATTGTGCAACTGAGCAGTGAGCTACTTCTCTACAGCATGAAGTAGTGGGGCCGCTAGCTGCTGGTAACTTTCCGCGTCGTCATTTTGTGACATTATCTCGTTCTATCCATCGTTTGGGGAAGAATATTATTTTAAAAAATCACATCGCATAACGTTAATTCCGATTTAAACATTGTTACAATAGTGAAATTTCGTGAAGCTGATGAAATACTGCGAACTACTTTCAGTAGCGCCAGAATTTTAGTCTGTAGGAGAGTATGCAGACACGACATTGTATTACGAAATTATATTGTTATTTCGTTCGATTACAGCCGAAAACATTTAAATAATATGAGTAAGCGGTGTATACCTTATCCCTAATAAGTGTAGGAGACCCTTACTATTTATTGCATCATAAACGGTTTATACCCAAATTGCGAGACATGCAAATACGCCTATGTCTGACAATAACGCACACGTTCATTCATATGTAACTTACCTTATAGGTTTCTCTTTCATCGTTATGTCACGAATTTCTGAATGGAAGAGTGTAAATGTTGGTATGATTTCAGTTTGGAAAAGTATGATTTGTTTGAAAATATATGTTTCTGATATAAATGATGTTATTATACTGTCGAAACTTGGCTCGGATATTCCCCCTCCCCCACCCCCTCCAACGAGATTTATGCTGCCATTTTGTACAGACAGATGTAGAAAGAAGATACAGTAGGACCGGACAGAACTTACGAAAGCATATGAAATTATAATATTTCACATGTTGTCGTAATTGTAGCCCTTCAACACGGCTGGGCTATGACAGATATATTCCATGTATCTTGCAGTTTGCCTTGTCACGTTGGCTTTGCAAGAGTATTACACTAAATCTGAATCATATTTTGCAACTGGCTCCTGTGCAAGTTGTCGACACACTGCAGTTCACGTTACTGAACAATACAGTTCCACGTTCAGGTTAACTTTATGCTAAAGAACATTATACAGAGTGGGCCAGACTCAATTAGGCAGTTTTTGATCATTAATAACTAACCAATCCAACAACACAGGGGATAGTGGGAAAGTACCTTTTGTTGTCGATAGATGGCAGCATCATACGGTATGCTGTGAACGAGGTCAATAACGAGGACGACTTCGACAGACGACTTGAGTTCGCCTAGTTGATGCTGACCAAGTTTCAGGAGAATCCTGACCTTATCCGGAATATTGTCTGGACTGATGAGGCCAAATTTCACACATCAGGATCGGTCAACAGACACAACTGCGTGTTTTGGCGGCCAGAGAACCCCAGTGCCACCATTGAATACGATTTCCAGTCCCCGGGAATGATGGTGTGGGGCGGCGTGACGTCGAAGGATTTATTGGCCCGTTCTTCCTTGAAGGTTGCGTCACGGGGGAAACCTACCTAAAGTTGCTGGGGGAAAGTGTCATCCCAGAACTTCAGAGGAGAGAGAACTTTGATGAACTGTGGTGGCAGCAAGATGGGGCCCCACCACACTTCGCCAATATTGTTCGGGCGTTCTTGCATGAAGTTTTTCCTCAACGCTGGATTAGCCGTCGAGGGCCTGTGGAGTGGCCAGCCCGATCACCCGACATCACCCCACCAGACTTTTTCCTTTGGGGTTACCTCAAAGACAAGGTGTACGCTAATCCCACTGACAGTGTGAAACATCTGCGTGAGGTGATTGTTCAGGAGTTCAATAAAGTTCCGGTGAATATGTGTAGAAAGGCGTGTGAAAATGTTGCTTTGCGTCTGCAAGCCTGTGTTGACTTAGGTGGTGCCCAGGTTGACCAGCATCTTGAAGATCGATGACTTGTGTGTGTGCGATTCCATTTTTGTAACCATTGCAATTGTTAACATTTATCAATAAAAATAACATCTAATCAAAAACTGCCTAATTGAGTGTGGCCCACCCTGTAGTTCCGCACGCTGTGCTTAACGTTGTTGAAGGGCATTACAATTCCACATGCTGCATTGAAACTTGGTGCGGAACACTGGTTTCTTACTTGGTTTTACTTCGACCCTGATGATTGAGGCGATATGCACCTCTGAAACTTCGGTTTACTTTCAGCGGACTACACGACATTATATCTCAGAAGACTGAACTATTTAAAGAATTAATTTTTCATTTAGGTTCATATATCAGTGCACGAAAAAAGAAATATGCTTTTTTATGTTGTTGCAGAACGAGTTAATGTGAACCCACAAATGTACCAAAGAGTCTATATCGCCAGATTTCCACATGAGGATTTATGCCTAAAAAGACGGCGAAGACCAAGGTAACTGTGACTGAAGTCATTACGTAGTCAGGAAATACGATGCGTGCGCATACGGACTTCTCGAGAAGCTAGTAGTCACACAGATAGTGAGGAAACTGAAGCCCGTTACCGTGTTCATAATCATCCAGCACTGGACTCTATCCTCAGCCACCTGCAATGTAGTCCACATCCCCATACCTTATTTCAATATTATCTTCCCTTCTATGCTAAGGTCTTCCGAGTTACCTCTTCCTTTCGGGCTCTCCTACCAAATCTATTTGTTTATTTAACGACGCTCTCAGTAGCTAAAACTATACTGTAGCGCTGAATTATATGATGATTAGTGAATAATTAAATCGAAATGTTGTGAGAGGGAGCGATAGTGGCAGAATTTCAGATAATATCCCACCACTTGCCTGGAGGGACTGAGATAAGCACAAAAATACAGTCAGGATACTCTGTCTCTGGGGCCAAGATTTCATCCTGTGACCTCCGGAACCATAACCACATGACTGTAACGTTTGGTACCCGTTACATTGATTTATAGACTTCTCATTCATCCATCCGTGCTACATGTCCTGCTCAGTTCGACCTTATTAATTTTCTGACTCTAATAATATTGTGGCATGTTGGCTGTGTGACGCGACAAATAACTTCATGTCGGTCTTGGATCTAGCGAATTTATGGCACACTTTTATCAACACTTGCCCAATTCACAGATTCAGTGTCCCAATTACTTCTTGTGCTATAGTCACTTCATCTGTCTTTGGCGGCTGCTATATTTCAACTGAACTGCCTAGCGCATTGAAGCCCCTTACATAGGCCTCTCGTGGACCACACAGAAAACAGCCTATATTGTTGAACGTGTTTACCGACCGATTGCCTAGCAACGGTCGCTGCACGTACTCCACTGTTGCGTGACGACACAGCCTAGCGGGGAAGGGTGTTTACAGAATGTTACGTAATGACGGGATGAGTGGGGATATGTGACGTCACACGCACATCCTGTTGCGCTATCCAAGCGTTCACAGAGTTGTCGCCTAGCAACGCGCCAATACAATCGGCAACTCTCACGTTGCGCGCGTGCCCCGAGGTCTCTGTGGCTCAACAGTTCCTGCATAGAGGAAATACGCCTCATTACTAAATGAAGAATACAACAAGCTCCTCTTCGTGTTGTTTTCTCAGATTGTTATTGTGTAAATACTGCTACGATCAATTTTGCTCTCTACTACGTCGAGATATCTTTTCAGGGACTTTGCGTCCTAAGAATTATCAGTTCAAAATAATTTTAATTCCATTTTTCCTCGAAAATCGCAATGAATATGCAAGGCCTTACAAACTTTGTTGCATTTCTTAAATTGTAAAACGAATGGTTCACAGACCTTGGAATGTGTACACCAATCAGCCTTGTATTTTGAACGCTGGTACACCAGAACGATGCCTTTGGAATTAAACGTGGCCCCCACAATTTTAAGAACGAGGTCTGTTTTTACAATACGCTACTTAAAACTCATGCTTCTTGCATGGTAATACAGTGATATAAATTTAGCATCTGATGACGTAGGCATCAGTGTTATCAATGATCAGCACACAGCCGCTCGACAATCGCGTGATAGCAAGCCCTAGAGATAACGTCCCTTAAAACTGCTTTTTTAAATATATACCTTTATTACAACATATTGTAAGCTGGTGATATGTGACCATAATGAAATTTAGAAACGACAGGAATAATAATAAAACATTGTACTTTAAAATTTCTGTCTTCTGTGGTATAACGCCGAGTAGTTCGTTAAAGTCAACCGACGTTTCAGAGGGTCACGTCACCTCCATCTTCAGGGTCTACGAATAAGTTTAGCAAGAAAACATCATGAAGCAGGTAGCACGCTCGGCTTGTTCGACCTATGACGAATGAACTCGTGAAAACCGAATGTGAATAATATTCTTCCAAGCCTTCTAGGCGCTAACGAAGCGCACATCCATACACGGTGTGTCCAGGATCCGTCGGGACTTTTTTTTTTTTTTAATTTGATCTGCAATGCCATCTGTTGGCGAGTTGTGGCGTTAAGATCCTTGAAGTTTCAGCTGTGGCTGCCTATAATTTCAAAGCGCAAGCATCGCTGCATCATGTGTTCTGACCTTGAATGTAACAGTACTGTTCTGACGCTCGTCGGAAAACGGTGGTTGAACAGAGAGCCAACATCAAATTTTGTTTGAAGTTAGGCAAAACCGCCGGAGAAGCGTACGAAATGATGAAAAGTGTGTACGGTAGTGATTGTTTGAGTCGCTCGAACATTTTTCGATGGTATGCTATATTTCGTGACGGCAGGGAGGACATTGAAGACGCTCCACGTGCATCAAAGCCGAGGTTTTCTGCCAAAAGGTCAAACAGTGAGTTCTGATTATTATCTCTGAGTCCTCAATCGTTTGTGGGCGAGAATTCTTCGAATTCGACCTGAATATCGAGAGCAAGGTTCCTGGTCGCTCCTCCACGAGAATGCCCCACCCCACAAATCGAAGAGCGATTTTTTGGCCAGAAAAGGGATCACAGTCCTTCATCATCCTCCGTATTCGCCAGATTTGGCTCCAGCAGATTTCTGTTTGTTCCCAAAAGTTAAGTTGGCGATGAAAGGAGACCGTCACAACACCATCCAGGACATCCAAAGGGAATGTACCGCAGTTTTAAATGCGATTCCACAAAAGGAGTACAGTGACTGTTTTCGAAAACTTTTTAATCGATTCCAGATATGTATTGATTCAGAAGGAGACTATTTTGAATAAAAAGAGTGAAATCTTGAAAATAATTCACGTCTTGTATTTTCAATGAACACAGTCCTGGCAAAACGTGGGCACACTGTGTACATACACGTCGTTCCAGAAACCGCGTTTTTCGAATTCGAGGGTGGGGGGGGGCACTCAAGACCTGTATATCCGTCGAAATTTCAAGATAGATATAGTCACGTATGAGGGGATGGCGTGACTGATAATAAGGGGTTCTAGACTGGATTACTGGGTTTCGAACACTTCTTCCAAAATCAATCAATTATAGCGCTATTACTGATCTCCGCAATTCACTAGGACATCCTCCATGCTCGTCCTTGTTCTCTCGACTGCTGTAGCTTCTGAATTCGCTTCTTTTATAATCACTTTGCACATACCCAACGGAAAACAGAGTCTGTATGGTTGATGAAGATTGTTTACCCCACCGTTGCTTAGCAATGGACTGCCTATTATTGTTAGGCGCTGAAGCGAAAAGTTGTGTATCGAACTGTTGCCTAACAATGATCGTGTTCATTTATTGTTACAGAAAAGGCACTTCTGTTGTCTGTTTTAGGAATGCGTTTACCTAGCAACGCTGATTTTTGGCTCCATAGCGTAATGCTTTGAGCAAATCCGTCACAATATTTTTCGCAACTATAGCACTTTCTAATGTACACTACATATCTGTGAAAATAAAAGCGACAAGAAATTAATCAAACAGCTCTGTAAACCTTTTGTATGGAGCAGCTGCCTTTATACCACGATAATAAAAGCTCACTAGAAGAGTATGCACTAAGCGATGCTGCTGTTTAGATGTGATCTGTGGACTTTCTGCATTATCTGTGGGCACTGCATTGTCGACTCGAGGGTAGGTACTTTCCCCAGCCATTTATTGCTGTCGTCTTGCTCTCCCATTCGTACACGTAAGTGCCATCAGCTCTCGACTGTGAATATACGTCACGGAAGAATAACAAGCCTTAGCCTTTTACAGACAGAGATTAATTACGCTACCCTTTTTGCAGATGAAGACATTTGTAATATAAGATAACGTAAAATGCCGTGGAGACCCATAGGGTTGTGAGACGTGGAGGCTCCCATATTTTCTACAAAATCGACTCACAGATGGCGGTGAGGCTGTCAGCCTTACGCGCCGACGACGCCCCCAGGAAGATTCCTGGTACTCATTTCTCTTAGAGGCTGAGTCGAACCCACGGTCATAATACGGCTGGAAGGATTAGGTCAACTGGAAAATATCCAATGACCTCATCTGGAATGGAATTCGAGACCTTCCGGCTTGCTAGTGCCTCAACCAACTGGGCTACTAAGTGTTCCTTTGTAATGTAACTAATAAACAAATATTTACCAATTCGCCTTTCATAGTCTGTCACTGGACGCAATGTGACATATGTAGTTCTTAAAATTCACGAACTTAAACCCGTAACTGTTTATGGAGATGTAAAGCTTTTTCACCACTTCACTTTTCATAATGTCACATGTTGGCTGTGTGACGCGACAAATAACTTTACGCCGGACTTCGATCTAACGAACTGATGGCACACTTTTATCAACACTTACCCAATTCCAATTTCAGTGTCCCAATTGCGTCTTGTGCTATAGTCACTTCCAGACTTCAACTGTCTTCTTCACCTTTCGTGAAGTGTATATTTCGCACATATAATATGTTATCGAAAACTCTTCCTTTTATTTTACACACAAGTCCTCTGTCAGTACAGGCTTATAGAGCAGATCATTCCTGGTGCATTGAACCCCCTTACATAGACCTCTCGCGGACCACACAGAAAACAGCCTATATTATTGAACGTGTTTACCGACCAATTGTCTAGCAACGGTCGCTGCACGGATTCCACTGTTACGTGACGTCACAGCCTAGCGGAGAGGGGTGTTTTCCGAGCGTTGCGTAATGGCGATGAGTGGGGATATGTGACGTCACTCACACTTCCTGTTGCGCAATCCCAGCGTTCACAGAGTTGTCGCTTAGAAACGCGCCGATACAATCGGAAACTCTCCCATTGCGCGCGTGTCCCGAGGCGTCTGTGGCTCAACAGTTTCTTCATGGAGCAAGTACGACACAATATTGACAGTAGCAGTACATATAACTGTTAGCATGCCAACTTTTTCGACAAGACTCCGTTTCGAATGTCGGTGAAATGTCGACTATCTCGACTCATAGTTTTGTATTCTTGTGTTTTGTGTAAAGTTCTTGAAGACCGTGTTGTAGTGTTTCAAAATAGACTGCAGTCGCTCCAATGTCCCCCCCCCTCACTTGTCGGTAATGCGTGGCGCTTCTCGTTTGGAATTACAAAATATTGCGGTTAACAGGTCTTTAGGTAGACACAAACATTTCATTACAGCCGGTCGCTTGTTTAAGCTGTGTCCCTTACCGGGCGCATGAAAATCGTGTGACAGCATCACATAATTAAATTGAAACCGTACCATTTACTTACAGATTTTCTCGTATGTATTGCCCATTTAAAGAAAAGTAAACGCCTTGAGCGTGTTTCAGAGATTTTTCTGTTTTACATGTATAGTAATGAGAACGGAAATGATATGACAATTTCGGATACCTATATGAGGGGAGGATAATATTAAAGTGGAACGTATAAATGGGGTGTGAGATATTTGGTGGATTGAATTTGATCACGACAGGCTTACTTACTTGTCGGTGTATATAATTGATTTAGTTAGATACTACAGTCGCAATGTGACTTTGACTTTGACTACATAGGATCATGGGCACGCGGTAGCATAGTTGGTTGAGGCACCATGAGATTTCCGATGAGGTCTTTGGTTTTTTCATTTCACCTATAAGGTGTCTCCACCTTATCGTGGTGAAGGGGTTTGAGTATGCCAAGGACCCTGAGAGCTATACCAGCGGTAGCGTAGCTACTGGCAGGGCCTCCCTTGCTGGACAGGTCAAAGGGTAGGCATCAGACGAAGAGAGACACCAAAAACTGGTGCCGGAAGCAGCGTCATCAGCAGCGACTTGAAGCACAGAGCAAATGATGCTCGAGATGGTTCAAGTTCTTATAGCAACAGGCGTGACCAGAGTGGTTTGAACGGCTGTTGTACTGCGATGTGGAAAGCAAATGGAAAAACTACCACATTATCACTTTTCCTGGATAGTCTCTTTCCAAAAACAGAAGATCGCATTAAGTGGACGAACTGTTTTGGAAGAGACTGTGGACCTGTCGTCTGACAGATTACTGATGAATGAATGAATTCCTTGCAGGGGCATTATGGCCCTGGGGTTGACTCAGACTCTGAGTACCAGGAGTCTTCCGGGTAAGGGGCTAAAGGGAGGCCGGCGCCTAAGGCTGACAATCTTACCGCCATCTGTCGACAGACTGTCTAGAAAATGTGGGAGCCTCGAGGTCTCACAACCCTATTGGCCTCCACGGCCTGTTATAGGGATAGCGTTACCTTTTTGTTCTTATTACATGGGATCAGGCTATTTTGGACCGAATTTCGATGAAAATAATTTTTCTAAAAATCGTCATTCTGTGTTATAACATTCACATAAGGTGGACTTAATTGTACAATAAGCACAATAGATCACTGAAAGTCGCAGTGCGGGGACCGGTTTTTATGGCTCACCCCTACATACATAATTGTACAATTATTGTTTTCGTATGTAATGTTTAGTGTTTGTAAGTAATAAATATAGAAAGAATCCAAATAAATATTTTTGTGTTTGAAGTGCACACACGCACCTAATGCCCTTCTTTCTTGATCTAGAAATATCAAATTCTTACAGGTGTAAGTGTATGTGTCAGAGGTCCCTGGTTCGATTCCCGACGCTACCAGTATTTCTGAGAGGAAGTGGGTCTGGAACGGGGTATACTCAGCCTCGTGAGGATAATTGAGGAGCTATTCCAAGGAAATAGAGGCTCCGGTCTAGAAAACCTAGATTAAGGGCCGTGGGGATCCATTGCGCTAACCACGTGATAACTGCTATCCACAAAAGTTGGCACTGACTTCGCCGACAAGCGGTGGTAGCTCGGTCGGTATAATTCGCTTGCGGACTACAGGCCACGGAGTTTGTTTTTTTTATGTATGTGTATGCTTATATGATTACGTACTTCTCTATAAGCAGTTGAACAAAACAAGGAGCTATCCGTCTGTGAAAAATAAACGTTTTTAATGTCAAGCTTCTTGCTTAGCCTAACGGCTTATGCCAGGTAAACGCAAAAGTATAAACCTTTCTTGTCCGAGAAAAATGAGAATAATCTTTAGTTAAAGGAAAAACAATATTCTTCGCCTGTATCATATTGTAACTTACTGATGACGCCGTTCGGATTGTTAATTGGTTTATTTAACAACATACAAGTATCGGCTACAATTAATTACAACAATGTTACGGGTTTCCACATTTTAGAAACCCTACACACACAAATCTCTTCACACTATCCTCAGTAGTCTACACGTATTCACAGTACGGGACGGGAGCTATACAAGTGTCACTGTATTACACACTCCCAGCTATTTCTCTTGTGAGCCAAGCATCTGCTTCTCACGCTGTCACTTCTAATTACACGTTCCAGTATTCTTCTTTCCGCTACCGCTGCTAGATTCCAACTGTCTTCGGCCCCTGCTACACTTTAACTGGTCACTGCTGACTAACTGACCGCTGCTGGCTAACTCGTAACTCTCCGCTGGCTAGATTTCAACTCAACTATCTTCGTAGGCAGTGTAGTTCTCTTATAAACCCTCAGCCGGACAACGGGAAACGCCTCGCTTCCTTGTTGCCTAGTACCGTGTTTGCCGATAGCCTAGCAACGCTGTTTGGAGTTGTTTACGGCTACGTAGCAACAGCGGCGTCCCGTGTTACGTCACCGCGGGGAGAGACGGGTTGTTGACTGGCTTTGCTTAGCAACCGCTGTTTACTCGCTTTGTATAGCGACCAGCGTGCTTGGACTCGGCTCACTTCGGCTCCGCTCGGCACGTCATTGCTGGCGGGGTGAGAGGGGCGTCATCCATAGCGCAACACGTTACAATATGGAGAAATGAAGGCGGTTTTATGTCTTGGTAAAAAGTGTCTGACTTATTATGGTGGAAATGATTTATAAACCTGTTCCCTATTTTTGCCTTCAGGTTTTCCTCAGTACTGTACTCGCCGCTAACAGAAACAGCATGTAGCGTAGTTGGTTGAGGGGCTATGCTACAAGCCGGAAGGTGGCGGGTTCAAGTCCCGATGAGGTGATTGGATTTTTTTCAATTGACCTAATCCTTCTAGCCGCACTATGGTCCTGGGGTTCACTCAGCCTCTAACAGAAATGAGTACCAGGAATTAATTAATAATTACCCTGGGGATTAAAGCGCGGCCGGCGCGTAAGGCTGATAACCTTACCGCCATCTTTGAGCCGATTGTCTAGATAATGTGGGACCCTCAACGTCTCACAACCCTATGGGCCTTCACGGCCTGTTACAAGGATAGCTTTACTTTACTTTACTTTTTACTTTATAAATGTTCACTAGTCATGACCATTATTGATTTTTCTCCTTGTGTCAGAATAGAATGATGTGTAAATATTTACTGGTAATTTAAGTATGATCATTCCAACTTTATCACTGTTCTCATCAAAACTTTTATTTCGATACTGGGCCCATTATCTTGTAACGAAGGAATATTTTGACCTTCAAGACTACAGCCTGCTGGTGGTTTGTTTTGAAACCGTAATGTTGCCATGGCCCCTGTGTCTTGATCCATATCTGATATAGCAAAGAAAGTAGACTTTGACAGAGGATATCAAATGGAGGACAATATTTGGCTCGTATATTTCCTTGTGAGCCATCGCCAATAAAAACTTCATGGTCCATGTTCTCATCAAGAACTCGTTACTTATTTGAATGTCTAGGTGAATAATAGGCCGATCACAGAGGCCGCGGGGTCTAAGGCCCGCTCAGATACTGGCATCGTGGGTTCGCATCCCACTTAAGGCATAGCTGTATATGTGCGTTTATTCTGTGTTTGTGCTGTCCTGTGTGTGCCTCGCGACGGGCTGATCCCTCGTCCAAGGAGTCCTAGCGACTGTGTAAAAGATGAAGAAACTGAAAAAGCAGCCAACGGCAACAAAGGGCTGTAGAGCCAGAGAGAGAGAGGTGAATCTTCGACCACAAATAAACCTAATGTAAGTAGGATTCGAGGTTATCACAGCGGTGTTTATGAAGACTTATGTCTTCTGGAATACAACGCCATGTAGACCGTTGTAAGTCAACCGACAGTGGTTCTGGTTGCCACCTGCTTTCACGTTGGTTTCTTGCTTGGCCTATTCTTCGACCCTGAAAATGGAGGCGACATGTTCCACAGAAACGTCGGTGGACTCTGAACGGACTGCATGGCGTTGTATCCCAGGAGATAGAACTCTTAAAACATGCACTGCACGAAGTGTAATTAGCGCATGTAAAGATTTTAGACAGTGCAGATGCTCGGTACTTAGAACCGCTGAACTGTTGCTCTACTCTCTGAGGGCAGGGTAGCAGAAGAGATGTCCTTGCTGTATCATGCAGTAAAATACAATTCCTGCATGCACATGCTAATGCGGTTTACTTCCGGTCGGCTCTGAATTTGTAAGAAGTAAAACAGTATATCAGGGGATCAATTTTCGAAGAATGCATTTATGTATATATATATATGTATGTGTGTGTATGTATGTATGTGTGTGTTTTCATATGTATGGAGTCTAGGGTAAGTTATAAAATGTTGTATAAAAAGATAAATTTGTCCGTGCGCTCAACTAATTAAGCACTACGCCATGAAGACCTATGGGGGAGTGGATGTCCAGACTCATGTTTTTCTGACCTAGGCACTAGTTGGAGGTGTGTGTTCAGCCTTACGCCCCGGCCGCTTTATCGCCGGCTATATGCCATTTGACAGGAGGTTGGGTGGGTCCCAGAGCCGGTCTGAACGACATGGAGAAGTGAAAATTCTTACCCCCACTGGGACTCGAACTCCGATCCCTTGATCGTCCAGTACATAGCCAGTCGCTATACCGACTGCGCTATCCCGGCTCTTAACAGTGGAGATTTGCAGAATGTCAGAAAGCTTCAACGTGTCAGGAGTCTTCTTTTAGGCCTCAGTCAGTAACGTCTTTAGGAACGGAATGACATTATCTTGTGTGGAGTTCATAACTGGACCCATAGACATGATAGCAGATGGTTTAGACGACAATGATTCAGGGAGAAGTCCAATTACGAATTGCTTGGACGGGAAATTGCTGAGGAAGAAATTTGTACTGCTCTGTGGTAGGCAAATTCTGTTCTGATCGTCCTTGTGCATTGGAGGAAGTTAGCGGAAGTGATGGGCTATATTGGCTCCTTTAGTAGGCGTGCATATTTCCGCTGACTTTATTGTGTTGAGAGACACGTCACAGAGCCCCGTACATGCAGGGCGCTCTCACAATGCTCGTATTTTTCACAAGACTAGGTTCAGTGGACTTTCGCATGTCACTGAAAGCTGAAGTTAATACGTACGTCGTATTTCGTTCTGTAGATGTATCACATTTTCACATGCTACAAAATGTTAAGGCCTGCCCTACAAATATTACAATTACTTTAATGTCTTCATCTACACAAGCTCATTCATTAATAACTAAATTCATGGAGTTGAGCTCTTCTCGAGGAACTGCCAGTCGCTCAGATACTCCAGAATTTCCCAAAATTTTATAGAACCCGACGATTAATTTCCGTGTTCACAAGAGCCCTCCACTACTCCCTATCCTGAGCCAGATCAGTCCAGTCCATACCAACCCAAACCATCTCTTTAAGATCCATTTCAATATTACCCACCAACCTACGTTTAGGTATTCCTAGTGGTCTCTTTCCTTCTGGCGTTCCCACCGAATTCCTACAAGCACTCCTCTTATTCTCAATGCGTGCTACATACGCTACCAATCTCATACTCATTGGCTTGATCATTCTAATTATACTTGGAGAAGAGTACAAGTTCTGAAGCTCGTTATTGTGCAGTTTTCTCTGATTTCCTGTCACTTCATCTCTCTTCGTTTGAAATATTATTAAACACCCACGGTCTATGTACCTCTCTTAATGTTTGAAACCAAGTGCCACGCCCAAAGAAAACCACCAGCAAAATCATAGTGTTGCCCAGTCTAATTTTCGCGTTCTTAGGTAGCAGACGAGAAGACATAAGTTTCTGGACTGAATGGTAGCAAGCATTACCTCAATTCAATCTCCTCTTAATTTCCCCCTGAAGCTTTACTGTCGTTCTCAAATATTCGAAGTTTGCAACATTTTAAAAGGATCTTACTGGCATGAACTAAAAATTCTGTGCTTTTTCTGTATGACAACTGTTATCACATCATCAGCAGCTAGTGTGTAGTGTGTCCTATGGTTTTCCTGGACCATCCTAATGGCATATTTTAAAGCAAATTTGAAGAGCAGTGGCGCTAAAGCATCTCCTTGTTTTAGACAATTCTGGATAGTAAAATTATCAAACAGTTGTATACTATACCTTTCGATTAAGCGCATTTTAATCAGTCTAACTAGTTTCATGGGTATCCCAAACTCTGTCAGAATATTGTACACTACTTCCCTCCTAACTGAATCAGACGCTTTCTTAAAGTCTACAAATAGCTGGTGTACTGCCTCATTGTACTCCCATTTTTTTCTCCAATATCTGACGAATGCAAAAGATCTGATCTGTAGTTGATCTGTTACGTCGAAACCCACACTGATTATACCCAATAATTTCATCTATGTATGGACTTAACCTTGAGAGAAGAAATTTGATAAAATTTTGTATGAAGCATATAACAGTGATAATCCACGATGATTACTACAGTCAGTTTTATCACCCTTCTTGTGAACTGGTACAATAATAGACTCCTTCCACTGATCAGGCACTTATTGTTAACTCCAAATAGAATTAATGCCTTTTATGGATCTCAGACCGTAATTTTTCACCTCATGTTTGAATCAGTTCGGGTTGGCCGGAATTTTATCACTACCTGGCGATTTATACCTTTTCAAGTTTTCAATTGCAATTTTAACCTCCAAAGGACTGGGATCTTATACTAAAGTTCAGCTGTATGCATTTCTATCTGTCTAACATTAATTGACCCTAATATTTTTGCCACCCCCAGACGTTTTCATTATCTCCGTATTTGTATCGTTATGTGGTCTAGTGGTCAAAATTCTTGGCTACAGATGCAGAGGTACCGAGTTCGATTCCCGGCGCTACCACATTTCCTTAGAAGTAGTGGGAACAGGGTTGTCTCAGCCGCGTGAGGATAATTGAGGATCTAGTTCAAGAAAATAGCGGCTCCGGTCTAGAAAACCGAGACTAACGACCGTGGGGATCCGTTGGGCTGACAACGTGAGACCCTCCACCTGCAAAAATTGGCACTAACTTCGGCGACAAGGAGCGGTCACTCGGTCGGTATAGTTCGCTTGCGGACTGCAGGCCACGGAGTTTGTTTGCTTATGTCTAGAATAACAAAACGTTAGGATATCATGCATTGGAATCATTTTCTTGAAATTTGCTTGGACAACGGCCAAATTACTTTAAATCTCAAGTACTGGGAGGCTAAAATTATTTCTGTAGACTGTACAACATTTTTTCTTCATTTTGCTTTCGATTTCGTACATGCATTTGAATGTTTTAAATTTTAGAATTTAAATTATGCTAAACCTTAAAAGTGTATTATTCGTACCGGAAGTAAGTACATTCTATATGCGATTTTAGTTACAGGCTGTATAATATTACCTTCTCGTGCGTTATGCAGCTGTGAATTATACTGCCACTGCATGGATTCATGATTAAACAGCGAGAACAGAATGCTCTGCCCTCTCGCTGTGGTTAAAGCGACCACAGTCCCCATTTGCGCAGCTGTGGCGCGCCATGTTTCTTGTATTGATCTGTGTACTCAGACTGAGCGTGGTGGCTCTTACAAGGAATTTACCACGCCCTGAAACTTTAATGTTTCATCTCGTGCCTGTCATATGGGCGTAGAGGACAAGTGTTGTTCAGTATTGGAAAATTGATTATATCGCTGCAGTACGTCGGGATTATCTTGACGCGTAATTTGTGAAACTGCAGTCGCCGCTGGAGGTTGCATGTGGATCAGTACCAGAGAACGGTTACTTTTACTGTTTGCACCCCGTCGCGTGGGCGTAACTACTCGTAATAATACAAATTCCACAGTCAACGCAAATATAATTTATTAACTTATGGTCCACTACATGTTTCGACCCTTATAGGGTCATCCTCAGGTGTTGTGATTTACACATCTTTATTATTGAATTGTAAAGCGTGAATTCATAGTTACATACTTTTTCTTAATGCTAGTGGGGTGGGACTAAGTCCCTTGTACTGCGGCCACTTCTGGCCTATTGTACCAGCACCAGATCATAGGTGAGGGTGATTGTGGAGCAATTGGTGGAATGAAGATTGGCAGGGGAAACCGAAGTATTCGGGGAAAACCTGCCCCAGAGTCACTTTGTCCACCACAAATCCCAGTTAACCAGACCCGGGATCGAACCCGGGGACCCGCGGTGGGAAGCCAGAGACTAACCGCTTGAGCTTTAGCGAGGCCCTCGTTACATATTTACTATTTTACTCATGGAGCTGAGCCCTTCTGGAGGAGCCGCCAATTCTGCAGCTACTCAAGAAGATCCCAGCATTTTATGGAATCCGAAGGTTCATTAACGTGTTCAAAAGAGCCCTCCACTGGCCCTTATCCTGAGCCAGATCAATCCAATCCATATCACCCCATCCTATCTCTCTAAGATTCATTTTAATATTGTTCACCCACCTACGCCTTGGTCTTCCAAGTGGACTCTTTTCTTCTGGATTTCCCACCAATATCCTATACGCATTCCTCGTCTCCCCCATTTGTGCTACATTCCCTGCCCATCTCAACCTTCTTGACTTGATCATTCTAATTACCGTATTTACGCATGTATAGGCCGCGTGCGTGTATAGGCCGCAGCACAATTTTCAGACAGAAATTATAGAAAAAAATAATTTTCTTGGAATATTATTTCAGGAGTATTACACCCTGTATTACTAATTATGAATATAATTTTTTTTAAATGAAGTGTGATTTCGAATATTTCGAATATAAGCCGCACCCCAGTTTTCCTCTTGAATTTCTGGCAAAAAATGTGCGGCCTATACATGCGTAAATATGGTATACTTGGCGAAGAGTACAAGTTACGAAGCTCCTCATTATGCAGTGTTCTCCAACCTCCTGTCACTTCATCTCCCTTCGGTCCAAATATTCTCCTCAACACCCTGTTTTCAAACACCCTCAGCCCATGTTCCTCCCTTAATGAAAGAGACCAAGCNCATTACCCGAGTTCAATCCCGTCTTAATTTCCTCCTGAATCAGGTTTCGATCTGTTATCGTTGTTCCCAAATATCTTAACTGTGCCACATTTTCAAAACATTTGTTACGTGTCTTTATGTCATGATTTTTACCTGCATTTTGGTGACGAGACAGCAACATATACTTAGTTTTCTCTGTGTTTACTTCTAGACCAACCTCTTTACTTGCGTCAATTAAAGTTTGTATGTTTTTCTTTATGGTGTCTACATGTTCACCCAGTAAATTCACATCATCGGCATAGGCCAACAGCTGATGTGTCCTGTTTAATTTCAGTCCAACCTGGTTTCCCTGGACCTTCCTAATGGCATATTCTAAAGCAAAGTTGAAAAGCAGTGGCGATAAAGCATCTCCTTGTTTTAGACCATTCTGGATAGGAAATTTATCAGACAAATGTTTACCTACACGGACTTTATTATACGTTTCGTTTAAACACATTTTAATCAGCCTAACTAGTTTCATGGGTACCCCAAACTCTGTCAGAATATTGTACAATACTTCCCTTCTAACGGAATCGTAGGCTTTCTTGAAGTCTGCGAATAGCTGATGTACTGTCTCATCGTACTCCCATTTTTTTCCCCCCATTATCTGTGGAATGCAAAAGATCTGTTCTGTAGTTGATCTGTTATGTCGAAACCCACACTGATAATCCACAATAATTTCATCTATGTATATTATCATTAGGCGTTTTTATCTACATATGAATTAAGTTTAATTATCGCAGTCCTTCATGACATGTTGAGTAGCCAAGAATCTTAAGCAAATGGACATTTCGAAACAACAAAGGATTTTCCACCTACGCGTACCATGTGAACCGTTCGTGTGAATTAAGGTACTGTCACGTTTTTTGGGTTGTGCGTGACTTATAGAAGGGTTTTAGATTGGACGATTGGATTTATTGACACCTTATACGCTCAACTCGTAATTACAAATAAAATAGTTATTGCTGATTTCCACACTTTACAATTCACTGTTACATCCATTAGTGTCCTCGGTCTGTTACAGTCTCCACAAGCCGATGCCTCTACATTTTATCCAACCCTTGTAGTTGCATTGAGGACTGAATATAATGTGCGTGAAAAATATATAAATACAAAAGGATGCTTAAATATATTATTGCAAATCAAGGTGGCTGAGATGGGCAGGGCATGTAGTATGCACGGAGTGAAGATAAATGCATGTAGGATGCAGCCGACCGCCGACGTACAGATGCCAGCAGCGTTGAAATGATTTGCCACGAACTAGGATTCCAGCTGAGGTCTTCCTCTCAGGGAAACGGGAGCGTCACTGACCGGGAAGGGAACACATTTCAGGAGTGAACAAACACAGTGTCACCAGAACACCGCTCCGTGTAGTACTGTTCGCATTCAGTTAAACAAGAAGTGCAGTCATGGTTGGCGTGTTATTCTAATCCTCCTCTAAGCACCAGCACACCGATTGCACCTTCCGCCGTTAACTTTGTCCTCAGTCTCCCTGTTCACTTCTGTCACTGACTCCCTAACTTTATCTCTCCACTCTCCCTGTTCACTCCTGTCACTGACTCCCTAACTTTATCTCTCCACTCTCCCTCTTCACTTCTGTCACTGACTCCCTAACTTTATCTTTCCGCTCTCCCTGTTCACTTCTCTCACTGACTCCCTAACTTTATCTCTCGGCTCTCCCTGTTCACTTCTGTCACTGACTCCCTAACTTTATCTCTCCACTCTCCCTGTTCACTTCTGTCACTGACTCCCTAACTTTATCTCTCCGCTCTCCCTGTTCACTTCTGTCACTGACTCCCTAACTTTATATCTCCACTCTTCCTGTTCACTTCTGTCACTGACTCCCTAACTTTATCTCTCCACTCTCCCTGTTCACTTCTGTCACTGACTCCCTAACTTTATCTCTCCACTCTCCCCATTCACTTCTGTCACTGACTCCCTAACTTTATCTCTCCACTCTCCCGTTCACTTCTGTCACTGACTCCCTAATTTTATCTCTTCACTCTCCCTGTTCACTCCTGTCACTGACTCCCTTACTTTATCTCTCCACTCTCCCTGTTCACTTCTGTCACTGACTCCCTAACTTTATCTCTCCACTCTCCCTGTTCACTTCTGTCACTGACTCCCTAACTTTATCTCTCCACTCTCCCTGTTCACTTCTGTCACTGACTCCCTAACTTTATCTCTCCACTCTCCCTGTTCACTTCTGTCACTGACTCCCTAACTTTATCTCTCCACTCTCCCTGTTCACTTCTGTCACTGACTCCCTAACTTTATCTCTTCACTCTCCCTGTTCACTTACTCACTGCAAAACAGCTCTCTATTGTGACTTCCTATCAGTCCTCTCCAACTTTACATCTCGAATCCATATAACTGACTGCCTCTTCTTTACTAACATACAGGTACCACCCTTAAGTGGCCATCACTTGGAAACGGTTACGGCCAGTCCAGCATTTAGCTTGTCGGAGGGAGATGTTATCTTCAAACCTTCATTTCAGGTTTTATCGTTACAAGACGCACATTAAGTGAGGGACCAAGTGCAATTGGGGTGACAATCCTCCTGGGAGACGCAGAATAAAAGCAAGGACCGATTTTCCAAAATACCTCCCTGTAACTAACTGAAGATAACATCTAAAGTCTATTGACGATGCTACTGAAAGCGGTGGCACCATAAGCCTAAGGAGGACTAGGTTGAATTACGTAAGATTTGAGGCTTTCACGGCGGTGACTATGAAGAAAGCAGTCTTCTGGGATTTGGCACCGTGTATATGTGGTGTTAACCGACGTTTCGGAGGAACGTATCGCCCCCATCTTCAGGGTTGAAGAAGTATAAGTAAATCTGCAAGCGACAACACCGTGAGACACGGTCAAGCAGACTGCCAAATCCCAGAAGACTGCTTTCTTCATAGGTTGAATTACAACTAGACGGTCCCGGGATGGCATCTCGCCGCGGGCGCGTCTCATTCAGGTAGAATCAATAAGTGGAATTTTATAGCCGCTGTTAAACAATATTAAGTGAGGGACGTACGGTTACAAGGATTTTGATGGGAAAGACAGAATGAAGACCTAGACGTAGATGGGAGGATAATTGATATTTAGCTGAAACTTAAAGAGATAGGATAGGCTGGTATGGACTGTATTGATCTGGCTCAGGATAGGGACCGGTGGAGGGTTTTTGTGAACACGGTAATGAACTTCCAGGTCCCGTAAAATGTTGCGAAATTCTTGTGTAGGAGAGCGACTGCCGGCTTCTCACGGAGTCTGCTCCATGGACTTAGTTTACAGTCAAAATGCTAGGACAGCGTGACCGTAGTAAGGAGATAACTTGAATGGTGGATTTGAGGTTGTCACAGCTGTGGCTGTGCAAAGCACGGCCTTGTGGGTTGTGGCGCCGTGTAGGTGGGTAGAACCCACCGACGTTTAGGAGAAACGTCTCGGCTTCACCTTCTGTTGCCACCCGGGTCTCTCCAGTCTCCTTTTGGCTTACTCTTCGGCCTCTACTTCTACCAAGCTTCACGACGTTACATCCCAGAAGAATGTCCGTATGGGTGCATTTGAATGACGAGTAGCTTATGTCAGTGATGTCGCGTGTCATATTTGAGATATCCCTGTTTAGAGTTTCGACTGGAGACTTCGAGAATTCCCTTAGTCTGCCCAATTGAATCCCGCGTCTGTGATTTGAAGTACGTCATAATCAAATTCCTACTGCTCATTGCTGATCATCACTTAATCACAGAACTTGGATAAATTAAATGAACACCCTTGACCAATCCAGCCCAGCATAGAGAATTTATAGATGTTTCGTTTAAAAGGGGTAGGTGAAAAAGTCCGAATGTAAAACTGTATTTAAGACAGGTCGGTATGATAGAACAGAATATACATATAATAGTAGTAATACAACAATATTTTTCTTACGTTTCTCATATTTGTATCTATATATAAACACGTGTTTAAATTAAAACAATTATGTCAGCTTTGAGCCGATATCTGCGGCCGCGCGATCTAAGGCATGAAATGTCTTCACTCACTCGAATGTTGGAATTGTGGGTTGGAATCAGACTCAAGGCATGTATGTCTGTGTGTGCGTTTCTACTGCCTTTGTGTTGTCCTCTGTGTAGGTAGAGGCCTTGCGACGGGCTGAGCCCTCGTCCAAGGAGTCCTACTGACTGTGTAAAAGGATTACGAAACTGAGAAGAGGCCGGGTCCAACAAAGGGCTCTAGAGGTATTCATGATCGAACGAATGTCAGCATTGAAGCTTTCAATATTATACATGTCGGAACTCCGTTTTGTTAAGTTCTGAATGCACGATGTTTCAGGAGGGCTGTGGTCACACTATGAAAGAAAGTTAGGATGAACACTTTTGTATCATTGTACAGTACTCCCCTAAAATTAATCAATTCGTTTATGAAACATAAATTAGCTTTCGTTGAAGACATGTTTATGTACTATCGCAATGAGCGCTTCAAAGCATATGTAAACTCGCATTGCTTCTAGCGGTTTTAAGCGCTTTTAGTCCGTATAAAATGTTTAGCCTTAGAGTATGGAAAAGTATATAAAAGAGGTCCTGGTAGCCCCAATTCAATCAAGTAAGAGTAACTGGGTGCTATGTTCTGATCAGTGTAAGCGGCTGTAACGTCTTCTCTTTAGATACTTCTCCGTGTAAGAAAATTGAATACTGAAGTTAGGTGACTGACATATCATTGGGCTGTAATAAATATTTTACAAAATTCTAAATGGCTTACCGATTCAAAATAGTGTCCAGGATCGCTGTTATACTGCGTCTTCATGGCCCGCCAGTCTGCGTTAGAGAACAAAAATCTGAATTGTGTTAACACCGAAAATCAAGCTCTGAGTTGTAAGATTTGAGGCTTTCACAGCGGTGACTATGAAGAAAGCGGTCTTCTGGGATTTGGCATTGTGTATATGTGGTGTTAACCGACGTTTCGGAGGAACGTCGGTTAACACCACATATACACGATGCCAAATCCCAGAAGACTGCTTTCTTCAAGTTGTGAGTTCTTTTCTTTTTAAATTTTATAATATCCCCCGTCCTTAGGTGAGGATGGAAGACACCTACTCAGTTGGGTCCATGAGAAAGAGCTAACCTCAATCACTGGACAGCCCCTGTCAGTTTCACACGACTATTTAATCACTTGGGACCAGTTTAATTCGACGGGAGATAATCTGACGGGTTCTCCAGTGGCCGAGGTTAGCTCTTTCTGAAGGACCCACCAGAGTAGGTGTCTGAGGACGGAAACAGTTCCACTTTCCGAAACGCTGTGTTTTCTAGTCTCTAGAATACCGGACGATGGACAAAGTCCAAGCAACCAGCAATTCTGAGCCCTTTGGAATCGAGAATTTTAGAGAGCGTATTTTTCCATCTCTGGCATTTATTTCTGTTTGTAGGGGAAAGGAAGGTGGACTCCATAAATGCACTTCGTCGCAGTTCTGAAATATATGACGTCCATTAAATTCACAGACCAAATTCAACTCCATTAAGAACCAGGTTTATCTAAGATAATAATGTATGTCATTTATCTTCTCACTTTATGTCCTCCGTCACCTTGGCCTTTCTAGATGACGCCAAGGAATATAATTGACTGGCAGTGATTCCTTAGCAGCACGTCTCAGGACGATAAGATACCTTCGACGATGTTGTAATGGCATCAGATCTTTGTGGTGGCTCGTGCGTTTATCTATTGTAACAACCTGTTGTACTACATCTCTTTATTTAGTTCAGTGACCCACTCGTGATATAAGATTGATGTGAACGTTGATAAGAGAGTAGGGATACATGTTGTGGCCTCCACAGGCCTCCACGGCCTGTTACAGGGACACCTTTATTTCTTTATGAGAACACTCGCAATTTTCTCGCAGAATTATCTAAACTTCACGCTGAGTATGGAAGAGTGCATGTAAAGAAGACATTGGCGACATGAGATAGCGTAAGATTTGAGGTTGTCACAGAGTGGTCGGGGCACGCGGTAGCGTAGTTGGTTGAGGCACTAGGCTACAAGCCGGAGATTCGTGGATTCGACTCCCGATGAGGTGGATTTTTTCAATTGACCTAATCCTTCCAGCCGCATTATGGCCCTGGGGTAAACTCAGTCTCTAACAAAAACCAGTACCAGGAATCTTACTGAGAGTAAAGGGCGTCCTTCTGCATGTTTCGCTGTTGGAACCAAGCGTTCCCACATTGTAGGTTTCCATGGGTGATCTCCAAGCGTAAACTCTTCCTGATAGGGAACAGCGCGAAGGGCGACTCATCTGACCATGTTACGAGCGCTTTTCCAGTTGTCTGATGTCCAGGTTTTATTGTCGTGACACCACCGTTTACGCATCTGAGCATTCCTCTCGGTAATCAGAGGTTTAGCAATTGCAGCCTTACCGTGGATTTTGGATTTGTGAAGCGCAAGTCAGGCAGTTTTTTTAAACAGGATCATCAAAATGAATACTCAGTTCTGCTGTCAGCTGTGCTACAGTAGTTGTGTGATTTTTCGAAACAATCCTTCTCAGTGTACGATGATCCCTGATTTTCGCCACGTTCCTCTTTGCTTACGTCGTCTTCCCATGATTCATTAATGCCGACATAAGCTCAGAAACTGTCGCTCTCGGTACACCTAATAGTGTTGCAGGTTTGCCACAAACGCTCCATCTAAACGCGCACCAACAAACTGTCCTCTTTCAAATTCTGAGAAGTCTCTCATTTTCCTATTCTTTCACCCTGAATGTCAATCAACACAATCACTAATGCACTTACACGAGCACTACAGAGTGTAAACAAAGGGAAGAACATTCATTGTTACCAACTGAAACTCTGTCAATGTAAACATCACAAATTCTGTTCCCCAGTTTCTTAGTATTTCCTTTACTTTGTTCATTGAAGTAGCATTGAAGTAACTGATAACAGTCTAGAATATACTATCTAGCCTATATCAATAAATTCCAAGCCACAATGTTTCAATGAGCACACCTCCTTCTCTGCAAAGTTCACTTGATTTTACAACATACAAAAATAACACTTGTATTTGTTTTCCTTCTTTGCAGCTGTGTCTACTATTTCTTCTCTATAAATGTGTAAATACTTATAAAGCACTAGAATTTGCTTCATCGTCGCTTTATCATCAACAGCAGCAGCATCATCGTCGTTACTGAGAAAGTCATTGTAATGAATACTCGTACATTTTTCCCGTAAAATTTGCCTAAGGCGCAAGCAACTTCACGATGGATTCAGTGTTGCCTAATGAAACCAAGGACACACGGTAGCGTAGTTGGTTGAGGCACTATGCTACAAACTGGAGGTTGCGGGTTGGATTCCCAATGATGTCACTGAATTTTTCAATTGACTTTATCTTTCCAGCCGCACTACGGCCCTGGTGTCGACTCTTCCTGGGGGTGAAGGGCGGCCGGCGCGTAAGGCTGACATTACCGCCATCTGTGAGCCGACTGTCTACAACGTGTGGGATCCTTGACCTCTCAAGGAAGAACTGAAAAACCGGAAGCATCATAATTGAGGTACACGCTTGAGTTTGCAAGATTAGAGCGCCAGCAAAACAGCGTATATTCCAAATGTTAGTGCAATTGAAGACCGCCAAAGCATTGATCAGTTTAATACTGTCATACAAAATGGGAACGAGTAGCATTTCAAAGCAGACACTGGAGTACATACAACTAAGGCCAAGAGCCCCTGGAGATCCGCAGAAAAGATGGAGTAATAAACTGAAGAGAAACTAGAAACTTCAGGGACAAGGAGTTAAGCCTAATTCCGTATATTCGTGCTTCATGATGATGAAAGTCAGACATGTTCTTCTGGCTCAGAAACCACGCAATTGTATCTTTTCTATGTCTTTTTCTCCCCAGAGATAATAATTCCCGTTTATTGACACATAAGCTTGCCGTTTACGGTTTTGTCGATCTTTATAATGGACGAAAAAGATCCCGAGGATAATAGAAGCATATAAAATATTGTATTGATCATTTTATGTGATCCCTTGGGTGGAGAAGGAGCCCGTCACGAAGGCTTTCCTTGCATCATACATTGCAAACACTGATATATGCCGTGTTCTAAATGGAATTCGAACTAGCGGTCATGTCATAATGGTCTAAGGCTAAGAGCTCAACAGTCGAACCGGTTTTTGTGATGTTCTCTTCTGAAGAAAGACTCCCAGGACACCATTCATATTTATTCCAGAGTCTGTGTCAGAGGCATGCACAGAATACAGCCTCGATTTTGCGTAATAGCCGTGTAATGTAAATTATAACATACAGACGCACATTTTTATGAGTTCTTTGCAAAGTGAAGGGGAGCAATTGAGCTGAATGTTGTGTCTCTCTGTCCGCCCACCCGCCTGTGAAACGGCATCAGCGCTCAAACCCTTTGACAAGCCTATTTTTAAAGAGACATCGGCGACTTCCACTGAAACTTGTCGAGTGTTTCCGATTGTAAGCCATATTGATCCGTAAATTTTTTAATGCTAGTGGAGTGGGACTAAGTCCCTTCTACTGCTGCCACTTCTGGCCTATTACCGGGCCGCGATCTGACAAAGGTTCAGAATCACTGCACTAAATTATAGAGGAGATCTACGTACAGCCCTTCCAATCTTGCTAATGCTTTTTGCACCTGACTTTCTTTATAACGATAACTATGAAAAATTCCATCATCTGGAATCCTACATCCAAGAAAATGGTATCCACCCATGCTAAAATATCAGACGAACCGCAGCCCTGTACCTATAATATGACTGTTATACATGTTCCGGTATTCGTTTTTTAGCAGTAAAGTTTTTTTTTAATTTAATATATAAACATTTTTAATGAAACCTGTCGAGAAAGTAAGAGTTTCCATATTTCCAGGCACATTTTACGACTGTGACTAGCAACTTGCCAATCACAGTGGCCGCGCGGTCTAAGGCACGAACTGTCTTCGCTCGCTTGAACACTGGGATCGTGGGTTCGAATCCCATTCAAGGCATGAATGCCTTTATTGTGTGCGTATATCCTGTGTTTATATTGTCATGTGTAGATAGATGCCTTGCGAAGGTCTGTTCCCCCATCTAAGGGGCCCTACCGATTGTGTGCACAGGCTCAAGAAACTGAAAAGGCGGCCAAGGCCCAACCAAGGGCTGTAGAACCATAATAATAGTAACTTCAAATATGCTTGTGCCCAGCAGGTTAGTACGTCGGTAACACCCTACACTTCTATTAGGAAACTCTCTCGAATCTCAACTGTGTTACTAGCTATTCTGGCTGAAGTTTCTTGTAGTTTTCCCTCGTGCACCAGACCAATGCCCAGATAGTATATTTAAGTAGCCCAAGACCACTCCCTTCCAGATACTTACCAACACACCGTCTGTGATCGCTTTCAATCTCATTATATGCTGTATATGGCTTGTAACCTCTTAAATTGAAACAGCATTCTTCAGAAACCTAAGAATCAGTTGACATGCTGGTTTGAAAGCACAAGGAAGTTATTCGATACGTCATTAACATATTCTGTTTCAATGACTGACAGTGCAAGGCACGCCCCTCGGGTCTCTGATTCACTAATATATGTGTGACTAAGTGATGTTCATATTCATAAGAAAGTAATTTAAATTGAACTGCGCAGAAGCATTTCCAGTGTTGAATGACACGTGAACCAGCACAATGGGTAATATTTATCCACTACAACTGTTTCCTTCGAAACTTGCCACGGTCATCCACGAGAAACGCAAGAGCGAAATCGTAGGACTTTATATTTTCATGTGGTGTGCAGTGAAAATTTGCAGTATTATGGGAATTTGAGGCAAGGAACCGGAAATCGGTTTCAGTACGCTTTCTTCTTGATGCGCTCAACCCATGCTGTAATACTTGCATCTGAAGGGCTTGTGGTTAGCTAACTGAACGTACTCCGTGTCCATGTAGCAAAGCGTAAAGGGGAGGTTTCTTTTTCCTCTCCCTCAGAAGCTTACTGCTGCCGCAAAATCAGGATCTGGAGCTGACGAAGTGGACGCCCAAACTGGTTTGCATACAAATCCTTCGCATTTCTTCACAACAGATGTCAGCTCCAGACTCTGATTTTCCGGCAGCAGTAAGCTTCTGGCGCACGAGCACGAGTAATGTGGACGTGCCTTTACACAAATACAAAATATGCTGATATGCTGTATGCTCTCCTCACACGAGTTGCAAAGTGCATTGATGCTGACGGTGGGATTTTCGGAAATGCGTTATACTAGATAAACTGAACCAATTTGAACAGTAAATACCGGTATTATAAACAGTACATAATATCTGTTTCTTATCATCAGGTTTGTAACTGTACAGTGAAATAGCTTTGTCTCGGAAACCGCAGTGGGACACATGTACTTTGCTTAGAATGACCGATACTATGACCTCCCAGAATATTGATCCTTCGCCTTGCGACACCCTGTTTATATATGTACACATTTCTAAAAGTGGCACAAGAAAGACTGCATTTGGTAGTGATGAAACACGCACAAATACATCTACGCCCTAGGCGCTTTTCTGATTCATGACCAAAGTCCCACGACCGCTCAGTGAACACAGTTAAACGTCAAGCGATATGTCCGGATTTATGCGTCCTCTACGCGTCTTGTTCCTATACCAACGCGATTTGCCATTTATAATATTATGCTCGTATCTTAGCCTCCTGTTGCACTCTGTGCCAGCTTTTGCGGATAGAGGGTGTCGCGTGGTCAGCGCAACGAATCCCCACAGCCGTTAATTTCGGTTTTTTAGACCGGAGCCGCTATTTTTCATTTCAAGTAGCTCCTAAATTATCCTCACGAGGCTGAGTGGACCCCGTTCCAGACCCACTACTTCTCAGAAAATCTGGCAGCGCCGGGATTCAAACCCGGGACCTCTGGATCTGTAGGCAGGAACTCTGACCACTAGACCACAGAGGCCACTAACTTCGCCTAGAAGCGGCGGTCGCTCGGTCGGCATAGTTCGCTTGCGAACGGAAACCACGGAGTCTATTTTTGTCTAATACTGCTCTGACACTTATCCGTCTCTGTGCAACCCATCAAAATCCGTCCGGTTGCGATGTGTGTTCTCTTTGCTTCGTTTCACAACATGTTTCGGCCTAACTGGTCATCATCAGGTGTTCACGTGTGTTTACGGAGCCTGCTGTGATTTCCGTATGATAACGCCATTCTTTTGTGTAACCACGTGTTTGGTTTAACTGTAAGTTGCACCAGGTATTACTAGTGTTTTTATATGTTCGGTATTATACCGTGTATTTCTGCTTTTCTGTTATTGTATTTATGCTGATACTCACAGCATGTAATACCCACCGTATAAAGTAACCTGGTGCATATTTCAGATAAACGAAACATCTGAAAGAGCTTAATACATCAAAAGGAGAACGGGCAGTCTCCGTAAACACACGTGAACACCTGATGATGACCAGTTAGGCCGAAACATGTTGTGAAACGAAGCAAGGAGACGAAACACGGGAACACGACGGATTTTGACGAGTTGCACAGAGACGGAGACGAATGGGAGCCGTATTCAAGTTGGCCTTTCAGGACTTTGCGCCTTATCTCCGAAATATGAGGTCCTCTCATTCTCTTGCTGTACTTGGAACAGGTCTGTGAGAGTCTCTCATGGCGGCCACTGAGCAGTAGTAGACTGCTGTGTAATTTGGCAAAGTTTTCCGTTGTTTTGGCACGCGGTTTCGATTACCGATGAGGTCATTGGTCTTTTCAATTGATCTGATCTTTCCAGCCTCAATCTGGCCCTGGGGTGAACTCCTCTTCTACAAGAAATGAGTACCAGGAATCTTCCTGGGGAGTAAAGAACGGTGGGCGAGTAAGGCTGACAACCTCACCGCCATCTGTGAGCCAATTGTCTAGAAAATGTGGTGGCCTCGACGTCTCACAACCCTATGGGCCTCCACGGCCTGTTACAGGGATAGCTTTACTTTTTACCTTTTTTACGTATATACACGCATGCATCCTGTCTTTGTGCCGCTAATTACAAATCAGAAATGTATATGTCATAAGTACAAATGATGTTGTGAACAAAGTCGTACCGTCTTTCCACATTGTTTTTCTCTCCTGTATTATTCAGCAGCCAGTTAATATTTTTTGCACATATTTTGTTGGCGCTTGGGCTTCATCCTTTCCAATTTGTGACAGAAATGGTCTCCTTACGTATATTCCAGGAAGCACAGTATGGAACAAAAGTATGCGAACAGAAAACAGGTGGCACTTAAACAAAGTAGCTTCAAATGAAACCTACTCGGTCAATCAGCCATGTGAAAATGGGATTGGTATCCGGCTTTTGTGGGACTTACCCCTGTCTCCACCATCAGGGATTGATATTGGAAGCACAAAAGTTCCAAAACGTCGGATAGTAACTGCATACTGACACAGTTCATACGGCCACCATGAAAGTTTCAAATTATATATAAATCTATTTTCCGTAACTCTTGGTTATTCTTTCTGTTTGTGAGTTAAGGGCAACTTTATATATCAGTGCATATTTTCGAGACCAGAGATATTTTGAGTTTGATGAAAGCTCCGTACATTGGTCGCGCCATAGCTCAAGCGGTTAGTCGCTGGCTCCCCACCGCGGCGGCCCGGGTTCGATCCCGTGTCTGGTCAAGTTGGATTAGTGGTGGACAAAGTGGCACTGGGGCGGGTTTTCTCCGAGTACTTCGGTTTCCCCTGCCAATCTTCATTCCACCAAATTCTCCATCACCATAATCACCTGGGGCAGGCTACAATAGGCCAGTCAGTGGCCGCCGTGCCGAGTGGACCCAGTTGAACTCCACCCCCCACTAAGAGAATTAAAAAAAAAACTCCGTACATATTTTGCTGGATTTTTGGCATCCTCTGAAAGTGAGATATGAAATTTTTACGGCACTGAAGATTCTTATTGTAGACTTCTGGGTTATGACACCGTGTAATCTGGTAGGTGGTTATCAGCATTTCGTGGAAACACACTGCCTCCTATAAGAAAAAAAAGGTACTCACTTTTTAGTCAATGCCTTTGGAACAAAATCACTTATAGTTTCAATTCTTGCGCGGTAGTGTAGTGTAATATTTTCTCAACAGATGTCGAAGGTCACATGAGTCACGTGAGTGTCGTGCCGCGTGCGCGCTGCGAGCAGAAGACAGCAGCAACAATGGCCGAAAGGTTGTTCTTTGAGCAATGCAAGATTGTATTGAAGTGGTACTGACGAGGCGCAATTCAAAATGAACGGTACCGTTAACCTCCACAATTGTGTGTATTGGGCTTCTGTAAATCCACACGTTCCTGTGGGCAAGGAAGTGAATCTACCGGGTGTTAATGTGTGGTGTGGTCTATCGTCGCGCAGTTTGATTGGTCCTTTCTTTTTTGAAGGTACTGTAACTAGTCAGGTGTACCTCGATATGCTTCAAATATCGATTTTCCCTACCATTCGAGAGCTGTTTGGAGATGAGAAATTTTACCTACAACAGCATGTTTTTTTTTATTGCTAGTGGGGTGGGATTAATTCCCTTGTACTGCGGCCACTTCTGGCCTATTGTACCAGCCCCAGATGATAGGTGAGGGTGATTGTGGAGCAATTGGTGGAATGAAGATTGGCAGGGGAAACCGAAGTACTCGGAGAAAACCTGCCCCAGCGCCACTTTGTCCACCACAAATCCCACTTGACCAGACCCGGGATCGAACCCGGGCCGCCGCGACTAACCGCTTGAGCTATGGCGCGACAACAAGATGGTGCTCCACCTCACTATCATCGAGATGTCAGGGCGTACTTGGATGACACTGTACCTGGACGATGGATAGGTCGAAGAGGTGCTACTGAGTACCCACCACGGTCTCCAGACCTAACACCTCTCGACTTCTACCTATGGGGAACCTTGAAGGACGAAGTTTATCGACTAAAGCCAGCTACACTGAACGCGCTACGGGAAACCATCGAAGCGTCGTGTGCAGCCATCACACCGGACACACTGACAGCCGTAGTTCGCTCAGGAGTTCGGCGGCATCGACGCAGTTTAGCCGCTGATGGTGGTCACTTTGAACAGATACAATGACTCACTCTCCGCGCAAGAATTGCAAGTAAATGTCATTTTGTTGCAAAGATATTGACTATCAATGAGTGAGTACATTTTTTTGGACCCCTCTGTATTCCTTCAAAACGTTGGTAACCATCTACCAAACTACACGGTGCCACACGCAAGACCACAACATGAGTACGCATTCGCCAGAAGTTGCAATAATTTGCATTAGGAATGCAGATTCGTTTTCTTCAGCAGAAAAGCATGTCCTTTTAACCTCACTTCAGATTACTGTTGACTCGAAAATTAAGTATGCGTGAAGTACGTGCGGTTATCTGCGTACTACTGCCCAGTGCTGCTGCAAGCTCGTGATAAGCACGAACCAAAATCAACTTGTTTGCCGCACTTTTGCTGGGTTGGGAAACTGGCACGTAGCGCCGCCGAGCCTTATCGGGACAACCCGCCGCGTGCTGATGATAGGAGTAGCTGTGACACGGCCTAAGTGCGGTTGTGCAACGAGAAGCACTGGGTCTGCCTTTGTGTCGTTCCTTTCAATTGGACATACTGTCGCGGAGTGAGTGACAGAAGCAGTTGCTATTATCAAATGAGTGAGTTTTAAATTGGGTTTCGTAACAGCAAAAACTTGCATCACGGTAGTTTTGTAATTTTTACTCTTTGCCAGATATTATTACTAGGATGACCCAAATCTAGGAAGATGCGATTGATAGGGCGTGAAGCACGTATGGAATAGATAAATGCAATACTTACTTACTTATGGAGCTGAGCCCTTCTTGAGGAGAAGCCAAATCTGCAGCTACTCAAGAATTTCCCAGTATTTTATGAAACCCGAAGGTGCATTACCATGTTCACAAGAGCCATCCACTGGTCCCTATCCTGAGCCGGATCAATCCAATCCATACCATCCCATCCTATCTCTCTAAGATCCATTTTAATATTGTCCACCCACCTACGCCTTGGTCTTCCCAGTGGTCTCTTTCCTTCTGGCTTTCCCACCAATATCCTATGTGCATTCCTCGTATACCCCATTCGTGCTACATGCTCTGGCCACCGCATCCTCCTTGACTTGATCATTCTAATTATACTTGGCGAAGAGTACAAGTTATGAAGTTCCTCATTATGCAAATTTCTCCAGCCTCCTGTCACTTTATCCCTCTTCGGTCCAAATATTCTCCTCAGCACCCTGTTCTCAAACACCCTCAGTCTATGTTCCTCCCTTAATGACAGAGACCAAGTTTCACGCCCATACAGAACAACAGGCAAAATTATAGTTTTGTATATTCTAATTTTTATGTTTTTGGACTGCATACGAGAAGACAGACGGTTCTGGACTGAATGGTAGCAAGCATTTAGATAAATGCATACAGAATTTTATTCTGGAATCCTGAAAGGAAGAGACCGTATGAGAGATCAACGCGGAGAAGGGAGCATAATCTTAATGTTTGTTCTCGTCTCTGCAGAGTGAGTTATGCTGTGTCCTGCGATTGACAATCCCGCCAGTTGTGAAATTCGCGCTCTTATCCGCTTACTTCACGCTAAACCCACGAGTGCTGCGGAAATCAATCGTGAATTATGCGCGGTTTACGGCCAAAATTCGATGAGTGAAGGAAGTGTAAGACCGTGGTGTAGAATCTTCAAAGATGGGCGGACGAACAAATGTTCACGATGAAGAGCGAAGTGGTCGGCCGGCCATATGCAGTGAGTGATGATCTTGTTAAAATTTTGACCAAAAAAATTGTGAAAGACAGCGCTTCACAATTTCAGATACTATCGTGTGAATTTTCACAAATTTCGCGCACTCTTCTCTATCACATTTAGGCTAGGCTGTCACAAGTTTTACGCAAGATTGTTCCCGAAAATACTCACGGTTGGGCACAAAACTCAGAGACTGACTTCAGCTTTGATTTTTTAGAGCGATACCACAAAAATGGCAATGAATTTCTGAATCTCATCTCACAAGTAACAGGTGATGAAACCTGGGTTTCATTTGTGAATGTCGAAAAGCAAAGGGCAGTCAAATCAGTGGACTCACACACATTCGCCGAATTGTTTGACCACTCTCCTTACAGCCCCGATCTCTGTCCGAGCGACTACCACCTGTTTGTCTACCTGAAGAACTGATTAGAATCACGGCGCTTCAACAATAATGAGGAGTTGACTGGATGTGTCAAATCATGGCTGAGATCACAGATGGTAGACTTTTTTGTCACAGGCATACAAAAAACCTATTCCCCGATACGACATGTGCCTCATTTCCTGCGGTGACTGAGTTCAGAAGCAGCTTAAGTATCTAGGTATTTTTATATATAATAATTTTTCTCTGATTGCTGGTTTTGTTAACAGCTCGCCGGAGGTTACTTGGGAAATTCCCTCGTAATAACAAAAATTCAATAAGTTGCAGCCACGCCAAACCTTATGCAGCGAGATAAAACATATACATTCATTATAAATACAATTAATATTTCCGTAAATACGAAAGTACCATTATGCACGGTGTGTCCGGGATCCGTTAGGACCCTTTTTTTACCCTGCAATGCCATCTGTTGGCGAGTTGTGGCGTTAAGATTCTTGAAGTTTCAGCTGTGGCTGCCTATAATTTCAAAGCGCAAGCATCGCTGCATCATGTGTTCTGACCTTGAATGTAACAGCACTGTTCTGACGCTCGTCGGAAAATGGCGGTTGAACAGAGAGTCAACATCAAATTTTGTTTGAAGTTGGGCAAAACAGCCGGAGAAGCGTACGAATTGATGAAAAGTGTGTACGGTAGTGACTGTCTGAGTAGCTGAAACATTTTTGGTATGCTATATTTCGTGACGGCAGGGAGGCCATTGAAGACGCTCCACGTGCATCAAAGCCGAGAACAAGTCGCACTGAAGAAAATGTGAAAAAAGTGACCGAAATCCTTGCATCAGACAGATGTGTTTCTGCGAGACTAATCGAGGAGCTGTTGGGAATACCAAAAAGTATTGTACATTAAATTTTTACCGAGGATTTGGGGAAACGGAAGGTCTGTGCGCGGTTTGTACCGCACGCGCTGTCAGGCGATGAAAAACATGCCAGAGTGGAACACTGCAAAGACATATTACGGTCGGACCAAAGTGATACAAAATTTACAAAATCGATTGTTACTGGTGACGAGACATGGTGTTTTGAATATGAGCCTCTCACAAAGCGGCAGAGCTCAGCGTGGTTGAGCCCAAAGAAGCCGAAACCAAAGAAAATGCTCATGCAAAAGAGTCGACTGAAGACACTACTAACCGTTTTCTTCGATTCCAAATGAATCATTCACAAGGAATTTCTGCCAGGAGGTCAAACAGTGAATTCTCATTATTATCTCGGAGTCCTCAATCGTTTTGGGGGGAGAATTCTTCGAATTCGACCAGAATATCGAGAGCAAAGTTCCTGGCCGCTCCTCCACGAGAATGCCCCACCCCACAAATCGAATATCGTGGGCGATTTTTTGGCCAGAAAAGGGATCACAGTCCTTCATCATCCTCTGTATTCGCCAGATTTGGCTCCAGCAGTTTTTTGGTTGTTCCCAAAAGTTAAGTTGGCGATGAAAGGAGACCGTCACGACACCATCCGGACATCTGAAGGGAATGTACCGCAGTCTTAAATGCGATTCCACAAAAGGAGTACAGTGACTGTTTCCGAAAACTTTTCAATCGATTCCAGCTATGTATTGATTCAGAAGGAGACTACTTTGAAGAAAAAGAGTGAAATCTTGAAAATAATTCACATCTTATATTTTTAATGAACACAGTCGTAGCAGAACCTGGACACACTGTGTATTTAATATGTTAGAATTGTGCTAACAAATAAGCAAACATCTCTAAAATCATGAGTAGCAGCCGCAGCGCGTCTAGCAGAAGGACCGAGCAGGAACTCGAAGACCAATTTGTTCCAAAAGGACAGAATTCAGAACCTATATAAACTTGAATATTGAAGAGTGCTTGAAGGTGGTTACATTTTGTAACAACAACAGCGGGAGGAAATGCTCCGTAACACATGCATATTCAGATCCCACCCTGCAACTCTTATTCTGTTTCTGCAAGATTCACTTTACTGTTATCCTCCCATCTACGTGTACGGCTAGGTATCCCAATTAAAACTTGCCAATCAAAATGTATGCGGATCTTTCACCTCCCCCTGAGTGCCATGTGCCCTGCCCGTCGCAGTCTCCTCTGTTTGATAACTTTTCGTAGAACAAAGTAATTTTTCTTTAAATAAAATAAAATCACAACATTTTGTTTATCGTGAATCTTACTCTACCCACAGATATACGTTATTCTGAATTTCTGGTCTCTATAATTTGAATCTGTTCAGAAAAAACAGGATGTGTCAAACGAACAAAATGTGTGATAATTACAAACACCGAACGTGCATATATGTTTGTTATACAGGTTTTCTATTGTTATTAGAAGGGTACGGAGGGCACGGGTTAGCGTAGTTGGTTGAGGCATTATGCTACAAGCCCGAAGGTCGCGGGATCGAGTCCCGATGAGGTCATAGGATTTTTTTCAATTTACCTAGTCCTTCCAGCCGCACTATGGCCCTGGGGTCGACTCAGCCACTAACAGAAATGAGTACNGAGACTGGGGGGGGGGGGAAGGGGGGGTCGGCGCGTAAGGCTGACTACCTTACCTCCATCTGTGAGCCGAATGTCTAGAGAAAATGTGAGAGCCTTGACATATCACAACCCCGTGGGCCCCTACTACCTGTCACAGGGACAGCTTTACCTACTACATTGGAGTACAACTGTGAGCTGTAATTCTGTATAGTGCAGCAAATGATTTTCGGATCTGAGTTATAGAGAACAGCCTACAGCAATGTCGGTATGCAGCTGTTGGGAATGAAAGCACGCTACAGAGATCTCTTTACAGATCCAATACAACAACATCCACACACTCGAGGTCATAATAAAAGAAAAGTTCGCCATGTCTATACTGGAAAATAATATTTTCTTTTGTTCGCTACACGTTCAGAATTAGGCCCTCTGAAGACTCAGTCATGTAATATTTTTAAACTGTGTGAAATAACTTGAAACTGTATTTATGAGAGCGAATGTTTTTCAGGCTACAGTTCTAAGGCCAAGGATAATACAAATAGATGCTCACCACGCATCATGAGATTAATATCAATGGCGTCTTTTGGAGAGACTTCTGGAATAAATGATGCGAAAATTGAAGCCACGGCATATACCTAGCAATTATTTTACAAGTGATACATAACACATACATTAACACTGCAAATGTAAAGGAAGTGTCATGTTAACTTCGTAATGTAGTCGACCGTTCCATTTCAATACGTTATGTGTACTGAGAGGTGAGCCGGTGTAGCGACTTCCTACGGGCTGGACGACCGAAGGTTCGGAGTTCGAGTCCCGATATGTCCAGAATATTTTCTTCTTTATTACAACCGTCACAACACAACAAATATCAAGATCAGTGCATAGTTTTGGATCTGCTACATGTTTCGGCTATTAGTAGCCATCATCAGGCAAATACTTGGTTAACATATATACACCACTGAACCGCAGTACTAGTAAAATTGGATAAAATATTATTAATTATATAAAATACTTGACGTAAAAATTCAATAAATTAGATTATATAAAACCGAAGTTATAGTATAAAACAAGAATAAAATTCTTCCATTGATGTTTTGCATCATCGAGTCAATCGTTGGTTTTTGTAATTTTGTTGCGTTCCCACGGACAAATTGGAATATTCTGTATTTTGTGTATATATAGAAGTGTATTCGAGCCTCGTGTTGTAGATGTAGTAATATTAATGTTAATTATTTAGTCGGTGCCTCGTCTTACAAAGTATTGTCCGTTCTCTAGGGAATGTAAACAACGACGAATTTTTGTATGGTTCCCTATGAAAATTGACTTAACTCACATCCTGCACCGTGCGATCACACATCTTCCGGCCTCCTCCGTGTCGAGTCAAAACATTTCCGGGTGTCTCTAATTTTTTCACCAATTTGTAAATACAGGATTTTGCCGGTGCACTTTCTTCACCATACTTATTCCGAAATGCCCTTTGACATTGTTTAAATGAACCTGTTCGCCAATATTCACGAACAATAAACAAGCTGTTCAGCTGAGGACATGTTTGCGGCACAGGTAATCACTCTACATTGAATAAAACACATGTTTGGGCGTCGCTTCTCGACTTCACGAGTACAGTCCACTCCGTTGAGGGGTGTGATGGTTCTGCTTCGATAAACGTAAGCTTCATCCATGTTCAATTTTCATAGGGAACCATACAAAAAATTAAAATTTATTGAGGAATGTTTGTGTTTCCTATTGAGAGAA
The DNA here is from genome assembly GCF_002891405.2 of Cryptotermes secundus. NCBI lineage: Eukaryota > Metazoa > Arthropoda > Insecta > Blattodea > Kalotermitidae > Cryptotermes > Cryptotermes secundus. The sequence goes on along the minus strand of NW_019724595.1, from coordinate 1,086,223 downwards.
TCACACTGTATATCCTGTGCATATGACAGTATGCCACTGAATGACCAAAGAAACCCTCATTAGTATCTCAATCTTCAGAACGGACAGAAAAAAGGAAGCTTAGTTACAGCACATAAACGTATGTTTTGACACTGATACCTATATGAATGCATACATATGCATGCATAAATACATAAAAACATACAAATATGCATACATACTTATTTACATACATACAAATACACGTACATATATACATACGAGTACATACAAGAAGACAGAGATAATAATTCCTCTGAATGTTCAAATTTTCTACCAAAGCACATGACGCAGGTCCACAACCAGAAGACTGTAGATTAGATAAAGGGCGCACTGAAACTTCAGAAGACGTATTGCCATAAACATGCTCTGAGCATACAGTTATTATGTGTCAAGCGAGGTAACTTAGCATATTTGTAGAACTTACAGATACAGGGTGTTTCACGACTTTAGGACATAACTGCAGGAGGTGATTTCCTAGGTCTTTGTGATCAAAAGAGTTCATATAAACATGTGTCCGATTTTGGACGGTTACGGAGTTATGACCGTTTTAAACTCAGAATAGAAGGTAACGATTACTGACAATAAACGGAAAAAAATAATAAACCAGCATAATACATGATACATTTAAAGTATGAATGTAAAGTTAACATCGTGAAATTGCCTTTAATTTGAATTTATTGGTGCTTAAAGCTGATTTTCGAAAATGCCACCGCCGGCCGCAACACAGGCTCCCGCTCGGTTGTGAACCGCGCGGGTAGCACGTAGCAGCTTCAGCTGGCTGTTTCTTATGTGGTCAGCGGCTAAAAATAGCGACCCGCCAGATGATAGACGCGGTTCACACGAGGGCGTGTACGCGAATGAAAAACGGTCATAACTCCGTAACCGTCCAAAATCGGACACATGTTTATATAAACTTTTTTGATCACAAAGACCTAGGAAATCACCTCCTGCAGTTATGCCCTAAAGTCGTGAAACACTCTGCATGTAAGCTGAAATTATTTTTTCTGGGAGCGAGAACTTTGACTCTGCTATCAGTAATCCTGCATCCGTACAACCATGTGTTTACTTCAGTGGATGCGCTGATATCTTCCTCGTCTGCTTCTTGTAAACATGTTGCTATCCAGACAAACTGCATGTCGCTTCTCTCATGATCCTCTGCGATTCTCTTTATGGCCCTGTTTTATATACAAGCCATGGAATGTAAACAGCATCGTCATGTCTCCAGCGCTTCTCAGCGTTTATCTTCTGCTCGGGATAATTATAAATGAATTTTTGAAATTCAGGAACATTTTACTTCGCTTTTTATTACAACTGCAAACATATAACTGTACCAACATGCACAATATATCTCCAGTTATTTTTAAGTTGCGTCGTTTTTCCGTGTTTGTCGCTTGGTGGCGCTTTCGAATAATCGAATTCTTTGTTGAAATTTGTCTACGAAATGTAGTGACCAGTGTGGACCAGTCCTGTAGGCGCTGAGGTCACCTCCCCGATGAGAGGTCTCGCGAAGTATAACGTCAGGGTGCTTTCGTATGAAACAGCACTGAAGCCGAACATACGGCGATTGCGAGCCATCTATAGCTCAAACGGGCGAGGGTATATTTCGCAGGTCTTGGAGGGACGTGTACTAACACGGGTACATCTGTCTTGTTACGAAAGGACAACGCACAAAACACTTGTACAGACTTGATGTTTCCATTTGCTACATGCTTCACGTTCATATTGTCACGTGTATTAGTGACTACAGACGGGGTTTGGATTAGTGAATAGATTCATTGACCACTTACAGGTCATAACTACAAATAACTATAACATTATTGCTGATTTCCACACTACAAATCACTCCACGCTGTTTTTCCATTCTGCGTTCACTAGTCGTTGCTTGGGAACGAAGGGTCTCCAGTTTCTGTGCTCACGTCGTTACTGTCCGGGGAATATCCTCAAACTGAACTGTAGCACCAGTTATATTCAAGGTAACTCCTCGGCACGGACCACGCAAAAACTGGCCCCTTTACTGTTGTAAAGGTGTTTACCGGGCCGTTACATAGCAACGGTCGCGGCGCGGTCCACATAGAAAACACCCTTCTTCTATTGTCGCGTGCGTGTATGCAGTAGGCGTTACTTAACGACTGCTGTTTACCGAGTCAGTGCTTAGCAACGGCTTTATACGCAACAATATTTTCGATAAAACCAAATCTTTACATTTTTTCAAATTTATTAAGTAAGTCCCTTATTACCCTTGATTATCTGTATTATTCAGTAACACCAACTCCTCAGTGACTATTTTTTAATTTTCTTCTTTCAATAGTTCTTCCAGCCTACTCAGGGCCCAGGCCTCTTATTCAGTTCCGTAATCATTTTTCACAGACAGTAGGACCCCTTGGACGAGTGGCCATCCCGTCGACAGGCCAACAGGACAACGCAAACACAGAATAAATGAGCACACAGATATCCATGTCTTGAGTGGGATTCGAACCCACGATCCCAGCGTCCGAGCGAGGGAAGTCAGTTCAGGCCTTAGACCGCGCGGCCACTGTGACCGGCATAATTATTTCCTACACAGTAGAATGTCAATTAATTCACTAGTTCACACTGCACAGCGACGAATAGTAGGATAATGAGCTGAGAGTGAGTTGGAAGGGATGCAAAAAAGCGATAGTGGACTGATCTGTGATACTAACCTGAAATTTGCTTGGGGGGGGGGGGTTAGGGAATAGCACGAAAACTCTGACATAGGATAGCTGGTCACCGTGCCGAGATTTGAACCTGGAAGCTCACGAATACATAACAGGAATGCCAGATAACTAACTGCGAATTTGATGGAGCTGTCACTTGGCCTCTTGTGAGCCAGTTCACCTTGCTGAGATAATGTATGGCGTCTAATATTTCGAAGTAGTTCCGTTTGCATTTCTATAATTGTGAATATACTTCAGGTTCCGTAGAGATATTGTTATCATTTCGTAGTACCAGGATGTCTAGGAGCCCAGCTAGTGTAGTCGGTGTAGCGACTGACTACGGGCTCGACGACTGAGGGGTCGGAGTTCGAGTGTCGGTAGGGTCAAGAACTGTCACTTCTCAATGTCGTCCAGCCCGGCTCTGGGACCCATCCAACCTCCTATCCAATGGGTACGGGGAGATCTTTCACCCGGGGGTAAAGTGGCCGGGGCGTGAAGCTGACCACTCATCTTCAACCAGTACTGGGGTCAATAAAACGTGGGTCTATACATTCACTCTCCCAAGTACAGGGACAACTTTACCTACCTTACCAGGATATCTACGGCGTCTTCAGCTACCCGGAAAGGCAGCTTTCCGTCTTCGATATGCCATAATCCGGGTGAAATTTGTCTGGCCGATCGTACTGTGGTCTGACCACATCAGCGGTGACTGCGAAGAGCGCTGTTTCTTGGCATTTGAACTTCTGCTAAACTACACTTTATCACGGAGATTGTCGTCTTCTGGGGTGTGGCGCCGTGTATCTTGTGTAAATCGACTTTTCGGAGGAACATAACGCCTCTATCTTCAGGGTAGAAAAATCCGCGAACGGAGAACCAGTGTGAGGAGGTGGCCGCAGACTGAGTCACCAGTCGAAAACGCCCAGCTATGTAAGGCCAGGAAGGAATGGAGAGTGGGCCACATGGGAAATCAATCAATCTATGTGAGCTGTAAGTTCAGAAGAAACTGGAAGTAGCAACACAGAAGAGTACAAGAGGTCAGCCTGTGAAGACTTCATGTGTGCTGTAGTGCATTGATATATGGAGTGTGACAGTTATAGTTCCTGTGTTAAAAAATCCGTTACCAGGAAACGGTTAGGATAAGCTTTGCAGAGTAATATTCATAGTTTAGATCTGTTACCTAGCAATGACTAGTGTAAGCAGATGTAAAAGATTGTATTTATGTGTTATAATGACAGTAATCGTGAAAGTGTTATAATTATTTGTAGTTACGATTAGTGAAAGTCCAATAAATCGACTCACCAATTCAAACCCGTGTCTTTAGTCACATACACGTGACAATATAGAATACCATGTCTGTCACGTCTTTTAAATAACCAAAAGATGGCCCTCGTGTGTTGAAATACCAACCCATTCACTCGTAACTAGCTATCTGCTTTATCCTTCCGCGTTCGCCATTTTCAAATCTCTCATGTTCCCATCATGAGGCGTGGAAACAGTTGCAAATTATCCGCTTTCCGTCACGTATTAATGTCGTTACACTAACCCCATTAGTTCCATAACGCGTGTTTCATTCAGTCTTCCACTTTTTCGTCTTGCCTCATGTAATGATGCTAGGCATATGGATTCAAAAGCTACCATGATCTCGTGAATTAAAAAAATACTTTCATGGAGTTATTTTCTTCTTAAGGGCCGTGATCTAACAGTTCATGGCAGAACTCTGTTGGAATACAGATGTTCACCCCTTTCCTTTCGATGCAATTTATGAAGGGGAGCACGCGGTAGCGCAGTTGGTTGAGGCACTATGCTACAAGTCGGAAGGTCGCGGGTTAAAGTCCCGATGAGGTCATTGGATTTTTTAATTGACCTAATCCTTCCAGCCGCACTATGGTCCTGGGGCCGACTCAGCCTCTAACAGAAATGAGTACCAGGAATTAATTAAATAATTTTCCAGGGGAGTAAACCGCGGCCGGCGCGTAAGGCTGACAACCTTACCGCCATCTGTGAGCCGATTGTCTAGATAATGTGGGACCCTCGACGTCTCACAACCCTATGGGCCTTCACGGCCTCTTACAGGGATACATTTACTTACTTTTACAATTTATGAAGAGTCGGCGTAGTGATCAAGAAATGTTACCTCGAAAAGATCTTTTTAAGAAATTACCAATTGGTGGTCATTGGAGAATGTGTTTCCGTGTTAGACAGTGATACGTTAACGAAACAGACGAGGTGACAGCGTTCAGTGTTCTCAGTTGTCTCACATGTGGTCGCGGATTGCCAGTACCGGAAATGGTGCAAATATGAAATACCACTTTATATTCTGGTTGTTGAATCCAGATATCAAACAAGTAAGTACGGAAACTAATTGCATTTTATACTTAATATTTATTATTTATAAGAATGCCGGACCCTATTCATAAAGTGTATATAAAAATCATGTTTCAATTTGTAGAATAGGGGTAAAAGGTTAAAGGTACTTCGAAGAAAAGCGACTGGAGAGTAATGTGACCATCTTACTGCCAGTATGACTGCTTATCACCCTCTAAAGATAAAAAGGTAAAATTATCCCTGTGATTAACTAATTAAGCACTACGCCATGAAGTCGTATGGGGGAATTGATGTATAGATCCATATTTTGACCTCGGCACTAGTTGGAGATGAGTGGTCAGCTTCACGCCCAGGCCGCTTTAACCCCGGAGAGAGACCCTGTACCCATTGGATAGGAGGTTGGATGGGCCCCAGAGCCAGTCTGGACGACGTTGAGAAGAAAAAAATCTTAACGTTACAGGGACTCGAACTCCGACCCTTCCGCCGTCCAGCCCGTAACCAGTCACTATACTGACTGAACTATCCCGGCTCCTATTGAGTAGGCGTATCTGTATGGAAAGTAGGAAGAACACACTTTATTCATAAACCGGGCATAAGAAATTACGTTCGAAATGCAATGCAAAGCTTTTCACGGGTTTTGAAGTATCAGTTCCCTTCCATCGCTCTCCGTGTAATTCTTTCTTATTCCCATAGTGGGGGGTGGAGTCCAACTGGGTCCACTCGGCACGGCGGCCACTGATTGGCCTATTGTACCTGCCCCGGCTGATTATAATAATGGAGAATTTGGTGGAATGAAGATTGGCAGGGCCGGTCACGGTAGCCGAGCGGTCTAAGGCATGTACTGTCTTAGCTCGCTTGGAAACCGGGATCGTGGGTTCGAATCCCACTCAGGACATGGATGTTTAGTTTGTGTGTGTGCGTTTTTCTGTGTTTGTGTACAGGTAGAGGCCTTGCGACGAGCTGATCACCCGTCCAAGGAGTCCTACCGAATGTGTAAAATCAAGAAAAACCGAAGTGAACGGAGAAGTTCATGGAGGTAGGCCTAGGCCCACTGGGGCTGTAGTGCCAAGGAAAAGAAAAAAAAGATTGGCAGGGGAAACCGAAGTACTCGGAGAAAACCTGCCCCAGCGCCACTTTGTCCACCACAAATCCCACTTATCCAGACCCAGGCTCGAACCCGGCGCTCCGCGGTGGGAAGCCAGCGACTAACCGCTTGAGCTATGACGCGACCTCCTCTTCATATAGCTAGCTGACTTACTTAGCTGAACATGAGACCTGGTCGTTTTTTTGGTCACCTTTTCTTCTCCATAAGGAACCTCCATACTTTGTAATTACAAAATTGTCTGAAAATTGTAGTCAGAAATGAAGCAATGGATATAATAGAAGACGGAAAGTTCCTCGATTCTTACATCCAACTCATGACCTCAAATTGCCATAATGCTGACGATGTTCTCTTCCTGCCGGCTAATTGAGACGTAATTCCGTTTACTCATCTCCTACTTACAGTGCTGGAAGCTGGAGGATGTGTAATGAATTGGGAAACACATGCACGAAACATACGGATCACTGTGCAAGCTTCCATATGCTGACAGCATAACTACGTAATTTGTTTCGCGTACCGGTCTATGTACTTCACTGCCAAAATGGGAGTCAGTGCGTGCCGTATGTGGTATGGGGCAGGTGTGACAGGTTACGGAACGGTAGCAATTGTTTTATAGCAGGCGATTGGCACTAAAACTTCTGTTTCTGTAGGCGCAAAAAGCCTTGACGAAAATAGAGAAGGAAGGAAATTGCGTTTCAATTTGTGCCTGCGCAAGGCCTCCGTTCATACTCCATTACCTACATTCAAGAGTAGATGGCATACGCAGCGCAGCTGTCTGGCCTTCCTATGTTCAAAATTGTCGGTGCATATCATGATATCGAAAACAATATAATTACATCATCTAGAAAGCTGAAACCCTGTCCTATGTGAGTAACCCGAAATTTCATGTGATTTTAATAATTTGTGACAATGGCTTATTTTATTTATTTTTATTGACTTTGCCAGAGCGAGTGGGTTCTATCTCTCTAGACTTGTAGTAATTGAGGTTCTCACAACAATATTTCTGAAGAGCTCAGTCTTCTGGAATAGAAAGCCATGTAACTCATTAAAAGTCAACCTACGTTTCGGACGAACATGTCACTTCTCTATTCAGGGTTGAAGAGTATATGCCACGCAAGAAAGCAAAATGAGGCAGACAGGAAGCAAGGCTTTGAAAACCGACGTGTTCCTCCGAAACGTCCAGAAGAACTCTCAGCTCTGGATTTGTGTTCATGAAAGTTTCAGTTCGAATCTCGGTCTGGACACCGGCAATGGTCAGTGAAGATTCTCTTGATTCTTCTCAGACCCTCCACATAAATGTCAGAATAGTGCCTAGATTGGGACATAACCTCTTCCTTCCTAGTCCTTTGAAATTCAATCCTCACGAATCATCTTTAGCCGACCGCCAACGTACAGATGCCAGCAGCGTTGAAATGATTTGCCACGAACTAGGATTCGAGCTGAGGTCTTTCTCTCAGGGAAACGGGAGCGTCACTGACAGGGATGGGAACACATTTCAGGAGTGAACAAACACCGTGTCACCAGAACACCGCTCCGTGTACTGTTCGCATTCAGTTAGACAAGAAGTGCAGTCATGGTTGGCGTGTTATTCTAATCCTCCTCTAAGCCCCAGCCCATCGATTGCACCTTCCGCCGTTAACATTTCCCTCAATCTCCCTGTTCACTTCTGTCACTGACTTCCTAACTTTATCTCTCCGCTCTCCCTGTTCACTTCTGTCACTGACTCCTTAACTTTATATCTGCACTCTCCCTGTTCACTCCTGTCACTGACTCCCTAACTTTATCTCTCCGCTCTCCCTGTTCACTTCTGTCACTGACTCCCTAACTTTATCTCTCCACTCTCCCTGTTCACTTCTGTCACTGACTCCTTAACTTTATCTCTCCACTCTCCCTGGTCACTCAGTACTCACTGTAAGACTCTCCCAACTGTAACTCCCTAGGTCTTCTTCTGTCACTCCTCTCCAACTTCACATCTCGAATCCCTATAACTGACTGCCCCTTCTTTACTAACATACAGGTACCACCCTTAAGTGGCCATCACTTGGAAACGGTTACGGCCAGTCCAGCATTTAGCTTGTCGGAGGGAGATGTTATCTTCAAACCTTCATTTCAGGTTTTATCGTTACAAGATGCACATTAAGTGAGGAACCAAGTGCAATTGGGGTGACAATCCTCCTGGGAGACGCAGAATAAAAGCAAGGACCGATTTTCCAAAATACCTCCCTGTAACTAACTGAAGATAACATCTAAAGTCTATTGACGATGCTACTGAAAGCGGTGGCACCATAAGCCTAAGGAGGACTAGGTTGAATTACAACTAGACGGTCCCGGGATGGTACCTCGCCGGGGTAACGTCTCATTCAGGTAGAATCAATAAGTGGAATTGTATAGCCGCTGTTAAACAATATTAAATGAGGGACGTGCGCTTACACATCTTACCTTGCGACGCTATAAAATCCGAGACACCGAGGGCGGCGCAAATTAACACATAAAGGACACGCCGTCAGTGAGTCAGCGAGTATAGATTCGAATTATTTTACGATATTCACTAATGAATTGAAAATGTTGTGGAAGAAAGTAGACCGTGGCCTAATTTAGGGTATTATCCTAGCATTTTGCTTGGAGTAACTGGGAAATACCACCAGAAACTTCAGTCAGGATTGTCAGTGCTTCGGCCGGGGTTCCAGCAAGACTCCTTCAAGTTGATGTGGTTCAGTACAGATGTGTGCAGAAAATATAAATCTTCAACTTAGCTATTACGGCCATCTGCGAAGGAATTGTAACTGCAACAAATATATTATTTAATTAAAGCTGTCCCTATAACAGACCGTGGAGGCCCATAGGGTTGTGAGACGTCGAGGCTTCCACAGTTTCTACATAGACGGTTCACAGATGGTGGTGAGGTTTTCAGCCCTACGCGCCGGCCGCCCCTTAGCCCCAGGAAGATTCCTTTTACTCTCTAGCCATAGTGCAGCTGGAAGGGTTATGTCAATTGAAAAATCCAGCGACCTCGTCAGAACTCGAAGCCGCAACCTTCCGTCGTGCAGCATAGTGACTCAACCAACTGCGCTGTCGCGTGCCCCACAAGTAAGTAAGTGCACAATAGTACAAATTTTGAGTAAATTATCCGCTAGCAAGCCTACACGTATTTAAGCTCATCTTTTCAGTTTACTGTGCCTACAACATATCCTGGACACCGGTCACAGTTCAGGATATCTCATTTACTCATACTGTTCTGTTTGTTTCTCATAGTGTAACTATGTACCCGCCAATTACAGTGGCCGCGTAGCCTTAGGCATGAACTCTCTTAGCTCGCTCAAACCTGGAGTCGTGGTGTGTTCATGAATGTTTGCGTTTATTGTATCCTATGTAGGTAGCGGCCTTGCGACTGGCTGATCCCTCGCCCAAGGTGCCCTGCCGACTGTCTATGAGACTGAGAAACTGATGCCCTGTCTTACAAGTGAGCGCAACAGATGGGTAGACTATGTAGCAAGCAGGGTCGGTGCAAATATTTTATAGCTATTTAACAATTTTTAGCGTGCTTTTCTTATTTTGAAAGAAATAAGCGTAGTTTTTTGAGATCATCTTGCTGTCTGTGGGTGTGTGTGTTTGTATATTCCTCTTCCTTAACACCCGAAACCCGGACAGTGGAACCAGAAGAGACGCCTGGTTCCTAGGAAAGGGCTCTGTACCCACGTTCCTACTGCAACGAATACAGACGCAACAATTTAAGATCTGTTGGACGCTGTGTGTTCTATGCAGCACGTGTTGTGTGACGTACTGTATATACCATATGCACCGAAAAGTACGCAACTAGTTCTATCCAGAATTTGTTGTTAAGCACGCAGTCCTTTTGGCCAGACCCTCAGACCTCAGTCTCATGTAAAAATAACCCCCATCTGGTCAAAAGTAAAAATAGTCTCCCCCCCCACCCCCACCCCCCAATCTGTTGTTATTAAGGGAAAAATTCCGGTGAACATTTCCATTCTGTCGGTAGAATATGCGTTATACGACGTTTTGGAGACCGCATTTCTTTCAATATTCGGGTAGAAAGACAGAGTACATACTCTGTAGGGCTTAGTGGCAAGGAACATATTTATCTAACAGCTCTCACATAGTCGGTAGCATTTTCTTCTGTCTAAAGATGGTTAACTGAGCAAAATTCGCAACATTCTTAGTTACATAGGTTCCTGTGGGAGGAGGCACGATGTAGCGTAGTTACTTGAGACACAATGCTGCAAGCCTGGAGGTCGCGGGTTCGAGTCACAATGAGGTCATTGGAACTTTTAATTGACTTAATCATTCCAGCCGCATTGCGGCGCATAAGGCTGACAAACTTACCGCCATCTGTGAGCCGATTGTCTAGAGAAAATGTGGGAGCCTCGACGTCTCACTACACTATGGGCTTTCACGGCCTCTTACAGGGATAGTTTTACCTTTTCTTTTTTCCTGTGGAAATGCAGCATGGCTTCTAACCCCTGTTACACACTAGTGCACACACATGGCATCCGGTATGGCCAGGTGCAGTTTGATATTTTCATAGCGACTACTTCAGTTCACGTTGTNTTTTGACGGTACCGGAATTCGAAATCCGACCCCTCGGTCGTGCAGCCGCTATCCCGGGCCCTATTTTAGCTTTGTGCCCGCAAGAAATGAGGGGTCCGGGATAGCGACTGGCTACGGGCTGGACGACCGAGGGGTCAGAGTTCGCGTCCCGGTAGGGTCAAGAATGTTTTCTTCTCCAAGTCGTGCAGATCGCCTCTGGGGTCCACCCAGCCTCCTATCCAATGGGTACCGAGGGCCCTTTCCCCGGGGGTAAAGCGGCCGGGGCGTGAAGCTGACTACTCACCTACAACTAGTGCCGGGGTCAAGAAAATGTGGATCTATATATTCACTCCCCATATGTATTCATGGCGTAGTGCTTAATTCGTTAAGCACAGGGGCAACTTTACCTTAATTTTTTTAATTCGCTTAGTGGAGGGTGGAGTCAACTGGGTCCACTTGGCACGGAGGCCACTGATTGGCCTATTGTAGCCTGCCCCGGGTGATTATGATGATGGAGAATTTGGTGGAAACCGAATTACCAGGAGAAAACCCTCCCCATCGCCTCTTTGTCCACCACAAATCCCACTTGACCAGACCCGGGATCGAACCCGGGCCGCCGCGATGGGAAGCCACCGACTAACCGCTTGAGCTATGGCGCGACCTCAACTTTACCTTACCAAAACAATTAATTACCCTGCTGAGACCATGGCTACAGAGGGTTGGCGCTTGAGCGGGGTCGGCTACATGCCGTCAAGGTTCGAATCGAGGGTTTCCCCGAAGTAAGAGAAGAATCCTACCCACTCCATATCCATATCAGGATTGAACAGGAAGAAAAACATATCAAACGGATGTATATAAAGTGAACAGGATAGCGGTATCGTGTGTAAGAGGCTTGCTAATGATAGTCCTCTGTACTCCATGTTATTCACATTTATGAAAACATATGAAGAAAAACTTCCTAAAATGGCCAAAAAATGACAAGAAATACCCTTAAAAGTAAAAAAAAAAAAA